>NC_090448.1:456843430-457160816 GCF_031143425.1 Pleurodeles waltl
TGGTACCAAGGGCTCTGTGACCAGGGAAGTTCCTTAAGGGTTGCAGCATGTGTTGTGCCACCCTAAGGAACCCCTCACCTAACACATGCACACTGCGATTGCAGAGTGGGTGTGTTGGTGGGGAGAAAAAGGCAAAGTCGACATGGCATCCCCCTCAGGATGCCATGCACACAAAATACTGACTGTGGCATAGGTAAGTCACCCCTCTAGCAGGCCTTACATCCCTAAGGCAGGGTGCACTATACCACAGGCATAGCTGCATGAGCAATATGCCCCTACAGTGGTTACGTCTATTCTTAGACACTAAGTACAGTGTGGCCATATTAAATATATGGTCTGGGACATTGCAAAAACGAACTCCACAGTTCCCTAATGGCTACACTGAACACTGGGAAGATTGGAATCAAACCGTTCAGAATAATAAACCCACACTGATGCCAGTGCTGGATTTATTAATAAATTCACACAAAGGGCATCGTAGAGATGCCCCCTGTATTTTACCCAGTCCTTCAGTGCAGGACTGATTGGTCTGTGCCAACCTGCCACTGAGAGACAAGTTTCTGACCCCCTGGGGTGAGAGCCTTTGTGCTCTCTGGGGCCAGAAACAAAGCATGCACTGGGTGGAGGTGCTTCACACCTCCCCCCTACAGGAACTGTAACACCTAGCAGTGAGCCTCAAAGGCTCAGGCTTCATTTTACAATGCCCCAGGGCACTCCAGCTAGTGGAGATGCCCACCCCCCGGACACAGCCCCCACTTTTGGTGGCAAGTGCGGGGAGATAATGAGAAAAACAAGGAGTCACCCCATCAGCCAGGTCCACCCCTAAGGTGAGCAGAGCTGAAGTGACCCCCTCCTTGGAAAATCCTCTATCTTGTTTTGGAGGAGTTAGCCTAATAGGAATAGGGATGTGTCCCCCTCCCCAAAGGGAGGAGGAACAAGGAGGGTGTAGCCACCCTCAGGGACAGTAGCTATTGGCTACTGCCCTCCAGCCCTAACACACCCCTAAATTTAGTATTTATGGGCGATCCTGAACCCAGGAAATCAGATTCCTGACGACCTAACAAGAAGAAGGACTGCTGACCTGAAAACCCAGCAGAGAAAGGAGGAGAATCCACAGGATCCCCCTGACCGCGACTGCCTGGTAAGAAAGAACCTGACGCGTGGAAGAAGCACTGCAGCCGCAGCCCCAGGCCCAAGAGGAACCAACTACCAATGCAGGAGTGACCAGCAGGCGGCCCTCATCTTTGCCCAGTCGGTGGCTGGCCCAAGAAGCCCCCCTGTGCCCTGCCTGCATCGTCAGTGACCCCTGGGTCCCTCGATTGATTCCAATACAAAACCCGATGCCTTGATTGCACACTGCACCTGGCCGCCCCTGTGCCACTGAGGGTGTATTTTGTGTGCCTGTTTGGGACCCCCCCCAGTGCTCAACAAAACCCCCCTGGTCTGCTCCCTGAGGACACAGGTACTTATCTGCTAGCAGACTGGAACCAGAGCACCCCTAGTCTCCATAGGCGCCTATGTGAATTGGGCCCCACTTTGACCTCTGCACCTGACCGGCCCTGTGTTGCTGGGTGTTTGGGTTGACTTGAACTCCCAACGGTGGGCTGCCTATGCCCCAGAGACTGAACCTCTAAGTGCTTTTGTTACCTGACAAAATAATCTTTACTTACTGTACCCCAGGAACTGTTGAATTTTGCTGTGTCCACTTTTAGAATAGCTTATTTCCATTTTATGCCAAACTGTGTACATTACTGTTTTACTTCAAAGTTCTACATTTACCTATGCCAAGTACCTTACAACTCAGGCACTTACTTGATATTTAAATCTTGTGGTTCTGAAATAAATTAAGAAAAATATGTACCAGATATAGCCAATCCGAAGCCGAGCAAGCGGGAAAGAATCAGAGGACAAGCGGGTAAAAATCATACAGCTGTTAGGGACGCTTGAAATACATGCTGACACAGGGCAATAAAGCAACAACATGCAGCCAGCAAACGCCGTAAAATGTGTGCTGCCACAAGAAGAATTCTTAAATTCTTAACAAGTACACTTTAAATGCTTGCAACCAGGGAAAGATAAGTAAAGGTAAACAGTAAACGCTTCGAAGCCTTTACCTGATAAAAAGAAGTCCCACCCACCACATCAGATGAGAATTAGTACATGGGTCACAGAACACTGATAAAGGAAACACCAACGGAGCTAAGCATTGGTAAATGTAAGAAATATGGTACAGCTAATACAAATGGAGGAAAAGTAAGTGGCAAGCACAGGTACATATGTAAGCCCCTTTTAAGATATATATTGACATTAGAGTTCACAAGCACAGCGCAAGTGCTGTGCAGGCGAAACCTAAAAATGCATTCCACATCAGCAACATATTTCACAGTGACCACAAGGTAGGCACATTTTTCAAGTGGATCCTGAATTACATTTTAAAAGAGCAATGGTTCTGTTCATGGCATAATGCGTATCCAAACTAAGAACATAGGTAATAAACACCGCAATCATCGCCACAATCACCATCCTCTCAATATTTGCACAACATATTTGATTACACAGGGTAAGGAGAACTCTGAGGCACTCTAGCATATAGCATGCAAACAGAGATAGTTTTAAGATTCTTACTGAAAAGAAGGAACTCTAGATCAAGGTTGAAACTCTGGACATTGCGATCATGTCTGTGCCACTATGGCCTATTAATAATCACAAGTTACTGATTCAATACTGGTATGTTACTTAGTCTGAAAATATATCTAACCTACACTCACTAAAGGAGTACCAGCATCTTGCAAGCTCGTTTCCAACTAGAGAAAATGATTTTGATAGTAACAGCTAATAAAAGAATAATCAGCACGCATTCGACCTCAGTGAGACGGATGCTATTGTAAGCAGCATAAAACCCTAAGCATGCTATTGTGAGACAAACTCAGCTTATTTTATTTTTTTTATTTTACAAAATCAATAGCCACGATTGTGTCCCAAACCTCATTCCAGAATGGACATATAAATTAGATACCTTACATCATATGAATTATATGTCATTTTTCTTTTGACAGTTCCAGTTAAAGAATAAATTAATTATACACACTTAAGTAATTTATGAGGACTCCTGCAGATTCTGTCAATAGTTATACAAAGTTAAAAAGCAAGAACTGAAATAATTTTTGCCTTTGAAGATCATGACATTGAAATGTTAAGAAGGGCTTAGGCGTATATATTTTCAAGGTCAGAGATCCTATTAGCACTGTCTTTATTCAATAATTTTGGGTTAAATGAAACGAATGTGTATATTTTTTACTATGGGGATGTTTATCAACATGACGTTTTGTCAGTACCCCCTTCGATTCCAAGAACTTTATTAAAATCCACATTTTGAGGTTTTATCAAAATCCTCATGTTAGAAGTTATAGAATACATGCAGTTTTGCAAAACAGATGAGGTGCTTGCCTTAAATGTCTTAATCAGACCAATCCCTTGTGTAGCTGGAATTCAAATCAGGGATTTTACTTTCTACAACAACTTCTAGCATTTCTCAAAAAAACAATGCATCAGGTGTTGTAAAATGTAAAAACCATCTTGTCAACATTCAGAGGAATTTTGAATAGGCCTCATAGAAATCTCAAGGTGCTTGTGTTAGAGTTATACTTTTGAGCTATTAGGGAGAAAACATTATGGGGAGAGTAAATCCTCTCCCAGAACACGAAAGCCTTCTTGGAACACATTAGTCTGTTCCAGGAAACAGAGCGTATTGCCTTGCCCAAATTTCAGTTTAATGTTTATGAAAAACAGAAATACTATGCTGAGGTGTTTATCATACTTCAGTTCGCACCACAGTATCTTGCATTCATTGGAACATCATGTTTATTGACTTAACTTGCTTAAGCTTGAGCTGCTAGTGTGCTCAGAATCACCAGAGATGGTGAGCTTGTCTAACAAGATACGCAGGGGTGCTGGGTGTGAGAGCTTTGTAAATTATGTAGCTGTTTTTGAAGATGGTATTGTGCTGCAAGGGTAGCCCATGGAGTTTCATCAGGATGGGGGTAATTTGATCATACTACTTCAGGCCCTGGATGAGACGTGTTACAGCCTGTAATATGTCCTAGAAGGGTGAAAGTGTGTAGTTTGGGAGGCCATGGAATAGGGTTTTACCACCATACAAATGCAGGAATATCAGGGGACCAGAGTTTCCAAAGGCACTTTATGGAAGAAACTATTTCACTTTCTTTAGAAGGGAAAGCTGGTAGCATCCTGCCTTTGTGTTTTGTTCCTTGTGCTTGGTGTCCAGGTTGAATCCAAGTGTGAATATCTGATGTTTGAAGCTGTCAAGGGTCATATCATTGAGCCAGGTTTGTACTGTATCTTGTTTTGAATAAATAAAATGAATTCTGTCTTAGTTGGACTGAGATTATGGAGGCAACAGACATCCAAGTCTGGATAATGTGCAAGCAGTAGCTGAGGGATCGGAATCCCCAAGACAAATGTATTGCTCTGTTATGTGTTCTTCCTTCAGCAAGGCCAGCTGTAATCACTGTGACCAAATACTGAACTATATTTGACTGCCAAGATAATCATACAGCGTTATCCATTTGCTTAATAAAATATCCAAAACTTAATCCTCATATGTATTCTGTGAACCAAATGCCCAGAACTTGAACAGTACTGGGGAATGATACTTAGCTAAGTAGATAAACACTTACCAGCTACAAAAAGAAATGAGAGTGTGATATACAACTTTACATTTCTTGCTAGCAAGTACAATACTGCCCAGTATTCTGAGTTACTGATCTTTATTAGGAAAAGATGCAAAGACAGTATAAAAAGACGTGAGAAAAGTGAAAAATGATGCCTAGTTATGTGTCTCAGATTGAAACTTCTAAATTGATCTCATCTACTAATGTTGGCCTTTGAGTGGCTTTGTATTGCCATAATATTTCTAATCAAATCTGGACCAAAGTGGTATTTTGGTAGAGTGGCTCGTAAAACTCTATGGATCCCTTCCAAATACCTATCTGTCATGCCAAGAATAAATACCACTAAGTAAAAAAGTGATTTTGGTTTATCAGTGATGTGCTGCTGAAGCCTTTCTGTATCTATTGATATTCTAACTTTAAAGGAGCCAGACTGAGCAGTCTGTATAAAGTATGTGTAACTGAATTTAATCTTGAGGCTAAGATATTTCCATCAATGTTTAGGAGAGAGATTATTCAGCAACTTGAGGGTAAAACTCAGTTTGGTAGGGTACAATATTATTATCCACTGCAGATTATCTGGCAACTCCAGTTAAGGATACATTAGAAATTATTTCAATTATTTAACAGATAGGGTGTCCAGACAAGATTTACAAAACTGAACAGTTAGGCCATTTGGGCTGGAGACCTAAAGAAGAGAGGTAGAATTAACCTCTTTAACCCCTTTACACACTGATATGAGAAAATATAGTTGTCCTTAGCATGAAGAGCCAATAGTTAACAAATAGTTAGCAATTTGGGAATCGGTGCACTATTTGTGCAGAAGCATCTATAGAAGTTTAATACATTTATTTTAAAGAAGCAAAAACACGCTACTGTAATACCAGTGGGTTATGTGAATTTATAACATGATAAAAAACGGTCAACCCTGTAAACTGAGTACTTGAATGATTATACAATATTGTGTAAATGGTATGGCGTAACTCCTATTCTATTGTCTGTATAGTTCAATTGCTATGTTATACATAAGGTACTCATATTTTTACACCTACTTTACTAGTTATATTCTATACTAGACTTCAATTCCAATGTAACTTCATTCAGCTTTCATAAAGTACTGAAAGACAAATATGTTGTTTCCCCTTAATTATATTCTTATTGCCTCATTTACTGCATTAACATTCTGAAGTAAAATGAGAATCTTTCTGTTAAAACTATATATCTTTGTTTTCCAAGAAGGTTTTGCAAGGTCTCACAAGAGACAAAAAGTATGAAATACAGATTGGTTCAACAGCAGAGTTTTAGACTCATTCAAACCAAGCATATCAACCGAGACAGAGATGATCCTCAAAAAGAAAGAAAAAAAAAAAAAAAGCAAGAAAAGAACTTGATAACCAGAAAAATTCTTTACGTTAGGAATTGCCAAATACCCATACATAAAATGGGAAAAAAATCTTATATAGGGTTTAAGAACCAACAAGACTACAGTTGACCACCTATGCTGGATTGGCATGTGAAGAGAATTCCAAAGTGAAATTTAAAGAGCCATTGAGAATTGTATAAGACCCAGAGCGTACTGTGGACATCATTTTTCTTTCTTTTTCCAAACCTTTTGACAATCAGTGCTGGAGGCAAAAACACTTATAACAAATTATTTTTATTATCTATTTTGAGAGAGTCGATGTTTATCCACCTTCAGGTTTGCTTTCTAGGCTATAAGCATGATTATGTCTTTCTTTTTAACTTTGAAGGAAAAAAGCTCCAATCCACATACTTTATTCACTTCTCTCTCAATATCCACTAACAATAAAGTGTTTCTTTTGAATTAGACTTAATAGTCGAGTATCTTTCTACATGCCAAGGGAGAGAATTACTCACTTTGCAACTCACATGACATGAACAATTTAAGCTCAAAAGTCAATGAGACACTGTTAAGTGAGGTCAAAAAGCTGCACTGATCACAACCACCACCGACATCCGAACCCTCCTCAACAGAGGACAAAACAGCAGCTTTGATCCTCCGCGACCTCTTTGAAGACTTCGACACAGTATCCCACCACATGCTGACCGTAAGATTCCACCACATTGGCATCCAAGGGGAGGCACTCAGATGGCTCACTTCCTTCCTCATTGGAAGAACCTGTAAGATGTCCCTCCCACCTTTCAACTTCAAACCAAAGAAGATCACCTGCGGTGGCCCACAGGGCTCATCCCTCAGCCCCAACGCTCTTCAATGCATATATGACCCTGCTGGCCAACATCGTTAAATCCCACGGTCTCAACATAATTTCCTACGCACACCCAACTCATCCTCTCATTCACTGACAACCCCTCAACCACTGATGCATGACAAGCGTCGCTGATTGGATGAAGAACAACTGACTGTAGCTGAACACAGACAAGACAGAAGTACTGATCTTTGGCAACAGCAGCAACACGTGGAACGACTCCTGGTGGCCATCAGAGCTAGGACCCACACCCTCTCCCTCCAACATTGCCAGAAATCTCAGAATCAATATTTAAAACCAACTCACCTTGAGATCACAGATCAATGCCATCTCCCTCCACCTGCTTCCTCACTTTGTGCATGCTATGTAAGAACTTCAAGTGGCTATCTCTATACACGAGATGCACCCTTGGACAAGGCCCTCAACACTAGCCGACTGGGCTACGGCAAAGCCCTCAACGTAGGAATCGCTGGGCACCTCCTACAGAGAATTCAGAACATACAGTACGCTGCAGCCAGCCTCATCCTCGGTCTTCGCCGATGAACCCACATCACACCCAACCTCAGGCAACTCCACTGGCTCCCCAGACAGAAGAGATGTCAATTCAAGCTGCTGATCCACGCACACAAGGCTCTACACAACCAAGGACCTGCGTACATTAACCACCGCCTGAACTTCTTCCATCCGTCAAGAAGACTATGCTCTGCCTCCCTTTCACTTTCCGATACTCCCTGCATTTACCCAAGCAAAAGTGGAGGAAGCTTTGTCTCTCACGTCACAGCAAATACCTGGAACAGCTTCTCCATGCACCTCCAGACCGTCACCTTACTTCCAGGATTCCGAAAGACCCTCATGACCTAGCTTTTTGAATAAGCCTCTGGGACCTATAAGCGCTTGGATACCCTATCGGGTGATTAGCCACGCTTTTTAAATCCTGATTGATTTATTCATTGATTGAAATATTAAAATGGGTATGAAGCAGCAAAAATGCAATGCTACACTAAAAGAGGAAACTAGAATAATTAATACATTTGGTGCACTCAGTTTAGGGCAGTCAGACTTTGGGCTCGTGGGACTAACAACATTTTACAAACTGCCTGAAGTCCCACATCCACATATAGTTTAAGTGCAGAGAATTGTTGCATATTGCCATAGATCTGTGTCAATATCACCAGACTGGTCAATATTGACTTGAGAACAGACTGAATTCAGAACTGTATCAGAGACTCGATACCACTGAAGTGCTAGCAACACAGTCTAAAAACTGCTGATATTCCAATTTTAGCATTTCTGGTTTTCTTTCTTAAAGCATAATCCAACAGGCACATAAAAAGTTCAACTGACAACCATGAATGTGGCAACAACACACTAGGACCTTATTCACTCCTCTACAACAGTTTATTCAAAATGCAATATGCTGAGCAATGCAAACCTGAAACAGGAGTGCATTTTGAGAACTGTTGAGCAATGACATGGTGATTTATCATCCAATATTTTAGAGTTGCTTTAATTTATTTTGAAGTGATATCAGATATTCAAAATGTATAAAGCATTTGGGCGCAGCAACCCAATTACTTTCCATTCATAACAAATTACAAGATGTGCACCATAAGTTCTTACATTTTCTCTCAACTAGTTTGATCCCACCGTAATCTCTATCTAAAGAGGTGACAAAAGCTGATGCAGACACTTCACACCACCAACATGCAACACTCCTGCTTAAAAAGTCTGCCAGACATCTATCATGTTCCATCCTCGCCTATCTCACATCCATCCACTAGTGCATGAGGCAGAAACTTAACCCAGTAGCATCACCACAACAGGGATGTGAAACTGCTGCATCTCATATCTACCTCGGTTGGAAGGGACACTGATCACAAGAATTTCAAGATGACCCCTGTGATGTCATAGCCTGAGGAAGAGCGGTTAGGTCTGGCGATCACTTCACTCGCACCTGTGTAATCTTGTGCAGCTGTTTTTCTGAGGCCGTTACATCCAGCAGAGGAGAGTAAGAAGGCATCCCAATTGGACGGAGCGGAGGGAAAAGAGACGTGGCGAGGTTGGAAGCCAAGAAGGAGGAAAACCCAACTGACAAAGCCTAAAGGAGCTGGAGCGTGGAGACCAGAAAAGGAAGCAAGCACAAGAAAGCATCAGAGGACGTGGTGGAGCAAGAAAGGCCGGTGCCTCCTATTTCACTACGCTTGCCTTGCAGCTCTGGGGAAGAGGATGCTAGGACCGATTACACTGAAACTCGGGGAACAGGACTGTAGCACAAGGCAAGTAACACATTACATGCATATCGAGTGGTAATAGTGTTCACGGTGCCGGGGTATCTTCATTGTGCTTGTTGGATGGCTGTGAGAGACCATTCTTTCCAGCTTTATATCAGCTGCACTAAAGCAGTGTACGCACCTGCAGCAGGGAATTTGCTTTGCAAATTGGTAGCCAGTGCCTGGGGGTGTGAGAACCCAATTAGACCAAGTGCTAAAAGTCTCATTTTGTTTGTTTTTCCAAAGGTTGCAACACCAAGGGAAGGGGGTGGGGGGGAGCCGGTGGAGTTGAGAACCATGTATCAAGGAGGTAAACCAAGGGATATCTGAACATTCATGACCAAACCAAATCCCTTATCTATCTGTGACAGAACAGACATACATTTAGTTTCTTTCCTTACAAGCCTCCCTTATTTTCTTTAACACCCCATAAACTAATAAATACCTTCATATTTAAGATGGTTCTGTCGTGATTGTTTTGCCAGCCTGTTACACTCAGCTAAGCTGATATTGTTATGGACAAAAATGTGTTCGCTGAGACTGCACATTTTCTGATGTAACACTCATATCATAATCATAAGTTCAGCAGCGCAGAACAACAATCCAACTACCACTCAAGCGCTACTTCCCCAATGCCTTTCAGGTACATGTTGCCCTTAACAAGCGGTAGAAGATAAACAATGGCATGCAGGTAAGCTATGATGCTGCTTCCACACAAGTTTCAAGAATAATTAACAAAGGAAAACTTTGATCTAAGTGACAGGATCCAAATCTTGGCAACTGGCTTCCTCATAATACCATCAAATATGGCATTTCATGGGTAAGAACCCTTAGAAGGGAGATGTGGTGACCCTTCTTAAATTTCTAAAAATTTGCTATAAAATTATAACTTTCCTGTATCACAGATCTAAAGAAGATCTTAAATAAATATAAAAGAATAGCAGGTTGAACGGAGACTATCTTTTTAACTTAGAAACTTTATCAGTAGGATAATCAACTAAAAATAATCAATGCATATTCCCTTAAATAAAGATGTTCGATAGCTACAAAATCATCATAAATCCATGCATTAGCTTTCTTTTTGTCTCTATCAATTGTTGCATCAGTGATATGTTCATTTCTGAAAAGTAAAGCCATATTTAAAAAAACGTTTTTAGAATGATGAACTATGCATCTGAATGACTGAGTCAGGTGTGCTTATTTTGCAATGTACTTTATGCAACCTTACTAAATATGCTATAGGAAAAGGCATGCTTACCTTAAATGCTTCTACTAAGGCAATGCAATCACTTCTACTGTTGGCAGCAAAATTCATTTTATTCCTGTAAATAAATGTTTAAGTGTAAAAAACAATGTTCCCAGTATGACTAGAATTAAATAAGAGTCACGGCTGCAAGGAAAGTGCATCACACGAGTAAGTGGATAATGTTTAATTAGTAGACAATGCCCTTACCTGTCAAAATGGTTCTCCAATTTGTGCATAATCTACAGGGTTAACAAGAAAGTTAAAATATTCCCTAACGCAAAATCGATCATCTAGGACAGTGCAACAAACTTCAGCATATTATTTATATAACTGACCTTTACCAATTATTTTGGCAATTTGTGATTAGAACATTGTACACAGTATCATCCTCTGGCATAGATCTTGGATTTGGTTTAGAATTTACAGATAATTCAAGAGTCTCAAAAAACTAAATATTTGAATTATTTACACACTGCAGACAAGCTCTCTAGTCAATCATAATGGTCAATTCTGACTGCTTTATTCTATATTTAAAGGTGGGAACCAAACCAGAGTGCCTTTATTATTATTTTGTACATTAAAGTCCATAAATGGTACAACATATCTAAGCTAAAGGTAGGAAGTTGTTCTGTGGTGCTAGTTGTGCAAAGTACATCAAGTTCTGATAACCAGCCAACTTTCCAAAATGCCCCTTAGAAGACCCAGATTTTGTGAATGTTTAATTTCAATAAGAAGTCTATTCTAGAGGTTTGTAACTAAAACATGCAGATGACAACCACGTTCAGAGTTCTCCTATAAAAAGCATTAGACATCACAAAGCTTCAAAGTCTTAGATCTTAGAGCTCTCAAGGTAGAGTACCAGTAAAAGTGTGGTTTGCAAAGATAGGGGCACTTATAATGAATGGTTACACACACCGGTGTAAGTGTAACAAACTTGTGATGGAACAGAACTTCTGATCTTGCTTCATTATTTTGAATTTTTTGAGTCTTGCGACAGTCTGTTTAAAAGGCCCCAAGAAAAAGGCAATTATAATAATCTAAATGTGAGGCAATGATGGCAGCCATGTGCTTAGGCGAGTATTTTCAATCTCATTTAGCAGATTCAACTTTTGCTATAAATTGAGTATTGATGGCCAAATAACACATTAACAATACAGCTATCCATCTTCTTTCATTCATAGGCAGATTGTAATTTGGACAGGTTATGGTGCTAGCTCTCTTTGCCTGGACACAGAGATTACTATTAAACCCGTGGACAACGGAGGAGCCATAGTGATTTTAGACACATCATACAGACAAGAATGTTTGAGGCTGTTCAGTGATGCCTCCTACTATGAGCGCATTACGATAAATCCTACCCAACGACTACAACGCACAATCCGGAGAATGACAGAGGAGGCAGAAGTAGTCGAATGGATCAATCACCAAGAGGCGCAATTCCTGGACAAAAGAGAACCAAGGGTCCCTTACTTTTACTGTCTCCCGAAGGTACACAAGGGGACAGGACCTCCAATAGTGTCTGGTATAGGGTCCATTCTTGAACCTCTTTCCAAGTTCTGTGATTTCTTCCTACAACCCATAGTACAACAAACGGCCACTTACCTAAAATATATAAGGATGCCTTGGTCCTGCTGGATCAGATCAATACATGTGGCGCCACTGTCATGCTGATATGTCTTGATGTTGAGGCCCTGTATATTGACATATCCCAGGATGCTACCCTGGAAGCGGTTGATGATACTCTCTACAACATGGGATTACAAGACACCTATCCGATTTATCCTAGAGTGCGTCACTTTGGCTCTAAAAGAGAACTATTTCCAGTTCGAAGAACAATTATACCATCAGATACAGGGGACATCCATGGGCAGCACATTTGCTCCTAGTCTGACCTGTTTATATATGTATACCTTCGAGAAACAGTACATCTTGGAACCTTCACATCCTTTTTTTTTCTCCCAAATATCCTACTCTGGCGAAGATAAATAGATGATATCCTAGTAGTCTGGAAGAGCGACAAGGACAAGGATTGGGTAAACACTCTTGACCAACATTTACGCTTCTCCGTTACCATCTCGTGTGAAGAAGTGGCCTTCCTGGACCTCCGCATTGTACTGAGGGACGGTTTTTGCATTCATCCATTTTCCAGAAGCAAACAGACAGGAACAGCATACTTTTATTTGACAGTCATCATCCTAAAGCCCTGAGGACTAATTTGCCATACGGCCAGTTCTTGAGATTGAGGCGCAACTGCAGTGACACGTCTAACTTCAATACACGCAGACACTGAGCAAGAAATTGAGGGACCGACATTACCCAACCAAGGTGATTTCCCAGGCCAGAAAGATGGCTCACAACACACACACAGATGTTTTATTGACTGACTCCCGAAAATCTCAACATACAAGACTCACTTGTGTCATCACATTCACACTTCTCAGCAATCAAGTCAAGAAGATTATTAGCAAGAGATGGCGTATACTGACCAGTGCTAGGGAGTCACTTGAACGCTTGCTGTTTGCACTTAGGAGAACCCAGAATATCAGGGATCTGGTAGCCCACACCAGACCTAGATGCAACACAGCCCCTGGTACCGCAGTGGTACAAACTTGGCTTCCTGTCAAAGGCCACTATCCCTTGTGCCAACTGCAATGTTTGCTCCCTTTCCATGAACACCGCTGAGGTTAATTTATGGGGGTGGGCAGAGTTTGGCACCTATACAGACATACCAATTGCCGCACCAAGAAATACATTTACATGATTCAGTGCCCTTGCGACCTCCGCTACATAGGCATGACTACTAGAATGGCAAAGACCCGCATCAACGAACAATGGAGCACTATTAGATGTCAACGAGCCTCTACAAGACTCACCATTTCATTCTGCAGGATCACACACCTAACAATTAAAAATGAGTGATACTAGAGACAGTTACTGACAGTAGTGACAGAGTCAAGAGACTGTTCGAGAAAGAACAAAGATGGGTGTTCAAACTGGCTTAACAAGGAATTCCCATGGTCTATATTTACATGGCATCCGGAAGGGAGACAGCTTATGTGCACACCAGCATCTTGGGGCGTCATCTCTGCTGATGACCATTTACAGCACTTCTAGGTGAGCTGCACTTTGCTGGGTAATTGGGAGGGCGGTTATCCTTCTAGCCTCCTTCCCCTGTGTTTTCATACATACACAGGGTACCCCTGCTACACCCAGAGATGGCTGCCTCTTACCTACAGTCTTTAGTTTGGCACCACCCCACACTCTAAGATGGCTGCCATTATCCCAGACTGTGTTCTCTAGTCCTCTTTCTGTAACTGCGACACCTACCCACACACAGGGCACTCCTGCAATATTCTAAGATGGCCACCACTTTCCTAAGTCTGCAGTCGCACTCTTTAAGATGGCTGCCATTATCCCAGACTGTGTTCGACAGTCCTGGTTGTGTTTTTGGGACACCCACCCTCCTCGTGAAGTGCACCACTCCTCTGCGCTCTCTCCATTCCAGGGAGCATGGAGCTGGGGTAGGTGTACCAGAGGATGTCTTTCCTAAAACAAGTGTTCATTTGGCTACCACCAGCTGCTCCTTGCTCTGGAAGTAGCTGGATGAATCTCCTCTGAGCACATTCCCTGGGAGGGAGCAGACATCGTTGATGCATGCCCACGCCGCACAGCATCTCCTAGCTAGGGCTATAAGTTTCTAGCCCAATTTCAGGTTGGGGGCATTGATGGCTGAGAGCCTTATTTGTGATGCATTATTGATGACAAACACTGCGACATTAAGCATTTCGACTACTACGCGTGTTACGTACTGCCAAGATCGACCCCCTGGCGGAAGCCATCACAGATGGTGCACGCCCTCGCTGCGTAACATCTCGTAAGGGCTATAATTTCCAAACCCAGTCCCGGGTTAGAGGCAAGACCTGCATGGCTGGATGAGAGCCCTTTATGGGATACATTGTGTGTTAATGTGCAGCTCGACTACTGTGCTGTGACTATTTTGCCGCTTTCTGTCTTTTACCTTAGTTGTCCAGGATATGTGGGGATAGATGGGCACACCTCTTTATTCATATTCTGTTATTTGAAGGAATCACACAGTATGACAGGTGCGTAACACCACGGTCTGGTGCAAAATCATATACCATTTAAGTTGTAGCCTGACACTGGCTGGTGCAGGTTTCATGTTTTACTGTAGTGGCAGCTCAACAAGGACCAGTAGAGGTTTCAGACATGCATTGCTTTCACTTAAACTAAGAGGACACAGTGCCAAAAGAATGCAGCACTCTTAGTCTGAATAATTCTCAGACTGATGCAGTAGAAGCGTTGATCAACAATGTTGGTCGATCACTTCAGGGTTGGGGTCCCTCTCGACCCCACTCGTGCACGACCAAATACAACCAACAAAGCACATTCAGCACAAAGGCACCTCGTAGTATGATCTGTAAAAGAGCCAAGTATGATTATTCTGGCAAGTAATATTTATCAGCTGGTACATGTTCCCATTTTTCTTGTCCTGGTTTTCATGACTAACAGAATGTTGTCTTTTGCTTTCACTATGATTTCTGCTGGTTGAGGGGGATGATTTGGGGATTCTTCCCACACCTTAGCACCTAGGTTTTTATCAGTGGAGCCAAAGTCTCTCTCCCCTCGCACTGTAAGGAGGGCTGGGGCAGTCCTCTTTTTGACTATTCCTCCATACACTGGAATAATCACAATTTGAGCAATTCTGTCTCCAGTTTGTATTATCAAATCAGCATCTCCCCTGTTCAATAATATTACTTTGATCTCACCTTGTATCCAGACTCCTGTCTCAAGGAGTACCATATTTCATGGTTTCAGTCTGTACATGTTCAAAGCATGCAAATCAAGACCTACAGCCTCTGATGTTACTCATACATAACAGTACTGGTTGCCACATGGGGTTGTATTTGCAACACTGGGATTAACAATCGCATCAACAGGGTCTCTGCATTTGTCAAAGGTCTACTGTTCAGTATTTGTAATGCTTCGTTTAAATGAGCTTTCCAATTTTTCAAAGATTCATCTGACAACTTCCTCAACTTAGACTTCAACAATGCATTCATTCTCTCATTCAATCCTGCAGCTTGTGGGTAATATGAAACTCGATAAATCCACTCTATGTTGTGCGGCAAACAGTAGTGTTGCACCAATGTCCCTTTGAAATGGGATCCATTATCACTTTGGATCTGGAGTGAAACTCCATGACACAATATCAACAAATCTAGTGTATTAATGGTATTGGACTGGGTAGCACGCTTGCACAAATATGCTATTAAATAGCCAGAATAAGTATCTACCACTGTCCATGTGTATTGGCATCCTCGAATAATTGGCATTGATATGATGTAATCAATCCACCATATCAGCCATGGCAACTTTCCTCTTCCTAGTTGACCCCTGTCTGTCTCTGGAACAGATCTGTGTTGTGTGTGCTGACAGATAGGACACTGGATTATTACAGTTTTTATCAAATCTAGGGGAATATGCATCCCTCTATTTTCGGTCCACCAGTTAGTGGTCTTCTCTCCCTGGTGTCAACATTTTGGATGAGTCCACTTAGCCACCCCAAGAAGTCAGAATCCTGTGTCACCACTTCTGCTTCAGAGATTTTGGCTTTTTTGTCTTCAAGGGAATTTAACCACCGTTCTAGACAGTCACTGGCTGTCAACATGATATATAGTGATTGTACTTTGCTGTAACATTTCCCAAATTTACTGCTACAATTCATTGCCCCACACTTCCTTCCAATGTACTCGCCAACTATGTGCATGCCATGTGGGGAGCCAGGTAGCTAGCCCATTGGCAGTAGACAAAGAATCGGTATAAATGTGACATTTCCCAGGTAATTATTGTTTTAAAGCTTGATACACAGTATACAATTCTGCATAATGACTGCTCTTTCGTTCTCCAGTAGTGGAAAGCAGCTTTTTTGTTACTGTAATGTATGACACGCCTTCCAATATCTTTTGGCCCCTTCATACTTTGCTGAACCATATATGATTCCAGTCTTCAGGGGACAAGGACTCAAATGGCTCATCGCACTTCACTGGTGACTCCTCTTACCTCCGTCACCTCCTCTAACACCTCCTCATCCTCTATGGAGGCCTGTGTCACCTGTTCATGCAGGGCCGCGGATCTCGCTGTTCCCAATCAGGCCCTGTCCAGTATGTACCATTTCCACTTAACACTTGCTTCTTGTGCATGCCCTATTCAGTGAGTTTTGGTATCGGGATCTCGGGCCTCAGAATCACATTGTGCTCTATTGTCATCTGTTCAGTATCTACCAGAGCCCAATAACACGCCAGTAACTGTTTTTCAAAGGGAGTGTACTGCTCTCCAGTGTCTGGTGACTTTTGGTCCTGAAACCCAGGGGTACTTTCTTTCTTCCCTGCTTTTGCCATATACACCAGTATGCGTATTGCCCCTGAACTGTCACATGTAACTCAATGTCTCCCTCCTGTACTGGCCATAAGTCTAAAGCATGTTGAATCGCCTCCTTTGCCAATTCAAAAGCACACTGCTGCTCTCCCCATTCAAACTCATGTTTCTTTCAAGTCACCTTTTATACAAAGCGGCCAGAATCTGGCTCAAGTGAGGGATATGCTGCTACGGGGTGTAGCAAATTCCATTATCTTTTGTCTCACCTGCAGCAACACCTCCCTATGCCCCTGATTCCACTGAATTTCTAGGAATCTCACACTTGGGGAAGGTTCTTGTAACTTTTTGGAATTGCTCTCCTACCCCTTGCTTTGCAAATGTTCCACAATTCTGTCCAACTGAGTCTGCACCTGTTTTGTGTATCTCCATGCACCATCATGTCATCAATGTAATGAGAAAGCTGCATTCCTGGAATCATAGGTACTTCATCCAGGCGTTCTACACCAGCGGGGGACAGATAGTAGAGCTATGTACATAGACCATGGGAAGTTTTAAAAATGTAAATTGTCTCCTGTTCTGCAAGAAAAAGAATTGCTCTGGATTCTCAGGGCCCAATGGTAAAGTAAAGAAAACATTGGCAATATCAATTGTCGCATACCAAGTCCCTTTATGTCTCTATATCTTTCAATCAAGATGATGGTGTCTGGGACGGCAGCAGTCAAAAGGGGCGTATGTTTATTTAATTTGCAGTAATCAACTGTCGTTCTTCAGCTACCATCCGGTTTGCACACAGGCCACACAGGATTATCCCACACAAGGTTGACCAGGCCACCACTTGTTCAGCCCCTGGTTGCGATACATCTTCCACAGGTTCGACATCTATTCTATCTATCTGGTCCTTCTTCACACCATCCTTCAGCAATGCCATAAACATATCTCTCCGGGATACCGTATTGTTATGTGTGTTGCCCTCAGACTGGGAGGCTCTTTCAGGTTTTATCTACTCACCCAACTCCTCGACTGCCTCCAGTACATCTTTCAAGGGGTTACCTGTCTGATTAATTAATAGGATCATTATCACATGTTTATAGGGTGGTGGGGAGCTAAACAAATTATTTCATTTTGCACTAATACTGTCAGCGGTCCATCCAACTAACGGTGATCATCACCCAGAACAATGGCGGTTTTCATACCCTCTTCCTTGATTCTCTGCATAGAATCTCTCAACGTGAACCAGGGCTTATCATTTTGTGACCGGTCTGACCCGGTAGGATACTTATGATTGCTCCCTATAATCGCAATAAGGTGATTTGATTGTTGCCCTGATAACCCCCAAAATGCTCCTGAACAGTTGGGTCAGTACTGAGTATATAGAATTTCACTGTGTCTCCTTGATCTAGTATTACTCCCGAGGCTCCTGTATCAAACAATCGTACCATCCATATCCAACGATTCCCCAGGTCTCTGCCGAAATCAGTGCATATCATAAATTTTATTCTGAGTGAATTCCTCCAGAAAATCCTTTGTGGCCCCCAGAGGAGGATAATGTGGACCAGTCTGTATCTTCCATCTATATATGGGCTGTGCATTGATGACGTTCTGCTCTACTGGCTCACCCTGACCACTATTTTGGCAACATTCTTCCAGAGAACCAGAAAACACTGAAGAATCCCAGATATTACCATCCCATTCATCAGGATTCCAGTCCAACCCTGATTTGGCAATAGCTAAATGAACCTTCCTTTTATTAACTCTTCCCAATCTCTTACTGCGCCATGCGCACTGCAGCTTTCTCAGCCACAGTCTGGTAAGTGTTGAGTTTATCTTGTGACAATTTATTTTGTCATAACAACACTGTGGAAGTATTTTTGGCTTCCACTAACTGCTTTTCCATCTGCGCACGTTCCTGTTCTAACTGACCATATTTCTCATGCATTTTACGATAAGCATATAAATAGTGCAGCAGAACATGTGTATGTACAAAGATAAATGCATTTGTCAGGTGGTCAAGATTTCTAAAGAAATTTGCAATGCATTAACGGAGCATGTATACATGAGCTAAATAATCAAGATGTAGAATACTTCACTGATTGAGTTGAATTCATCATCCTCGCCAGTATGGCTGAGGGAGTCCTCAAATCAGTCAGGAAAGAGACCTGATGGGAACCACAAATCAGATCCTGATAGCGTGTCAGCTTCACAAGCGAGCTCCTACCTGAGCGCCAAGTATCCCCGTCTTTTATACCCTAAAACACCCAAAGAAGAAGGTTCTAGAAACCCCCTCCTCTCTGTTCTGAAATTAAACACTGGCTGCACTTCATCTGCATTGAAACACCCATAGGAGCTGGCCACACTCCCAATGTTTGTTCTGAGACAGATTTGTGCACTACTCTGATAAAAACAGTCTCAGCCTTGTGAACTCTTATCAAGTCCACATCCCACAGAATATGTTCCAGCACTTTCAGACCCTTCGCTAGTATAGAGAAAAAAACAACCTCTGTGAGGAAAAACACCTGCGCTGCCCTGCAATTACTGCAGGGCACAACATCGAATCACTCAAACAAAATGGAGTCGATGGTCAAATCTAAATCGCATCACAAGACATTCGGAGGTTGCAGCCCAAACGGGGCTGATGCGTTTCTTGACGGGAACCGCATACAGCAACTCTGAGACCCACTGCAGCACAGGAGGCTCCTGATTTCCCTTTCTCAATGTGTTCCTTGCCTAGAAACACTCCGAGATTCTCCTCCTAGACAGTCTCTCCATCTGCCTGGCCAGGTAAACAACTCCTCACTCTCAGCAGGGAGGTAGGCTTTTAAGCACTGGGCAGACCCTCAGCCCTTCCAGCACAAAATGTGTATAAGTCTTTAAGTCTGCAAGAAGACAAGTTAGGATCTCTATTTGCTGAAGGGCTTTAGGCTTGAGCTGCCAATGTCTCCTAGAGCCAGGGTTTCTATTGGCTGTTGGGCTTGAGATCCTATTTGTTGCCAGGTCCAGGTTTTCTATTAATTAGATTTTAGGGCTTGAGCTCATATCGGCATCCAGGATTCCTATTGAGCCAGGCCACCTGATCACTAGGGTTATTTAAACTAAGGGTTTAGGGTGTCCAGATAAAGAGTGTTAGGTAAAGGAAGCTGTTTGGGTCTGTTAGGGCCAAGAAAGGGGCTAGAGCCAGAAACTCTACCCAAAAAACTCACCGCAACAGGTAAGCAGATGTAAGATAGTTATTTACTCCTCTACTGAACTCCACATCCTATTCTTCATCATAACCATAAAACATCAACACTTCATTTATCATCTCACTATGATTTCTGATCACCACATTTTAGACATACATTTATCCATATTCCATCCTATCTATCTCACCTCTCGGCTAATCCTTCCACGTTCTCCTTTATGCACAACCTCACATCCATCCTCCCCCATCGTTTCACAATACCACCCAAACAAACTACCACCGTCATGGCTTATCCCACTAACTTCCCACCCACATACACCTCCAGTCCACCAATATATCATTATCAGCTATCAACTCCACTGTCCATCTTCCCTTTCAAATCTACATCTCTACTTCCACTGAACGCTATCTCTTCCTATCCCCTCACAACAGACATACTCCCAAAATAGCATGACTAACTCCACCCCTAGACACCACCTACACTCCCTTCAAATACATCTCACCTATCATAACACCTCAACTCCCAACTCCCATACCAACTCATTTAAACTCTATATCCATTTGCCACTAACGTCTCTTATAGCAAATTTGCAACAAAATACTATCGCAAATCCAAATATGGCCTCACCACCCAAAAATTTTTCCAATTTACAAACGCATTCCATATGTACCACTCACCAACAATTCTCATCTAATCCCAAACCCAGCATTACCACAAGACTAGATCACAGAATTTACTACCCTCCACTCACAAACCATATTGTCACAAGTTTGTTTTTAATCTAGACCTTTATCACTCAGCACAACTCAACACTACTTGAAGCTACACAGTTACTCATCCACAATTCTTATACCTACTCATCAATGACTCGTCAACTGCTTATTTTAGATCTCTAAAACTAGACCACCACACTACCCCAACACCCCTTAGTCATATCCCTTCCGTTTTCTACTAACTAAAAAGACCAATGCCGCCAATCACAAACTGCAACATCCATTCTGCATCACAACTTAACTCACCACTGTTTTCACAGGTCATCAAAACATAATCCTACATCAAAACAATTATTTCACAAATGCAAATGACTCTCCCCCCCCCCCCCATAAAAATCCATCAACTCTCTAGTAAACCTACTTGGTTGGCATGGTCTTGAGTTGACTACTTCATCCTAGAGTTGCACAGCTTTCAAGTCTTCATCCCAGAGTCTGACACTTTTTAGCATCTTTGTATGCCCACTGGCAGATCTAATGGTTTCCTGCAGTTATCCTATGCAGCTAACACCCAGTTAGTTTTGTCACTATTGCCTGACCATGGCAGTGTTTCAGAGCAGCTTAGGAGCTGCCTCTCAGCGGTTTTTATCTAGAAGAAACCAAACTGCTTACAGTTTAATGGAGGGAAGAGCAAAGACCTGCTGGTAAGGAGCCAGTTTCAATTGTGGTCTCCTGACTGGTGACCGAATTACCTAGGCCCATTTCATTTGGCCACACCTGTGGGACAGTGGCTTCTGGATGGAAGCCGATCTCACTTTAGATGTCCAGGTCAAGAATCTGGCCAGATGCTTTTTCAGGCTTCTAAGAAGTCTTATAAAGTTTCTCTGGACATTGCCTCTTGTCACCTAAAACAACATAGTACAGGCTATTAACATGTTGAATCTGGACTATGGGAACGTTCTTTATCTCAGAGCACAACGCTCTACAATTAAGTGTCTGCAGAAGATCCAGAAAGCTGCAGCCTGGCTACTACAACATATCCCCAAAGGCCAATTCGTCTATTCACAGCTTTCAGCCATACAGAGGTTACCAGTGGAACAAAATTAAATTGAATGCTCTCTGTATCACACACTGAGCCTTTGCTGGATCTGGCCCGATGTATGTCAGACATTTGATCCAGCTTTACCACCTTTCCGGATTGTGTACTGCTAGTTCTAACTTAACTATTTTGCCTGCGTTTCACAGAACAAGAAAGGGCATAGCTCATGCAAATACAAGGCTGCAAGACCAAGTAATTTTATTTCATATTAACTTTACCACAGTCCTAAACCAATAGTTTTAGAAAATACCTAAATAAATGTGCAGACTGGCTTAGCTGGGGTTCTTGCATGGTCCTCAGTGGTGGGAGGCCATGTTTGAGTAGTCGTGCTCTATACAAACCATAAAAATCAGTTGAACAGGACAGCATAGGCAAGGAATACCACAATTCAACACCATCACTCCAGTAGCACTTCCTGCCCCCACACCTTCACATAACCGCAAAAACACCAATCCCAACAAATAATGGTGGCATATTACCCAGAGTTCAATGGATAACAGCAAAAATAAACAGTGTTTGCTTTTCCTTTTGCAAAGAAAAGCTACTACATCTGAAAAAGTAGCTTATGATTCCCTGTCCAATGTGCAAAAATAAATACCCCATCTGTGATGTACTGATACAGAACCAGATCATTAATAACTAAAATCTAGTTGGGCAAAGACATGGCCCCACAACAGCATGAAGCTATTACCCTGGATATCATGTTATTACACATAACCAAGAAAAAGAAAAAAAAAGAGGAAGACTGGGCACTGTATTTAAGGATACCATCAACAACCACCAAGTCCTAACAGGTGACAGTAGAAGACTGGCAAAGCTTTTCTTGCTAGATGCCAACCCAGCCTCATTTTGACCTACCACTCTCTCTTGCTTGATAAACCAAACATGTCTTAACCCATTGTGATATCAGGTCTAAATGCACACAACTTACAAAACTTACAACAGATCACTTCTTCACCCAACCACATAGAAGGTCATACAATAGATATAATTTTTTTTCCAATCCAGAACTAACCACGTTCAACAAAAGTCACCTGTTACAGGGACCGATAATCATATCCTCACTTACTCATTCAACATATCCTCACTTACTCATTCAAGATCCCATATAATCTCAAACTGAAAGCTTCAATAACTGAAATACTACATGCTTTTAATGGCAGGAGCAATCTTAAAATCCTCTTTGACTCTGCACATACCATTAATGCTTATGTGGACAGGCTGCCCTAATTAATTTTCTATACAATGAAAATAACTAGGCACATTGTTCCATATTTAATATTACCTCAAACAGTACAGGCAACAGCATCACTCGTGCTCCACAATGTGGACTATGGTAATAAACTATACCACACCATTCTACTCTCAACTATCAGAAGGCTAAAAAGAATATAAAATTCAGCAAGACTACTTCTATATATCAATGTAAGAGTCCACATCTCTAGCTCCTGAAGACTCGACAATGGCTTCCAAAAGCAAGATCCTCTTTCAAAAGGCATTTCATCACACACACAGCTATTCTCTTTCAAACTACAGAGCATTTAATACAGAACTATCAGTAGAAAGGAACCAAAAGTCATTTAAGCAAACATCACAAAAAACTCCCAACCCAGAAACTTAGGTTCCAGACTGGTGCCATACTTAATTCCTTCTTACAAGAAGAAAACCAATATTGGCATTACTTTCTCTGCTACACCATAAAACTATGTAATTCCCTGTAAAGATAAATGCCACTGAAAATCACTTGGAGTTCAGAAAGGTAGTTACAATCTGGATATTCAAAATGTGATCCAACAAAGAATCTGCATGTTCTTAAGTTGTGCCTATAGATGGATACTGTTGGAAGTAGGCTGCGTCCCATTAGTACGCCAGGAATTGTTTTTTGCTTTTTATCACCCTGTTTTTGGACCTTTTTAGTGGTAAAGTATCACTATCCCAGTCTCACTCTTCGTAATTGTATGGTAATTTATGTTTACTGCCAGTGTTCGTCTTATAAGATAAGTCCGCTGCAACGTAGCTAGGGTAAGGGGCAATGGAGTGGTTACACATGAATACGTATGCAGGCTGCATGCGAGAGCCTACAGGTGAATGCAGCCTTGGAGTTGCCCACAGGTAACATGCTTGTGGAAATTTTACTACAAATCGAACCTGTCAAATTACACTTTTGACAAGGCCTAAACCTTCTTTTAAACATTAATACATCACCCATATCTAGGACTTACTGCCCAGAAAGGCAAGATGCATGATGTTTAAAAGTAAGGCATGTAGAATTAATATCTGACATGTCCTTACAGCCGAATATCCTCAAAAACGATTTTCACTGTAGAAGGCTGACTGCTGCCATTTACAATCACTCAGCCACTTTGTTGAACAAGTAACTTACCTAACTCCTTATCTGGTAGAGACATATTCTAGTTACAGATTACTTAACTTAGAATTTCCCCCAGGGGTCAGTCTGGATCCAGAGATTTTTCTTGAGTACTACCCCTGCCTGCAGTTAGGAAGTGTTGGTCGGCTCAGGTCCATCAGTGTCGTGCGAGCCGGGTAAGACATCGGGGTACCTATATGGGTGTCACACTGGCACACTGATGTCAGATTCTTTAAAAAAAACTTTCCATGCCAGTAGCACAGAGCCATGAAGAACACTGACCATTGGTGCGTCAGAATTAAGGCACTGAAAGGGAAGTCCTTGTCCTTAGAAATCAGTAAACAGAGCGGGGAAGATAGGTGGGTCAGTAAAGAGTCTGTAACTAGTATATGTCTCTACCAGAAAAGGCGTTACCGAAGGAAAGTCATTTGTTCATCTATTAGAGACTTCTAATTGCAGATTCCATACTTTAGAATAGATACCCAGGCAAAATCGTCCCTAGCAGTGGGTCTGCAAACCAAAATCGTACTAGGAAGCCCTGCAGGACTGAAGGGGCAAAGTACCCGTCCCTCCGGACTGTCCAGGCAGTAATGTTTGGTGAAAATGTGCAGCGATGCCCATGTTGCTGCATGACAGACGTCCAGAACTGGAACTCCGCATACTAACGCAGTGGTTGCAGCTGTCACTCTGGTAGTTGCTTTTTAGCCAATACGTAGCACATATTAATGCAAAGAACAACCCATCTAGACATGGTTCTCTTCTGCACTGACCAACCTTTCTTCGCACCCACATACCCAACAAAGGGTTGAACATCTACCTGGAACTCTTTGGTACCATAAAGGTAGAATGCCAGTGCTCTTTTTGGTTCCGGGCGGAGGAGTTTCCCCTCTTCCTTAGAAGGATGAGGGAGTGCATAAAAAGGAAGGAAGGTGATGGATTGGTCTACATGAAAGGGCGTGGCCACTTTGGCAAAAAGGAAGCCGTGGTGCCAAACACCACTTTGTCAGGGTGGATGGCTTAGATGATAATGTCTGCATCTCACTCATCCTGCGGACAGATGTAATGGCCACAAGAAAGGCTATTTTCAACATCAGAAGCCTGGGACAAGACAGTTATGGAGCAGCTCAAAAGAAAACATTAAGAAAGCAAGAACCGGATTCAAATCCCATTGTGGCATGAATGGTGATGGAGGAAACATATGGTTAAGACCCTTAATGAATCTACTAACAATAGGCAATATAAACAAGGAGGGTTGTTCAGGCAAGATAACATTACAGACTTCGGGCGGCAGGA
Source organism: Pleurodeles waltl (assembly GCF_031143425.1). Classification (NCBI taxonomy): domain Eukaryota; kingdom Metazoa; phylum Chordata; class Amphibia; order Caudata; family Salamandridae; genus Pleurodeles; species Pleurodeles waltl. The sequence goes on from NC_090448.1 coordinate 456,868,908, forward strand.
CAAAAGCTGCTAACTTCTGCTGCTCAATCTCCACGCAAGAAGTCGGAGACATGACCAGTTCGGGTGGAGAATCTTCCCCTACTGCTGCAACAAAAGATCTTCCCAAAGGGGCAGTCTGATTGGAGGATCTATAGCGATGCCCGAAAGGTCAGGATACCAGCTCTTCATGCCCAGTCCAGTGCCACAAGGATGACTTGGGCCTGGTCGTTCTTGATCTTCTTGAGACCTCTGAGCAGAAGTGGTATGGGCAGAAAGATGTGCAAGAGGCCTGATCTCCACTTGCGATGAAGAGTACCTGAGCGAGTGCCACCTTGTAAACTTCAATGCACAAAATTACTGACACTGCGGATTCTCTGCAGAGGCGAACAGCTCTCCCCACTGCTAAAAGAGACCTTGCCTCACCTCCAGATGGAGATGCCATTCGTAATCGATCAGGCACTGTCAGCTGACTTTGTCTGCTCTGGCGTTCAAGGAGCCCCCGGGTGTTGAACCACCAGGGAAATGCATTGATGTTCCAACCATGTCCAGCGAGACAGAGCCTCCTGACAGAGTCCACGCCGCCCACCCCACCCTGCTTGATGCAATACCACAGGACAGTGTTGCTGTCTGTGAACACCTGCACTACTTTCTCTTTGAGAGAGAGAAGAAACGCTTTCAGTGCCAGTCAGAATGCTCTGAGTTCCATAAGACTGATATTGAGCCCAGACTCCGCTGGAGAACAGACGTCTGAATTCTGCCTCTTCCATGTGGCTTCCCCAACCCAGGAGTGATGCACCCATCACTACTGTTAGATCTGGTCGGGGAAGGGAGAAAAACTTACCTCTGGTCAAATCGCAGTACAAAAGCCACCACTGCATATCTAGCGCAGTTCCCTCCGAGATCTGGACCATGTCTGAGAGGTTTCCCCAATGCTGCCCCCACTGGAATTTCAGGTCCCACTGCAGAGCTTGCATATGCCATCTGGCATGTGTCACCAACAGGATGCAGGAGGTCATGAGGCCCAGCAGCCTCAGTCATTCTCAATGAAATCCAGAATAGAGGCTGAAACATCAGTATCATAGCCTGAATATCCTGCACTTGCAACTCGGGAGAATAGGCCCGAAACTGCACCATGTCCAGAACAGTTCAGATGAAGGGGAGTGTCTGTGAGTGAGTCAAGTGTGACTTCTGCACGTTCATAATAAACTCCAACAAATGCAGGAGGTCCCACACAGTCTGAAGGTGGGAGAAGACAGCCTGGGGCGCGCCGCCTTCGGCAGACAGTCATCGAGATAGGGGGAAGACAAAAGCCTGACCTGTGCAGATGACCTGCCACCATCACCTTGGTGAACACACAAGGGGGACTGGTAAGGCCAAAGGGGAGCACCGTAAACTGAACATACTCGTGGCTTACCGTGAATCACAAGTAATGTCTGTGGGCATGCAGGACAGCAATAAGGAAGTAGGCATCCTTCAAGTCCAATGCTACCATCCAGTCCCCTGGGTCCAGGGCAGATAGAACCATTTTGAACGTCTCCTTCCGGAGGAAGATATTGAGGGACCGAATATCTAGGATAGGGCAGAGTCCCTTATGCAATTTGGGCACCAAAAGTAGCGGGATTAGCAAACACAACCTACTTCTGGCACAGGGACCCTCTCTATGGTTCCCTTGGCCAAGAGAGCCATAACGTCCTAGTGGAGAAGTGCCATGCGATCGTAGGATGGTGGCATGGATGGGGGAGTAGTCTCAAAGGGGAGGGAGTAGCCCCTCCGGGCGATTTGCAAAACCCACCTATCTGACGTACTGCCAGCAGGGCAGGTGATGGAGAATCCTGCCTTCGACTGTTACCTGATGGGGAAGCGCCAGACTAGGAAGGTTAGGAGGTTGCAAAAGGGAGAGGTGTTTCCAGGTTTGGGGGTGGTGGACTGGCTAGACCACTGGCTCCATGATCCACAAGGACGTTGCATCCCATGTCCCCGGTCAAGCAGAGGCTGGGCAGCATGTGTGGCACAGTGGCAAGAGGGAAACTAACATGGTGGAACGCCCCTCCCGTAGCCACAAAAGGAGTGAAAAGCTGACTGAGGAGGGTGAGGGTAAGCTGAGGGGCCCAGGCACCTGGCATAGCCTGGAACTCCTTAAAGCACTGAAGCACAGAGACTGCTTTGTCTCCTAAGAGACGGGTGTCATCAAAGGACATGTCCATAACAGTTGATTAGACATCCCTCGAAAAGCCAGACATTGTCAACCAAGCGTGGCACACTAAGGCCACTGTTGATGCAACCAATATACCTACTGAGTCCGTCGTATCCATCCCACATTGTATTGTGAACTTAGCTGCGTCTCACTCATCAGCAACAGTCTGTGAGAGAATGGCCCAGGCCTCCTCTAAAACCTGTGGCAGCACCTGCACAAATGTGTCCCATAAAGTATTGCTATAATGGCCCAAAAGGCATGTGGTGTTCACTGACCACAATGCCAGGCTGGAGGAAGAAAACATCTCCTTCCCAAGCTGATCCAGCCTCTTGGATTCCCTATCAGGGGGTGCAGAAGAGAATGCGCCTGGGGATGTGGAAGCTTGGATGACCAAGCTCTCAGGGGTCAGGTGTTGCATCAGGAAAAACTGGGACTTCTGGAGCTGGCCTATGGCGGTGGGCAATTGTCCTGCTCACAGGAGCCTCTGAAATGGGTTAGGACGAGGTCCCCAGCAGGACATCAGTGACAGCTTCATAAAAGGGCAAAAGAGGTTCAGGAAAGGAAGCTCCAAGCTGAAGCACCTCTGCTAGCAGGTCAGTGCTGTCTACCACAAAAGGCAGCTTGAGGCCTAGCACCACGGCTGCTCCTCGCACCACCATGAAGACGCTCCCTCCTCCATAGCCACGGTAGTGGGAGTAAGCATGCCAGTGCCACGGTAAGTGTCCAGGTCACTAGCCTCACCCAGGTCCGTCTGCCAGTCCATGGGATCTTCAAGCTGGTGTTCCAAAGGGTCCAGAGACCACTTTAAATCCTCACCGTAACCCAGACCAAGAGAATAGGGGTCAGGATCTGACCTAGGGAGCAAGGTCCCTACCAATGTTGGAATCAGCATTGTGTGATGCCGGTCTGGCTTCGTGTAGGCAATAAGGATGGGGTCGACGCCGACCTTGGTCACATTCAGCATCAGATGCGTTGGCATCGGAACCATCCCCAGGAAAGGTCCAGTTGGTACGAACTACACCGGTTTGGATCCAGGAACTGATGCCTGGAGCCACCCCAGGAGCCGAGGCCTCCGGCACAGAACCCGAGGAGGCCCCTGCTGACTCCACAGGGTCCGAATGCACCCCGGCGGAGTTGGACTGCCCACATATGAGGTGCATGGCCTCTCAGAACACACATAGTTGGGCAGGGGTTGCTCCGGCTCCCAGAAACTCAGGGAGGCATGGAGCTGACCCAGACACAGGATCCGAGCACAGAGCCATGAAACAATGACGCTATTTTTCCTGCGTCCCATCGGCAGACGGATGGGGTGAAGTCGAAGAATGTTTGCTCTTCAACTTCTTCTGCCTCAACTTACCCATCCCAAGGACTTTGAGTGGGATGACGAATAATGGGGGCTTTCTGAACATTCTTGGGACCTTCCTCTCGACCGAGATCGGGAGCGAAGTGGAGCTGAGGGCTGGGTCGCAAGTAGCTTTAGGGACCGTTGGTCAAAACCTTTGGATTCATGGCCCAGCACTCAGAGTATGACTTCTGGTTGGGGTCGCGCTCCAAACACCACAAGCACATAGGGTGCAGATTCGTCACGGACATCGCCCGATGACAGGATCTGCAGGGCTTGAACCTGGTCTTGCATGACAACACCTCAATGCACCAGGAGTGTAACACTAAAAAATCTTTGACAAAACATCGAAAAAGATCAGTTAAAACGTGACTGTGGGGTAGCTCTTCTTCGGATCTGCGCTTGGCTGGGATGTAAAGAAAAAAAAAAATTAGAACTGACGCCAGAGCACCGAGATGGCGCCTATACAGGTCCTGCAATGTCATATCCAGAGCGCAAGACTCAGATGACAGACACCACCTAACAGCACGCAGGGGTACTACTCGAGAAATATCTCCTGATCCAGACTGACGCCTGAGAAAAATTCTAAGGTAAGGACCCTTCAACTAGAAGTCTTGATGAGATACATTTATTAAAAACAGAATTTGAAATGGAATCAGCCAGGTAAATACTTTTGTCACTCATTTTAATTGTTAATTTAAAATCCTCTTTTTTGGCCAAGTCTGATATTAAATTATTTTAGAAATGGCACTTTTAGAAAGTGGGCCTTTCCCTGACAAATGTTTCTGGGGCATTTCTATGAGTGGCCATCTGTCCTGGCTGTTGTGGGCTGTCCTCCTGTGAAATTTGTAGTGGGGCCAGATAGGAGACAAACACCTGGGAGTAGAGTGGAGGGGAACTTCCTGACAGGATTGCCCTCTCCTGATTACACTTCAAAGGAACCTACTTCCAGCGCACACAAAGGAACGTAACAGCAGTACTACCTCTACCTTTTGTTTCACAAGCTATGCTAGTGCTAAACCCAGGAGAGGAGGGGGAGTGACCTGAACCATTTTTTTTTAAAACTAACTTTATTGGCATTTGCATACCAGTGCAATTCATAGTCAAATACAGCAACCACCGCCATGTGCAAGATATACCGACCCAGCAATACACACAACAATACACACCAAGGAGGGAGTAACCCTAGGAGAGTCCAGGCTTTACCAGTCCAGGGATTCCCCCTCAACAATATAATGTCAATTCCACCAATCACCAATCCCTACAGTCCTCTCCCCACCCACCCAGATCCCACCCTCTCTCCTTGCCTCAACAACCCCCAACCCAATTCCCTCGGTACAGAGCAATAAACCAATATAGGCACCTCACACTAGTACTCAACATGTATGGACATGCCCAAGAAGGGGCGGGACTCCAAGAGGACAGCCAAACTGGGGCTCAAGGCCATCCACCGTCAGGGTGCTATCCCCTGCATGACGCTGGCTCTTTTTATAGTGGTTCAAAAAGAGGTACACTGTGCAAAGAGTCCAAGCAATCCCCAAAGGTATCACAGAGGCACAAATGACATCCCAAATTCTCTCTTTTTGGGTAGTGTGGTCAAGCAGTTAGGCATATCAGAGGGTAGTGCTAAGCATGTTAGACACACACATGCAGTAAGTGAGACACACACTTAATGAAGAAATCCGACACAAACTTACAAAAATAACATACCTTTATATAAACTTTGATACCAGGATCACTGGAGTCAGGTGAGTACTTTGAGTAATTAATTTTTAGAGATTTTAAAAGTAGGCAGTGCATTTTTCAGAAAGCTGCAATCCAATCCTATAGAGGCAAACAAAGACGGAAATCCAGCCAGAGTACAACGGCTAAGAGGACCAATCTCCTGGACTTAAGGGGGTTTTGGGGCAAGCTCCAAGGCCACCCCACCGGTCACCTCGGGTAGCTCTAGCACGTCCGGGTGCAGAGATGTGTTACAGCGCTGGATGTCCCATTAAAGCTTATGGGAATCGGTCCGGTTACAAAGTCGCTGCAGGGATGGATTGGAAGGACACACCTGTTAAACCCACAGGGGGGACAGACCCTCGAAGTCGTCGGGCATGTGGAGACATCGTAAGTCGACTCCCCCTCAGGCTTTAGGGTGTGGGTGCAGGGGTGTCTTCCGGCTTTGGGTCCAGCACTGCAGTTCCTCACGGTTGCAGGGGGCCTTCAGAAACACACTGGGGGTCCAGTCTGACCCAGCCAACAAGTGGGCTCAGGTGTCACAAGGTGTGCAGATGTGGGGACACGCTTTTCTGGGTCCAAGGCAGACAGGTGCAGAGGTGGCCCAGGGCGTCGTGTTTCGCCTCCGGTCACCAGCGGTTGAAATAGAGTCTGCATAAATAGTCTGCAGACGCCACTGTGAAGTCCACAGTGGGCAAGCAGAGGGTGAGCTCCTCTTCTGGAGGGCCTGAGGACTACGCTGACATGGTTGGCCTACTTCAACACAAGTTAGGCGGCTCGGGTGCAGTGGTGATGTCCACCGTCTAGTTTTTGACAGTCCCGGTCCTCACAGTTCTTTCATGGGTGTCTGCAGATGCAGGGGAGCAGCTCCTCCACTCCAAGGGAGTCCTTCTTGGCGATTTGCGGAGCACTGCCAGCTCTCCCATTTTCTTGGAGGCTGCAGCGCCAGCATGGTTGGCGCCAAGTCAGTCATGCACCTCTGTTTCAGCAGGCTTCTTGTCCACTTCTCTTTTTGTGTCTAACGAAGATCTGCAGATCTGGTATCAAGGGGTCCCCTAAATACTCAATTTAGGGGGTGTTAAGGGGAGTGAAGGGTAGTAGCTAATGAGCTTCTTACCTTTGGGGTCACTACACCCCGTAGAAGACCACATCCTTTGGAGAGTGGGTATCACCCTTTCCAGAGATCTTAACTTCCACCACACGCAAAATGACGACATTCCCTAAGTTGTGTCCACTTCAGGCCGGCCACCCTAGGGGTGTTCCCAGTCTGGAACTGTGACACACCTGCATAGCTAATATTCCCACCTGTCCAGGCGCCAGATAGCCCTGGGGCAGGGGGGTTGGCATCTTCCTCTGAGGAAGGCCAGATCTGCATATCAAATTCAGTGAGCTTCTTTGAAGCTCCAGTCTTGGAATGCAGGTCATCCTGTGGGGAGGGGTGGGTAACACCCCAGCGCGGACAGGCTTTTGTTTCAGACCTCTCAAAATCAGAGGCTCTCCCTCCTGGGAGGTCAGATTCTCATGTGTTGGTGGCAAGCTAGCCAGAAACAGTCAGTGAGCTCACAGGCAGTTGGTAGGTTTTTCAGGGGCCACCTCTAAGGTCTAAGGTGTCCTCTGGTGCATGTATTAATACATCTATCACTGGAATCAGTGAGGGTGTATTAATACGAGAGATCAGTCGTACCTGGGTTCCGAGAAGCCATCATGTGGGCTGGGGAACTCGTAGTGACCAGCATCCAGCAAATGTATCTAAAATAGCTTCCCTGTACAATTACTACGCTTTTCATCAGGAATGAAATCACCAAATAAGAAACAAAGAAACCTCCACTCAAGATTGACACCCCACCACAAAACACCACCATACACGAAAAAGACAACTGGTGGTACATCTTTCTCTGTTCAAGCGGCCAAACTATGGAATTCATTACCCCCAAATATAGGATCCGCAGATAACTATCCTATCTTCAGAAGACTACTCGAGTTAGCCCTTTCCTACATAACCACCATACTCAAACAGCAATTGACTGCATATCCCCGTGTACGTAAACATGTTATAATTTTATCTATGATATATATATCTATCTAGATATATATATATATATATATATATATAGATATAGATATCTATATATATATATAGATCTAGATATATATATCTAGATATATATATATATATATATATATATATATATATATATATATATGTATTTCTTTGTACAAATATGTATTATAACTATTTATCTTAAAATATATACATACTCTTCAGGCCTGTATAACAAATGCATGTTTTACTTGTGTGTGTGTAAATCTGTTTGTGGCATGTAGTGATGCAGATTCACATGCTATGCATATAGATCACTATCTAGTGTTGAGTTCAGAGTGTTACAAGTTGTTTTTCTTGAAGAAGCTTTTTCGAGTCACAAGATCGAGTGACTCTTCCTCTCGGTGACAGTGTGCATGGGCATCAAGTCTTTTGTTAGATTGTTTTCCTGCAGGAGGATATAGTAATGAATGAAGAATTGTATATGTACAGATATACAGTAAGTAAAGAAGATTGTCCATGCAATGTATATACATATTTACATAATAAAGTACTACAACGGCTACAGGCTTCTGGGGAGGAGGAAGGGCGCATGTGAATCTGCAGCACTACTTGCCACAAACAGATGTACACTGGGTAAGTGACATTTTCCGTTCGATGGTATGTGTAGCTGCAGATACACACGCTGTGCACCTACTGAAAAGCAGTACCCTCCTAAATAAGCAGTGGCTAGCCTGTAGGAGATGGAGTAGTTTGAAATAGTGTTTTAAGCACTGCTTGACCAACTTTTGCTTGTTAGATAGCACATCCACACAGTAGTGTTTAGTAGATGTGTGTGGTGTGGACCATGTGGCTGCTTTACATATTTCTGTGTCGTAGGCTGGCCAATATCAAGTACACAAGACTGATTGTGTCTATAGGTTCTACAGAGTACTTTATGGTGAGTAAGTCCGTGGTAGTTGGTTTCAGATGTCTCCTCCCGTCTTGGTGGACTAATCTCGTCTTCTTCTTTCTGTTTTCTCCATAGGCCTCTCGGGAAGCATGTGGGGACAGAAGAAGAATAGGCACGGTAAGTGTTTGAGTAAATCGCTCTCTTTTCCTTTCCTCTCTCTCTCTTTCTCTCTCCTAGTTTCCTATTCTCTGCTCTCTCTTTTCCTGTCTTCCGCTCTTTTCTCCTCTTCTCTTACTCGCTCTCCCTCTTTCTTCCTTAGCCCTGGGTTCTGCTCTTTCCTTTCTTCTCCTGTCTTCTGTCTTTTCTCAAACCTGTCTGTTTGGGGCTTTTCTTCTGGCCGTTTTCTCTCTTTATTTCCTGTATATCTATCCTCTTTCTCTTTTTCTTAGGCTCTTGAGTCTTCTTTTCTTTACATTTTGGGTTTTCTCTCTTTAGTCCTTTCTGCCGGTGGCTGACCCTGTTTCTTTCCTAACAGTCACCTGTTTTATGCTCACAGTGCTTCCCCGTTCGTGTTTTCCCACCCCTTTCAGTATACCTCCTGCCCAGGGCCCGTGCTCTTTCTTCGTGTACAACTTCCCCCCGCCCCCTCCAGACCTCCCTACCCGTCCCCAGCCCCGTACCTGGCTTGGCCACGCTTCTCCTGAAGCGTGGCGGGTCCTAGGCGTTTGCTTCCCAGGGCTGGGGGTCTTCGTCCCGGGTTGGGACCATGATGATTCTTTGTTCCAGTCTGGGTCTGTCCTCGGGGATTCCCAACGATTGCAGACTCCTCTTCACCTGGATCCTCTCGAGCCTTCAGGTTCGATCATCTGACACTTCCTGGAAGTCTCCTCTCCGGCCATCCGCGCCTCCATTAAACTCCGGGACTTCCTCTTCTACGTCCCCGGGGTCCAGCGGGTATAGTGCAGAACCAATAGGAAGGGCGGACCTCTGGGCCACTTCCAGGTCATCCCAAGCAGAGGCAACACTGGTCGCAATTGTGTGCGGTCGGATCAGTCCGACCCGTCAGTCTGCCATTGGTATATTTCCTAAAAATGCAATTGAAGCCCCTTTCTTTGTAGTAGAATGTGCTTTAGGAGTTACTAATAGTTGTCTTTTATCATTAAGACAGCAAGTTTGAATACGATTTACTATCCATTTGGCTAATCCTTGTTTTGAAATAGGATTCCCTTTGTGGGGCTGTTGAAAGGCCACAAAAAGTTGTTTTGTTTTTCTAAAATCTTTTTTCCTGTCTACATAATACTTGAGAGCTCTTTTGAGATTGAGAGTGTGAAGAGCTCTTTCAGCAACTGAATCTGGCTGCAGAAAGAAGACTGGCAATTACACGGACTGATTGATGTGAACTGGTGAAACCACTTTTGGTAGACATTTTGGATTTGTTCTAAGCACTATTTTGTGTTTGTGAATTTGGAAGAAATGCTCTTCTAGAGTCAATGCTTGAATTTCACGTACTCTCCTTAAGGAAGTAAATGCTACCAGGAAAGCAACTTTCCATGAGAGAAATTGAAGAGCGCAAGATTGCATAGGTTCAAATGGTGGACCCATAAGTCTTGTGAGTACAATTTTGAGGTTCCAACCAGAAGCTGGTGGAGTTCTAGGTGGAATAACTCTTTTAAGGCCTTCCATAAAAGCTTTTATGACAGGGATTCTAAACAGAGAATTATGCTGTCTGTTTTGGAGGTAAGCTGATATTGCTGTTAAATAAATTTTAAAAGATGAATACACTAGATTTGCTTTTTGTAAGTGAAGCAAATAAACAACATTGTTTACAGATGCTTTAAGTGGATCAATGTTTTTAGGTTGACCGTAATAAACAAAATGTTTCCATTTAGCTGCATAGCACTGTCTGGTTGTAGGTTTGCGTGCTTCTTTTAGAATGTCCATACATTCTAATGGGAGCGGTTAATATCCAAATTCTATGACTTCAGGGGAATCAAATCGTCAGGTTGAGCACAATGGGATAGGGATGCCTGATATGACCTTTGTTCTGAGTTAATAAGTCTAGTCTGTTTGGAAGCTTGCAATGTGGTAATACAGATCTTGCCAACAGAGTTTTGTACCAGTGTTGACGTGCCCACGTGGGAGCTATGAGTATCATAGTGAGGGAGGTGTGACGGAATTTGTTAACCAGAAACGGAATTAGTGGGACAGGGGGGAAGCGTAAGCAAATATCCCTGACCAATTGATCCATAGAGCATTTCCCTTGGATTGATAGTGCGGGTACCTGGACACGAAGTCTGGGCATTTTGCGTTTTCACTTGTTTGGTGTTCCCCAAATGTGAATTACTTGTGGGTAAATCTCCCATTCATGTATTTGTTGCTGTGTCCTGCTTAAGAGGTCCGCTAGTTGGTTGTGTATCCATGGGATATACTCTAACGGTTGAATGCGATTGTGAATTTCCAAACTGTTTGTGCTAGAAGGGACAATCGAGATGAATGCGTGCCCCTTGTGTTTGCAGATAATACATTGTTGTCATGTTGTCTGTCCTTATCAACACTGTTTTGTGTGTGATTTGTGGTTGGAATGCTTTGATTGCTAAGAACACTGCCAGCAATTCCAAGTGATGTGTGGTAAGTCTGCTGGATTGAGTCCCATTCTCCCTGAATTGTAAGATTGTTGAGATGGGCTCCACAACCTGTCATTGATGCATCTGTGGTAATTATGGTCTGAGGCACTGGGTCCTGAAATGGCTGCCCCTTTGATAAGTTGGTGGTATTCTACCATTACAGAGAGTTACAAGTCTGGCGGTCCAACAACACTAGATTGTAAAGTTGACCGTGTGCCTCAGACCATTATTGCGAGAGACATTGTTGCAGGGGTCTCATGTTTAGACATGCATTGGGCACTATTGCTATGCATGATGCCATCATTCCCAATAACCTCATGATAAATCTTACTGTGCAAGTTTGATTGAATTGTAACTGGGATATGAGTGTGGAACGCTTGAATTCGTTATGAATTTGGGTAAGCTAATGCTGACTGAGTGTTCAGAATTGCTCCTAGATATGGTTGAATTTGTGCTGGCCAAAGGTAAGATTTCTGGGTATTGATTGTGAACCCTAGCATGTATAGGGTATCTATTGCATATTGTGTGTGTTGTTGACAGGTTTGAATAGTAGTGGCTATTATGAGCCAGTCGTCTAGACAGGGGAAGAAATGTATGTATTGTCTTCTGAGGAACTCAGCAACCACTGCTAGGCATTTTGTGAATACCCTTGGTGCTGTTACTCTAAATGGTAGCACTTTGAATTGATAGTGCTTGCCTGCTATCACAAACCTTAAGTATTTGCGGCGTGCTGGATGGATAGGAATGAGCAAGTAACCATCTTTTAGATCTAATGCTGTCATGTAGTCTTGTTTTTGTAACAAGGGAATGATATCTTGTAGAGTGACCATGTGGACATGCTCTGAGAAAATATACTGACTGAGAGGTCTGAGTGCCATCCTTTTTTGGTATGAGGAAGTATATAGAACATACTCCTGTTCCTTGGTGGTGGATGGCAACTACCTCTATTGTCCATTTGAGTAGAAGAGATTCTACCTCTTGTTTTAACAGAACAATGTTTTCTGGAGAAAGCCTGTGTGAACGAGGGGAAATGTTTGGTGGAGTGGAGATGTGTTCTAGGCAATAACCATTGTGGATAACAAAGTACCCATTGATCTGATCTTATCTGTTGCCAATGACAATGAAAATATAGCAGTCTTCCTCCTGCAGGAGATGTGTACTGTGCAGAGATGTGTGCTATGCGGGGATGCAGAGGAAATCACTGATTTGAAGAGGTGGAGGCACCTCTTGTAGCAGTGGATTTTCCCCTACATCTGAAATTGTGTCCTCTATAGGAGCCCCTGAAAGATTCTCTGGAATAATACTGTTGTCCCTGTTATTGTTGGGACGTAGAGGCCTATATTGTCTGGGCTTTAAAACCTCCTCTAAACTAGGGCTTGTGAAAAGTACCCCAAAAAGGTGTTGTGTAAAGAGCTCCCATGGCCTTTGCAGTATCAGAGTCCTTTTTTAATTTCTCAATGGTGGTATCCACCTTAGGTCCAAATAGTTGCTGTTTATTAAATGGCATATTGAGGACGTCTTGTTGTATTTCAGGTTTGAAACCTGAGGACCGCAACCAAGCATGCCTTCTGATCTTGACAATAGTGTTTATTCCCCTAGCTGCAGTGTCAGCTGCGTCTAGTGCAGATCTAATCAGATTGATGGCAAAAGCTTGTCCTTCTGCCACTACCTGCTGTGCTCTTTTCTGATGTTCCGTAGGGAGGTATTGAAGGAATTCCTGCATCTTGTCCCAATGTGCCCCATCGTACCTGGCTAAAAGAGCTTGGGAATTGGCAAATCTTTACTGATTTGCAGCTTGAGTTGCCACCCTTTTGCCTGCTGCATCAAATTTGCGGCTTTCCTTATCGGGGGAGGAGCATCCCCGTGGACTGACTGTGTGCTCTTTTTCTAGCTGCACTGACCACAATGGAATCAGGTGGCAGTTGTTGTGATATAAAGACTGGATCTGATGGTGAAGCTTTATTTTTTTTGTCCACCTTTGGTGTTAATACCCTTGCTTTTGCTGGCTCTTTAAAAATGTCGTCAGCATGTTTTAACATACTTGTTAACAGTAGCAAACATTGTTATTGCTAATGTGGAGAGGAAAGGGTATTGAATAAAAAATCCTACTCTATGAGCTCCAAGTACATCTCTACGTTCTGGTATGTGACTGCCCTGGAAATGACCTGATTATAGGCCATGGTGTCTTCAGGTCGAGATGGCGTTGTGAGATACAGATATGGGTCATTTGATGGAATTGGGTCAGAATCATACATATCCCATGGGTCCATGTTATAAGTATTATCAACCATATAATCCCCATGTGATGAGACAGGAGACTGCGGAAAACTGTGTGGGTGATGGTGGAGTGTGAGGTGGTGGAGATGAGGGAAGAAAAGGTGAATGCGGTGGAGAAGTCTGATGCAGTCTTTGGCTTCTCCTTATGTTTAATTATCTTCGCGGGTGAAGGGCCAGTTTCCAAAGATTTTTGGAATGTTAGTTTCCTCATTGTTATAGGAGTAGGAGAGGCAATCTTCCCTGTATCCTTTTAGATCTGTATTCTTGTATGTTTATGGCCCATGATCTCAAGAATTGGACTAATGTCTGGTTCATCCGTTTTCTGTTCTGGAAATGGAACTTATTTGCTTCCCACCAATGAATGCTTCGAAAGCTTGGTGATGGAATGCAAAAGTGGTTTGAGCCTTAGATTAAAGTTTTTTCGGCTCCAAGGAGGAGCATGGATGTTTCCGCTCCGATGCGGTACGTAGCAGGCTCGGTTCAGAAGTGGTAGCCTCCATCTTTTGACTCGATCCCGAAACAGGCGTGGGCGTCTGTTCGGTGGAGTGAGTTTTGGCCTTTTTCGGCCCGAACCCGAGGGTCGGTCGACGATATGTTATTTTTGGGTCGGACGATGGTCGCCAAACAGTGGTAGACCTAAGGCCTTTTGTGACTTTTTAATCTGTTTCTGATGGGAAGGGGCTGATGTACCACATACTGCGCCGCAGGAATAATTTGGGTGTCCCCATCTGAGTCGCGGTCAGAGTTGGAGTCTGGGATGGAGATGCAGTCTGTGCCTGTTCCTCACTGAAGATGTCGGGTGTTTGTTCCACTGACTTCAATGCCATCTTTAGCTGTCTTGCTCTTCGATCCCATAAGGTATTTTTGGATTAGGAGGACCGACACGCCTCACAATTCTCTTCTTTGTGTCCGGAGAGAGGCAGAGGTTGCACACCGAATGCTGGTTGGTGTAGGGGAACTTGGCGTGGCACCGAGGGCAGAATCGAAATGCAGTCCGATCCATGAGCCTGTGAGCCAGTAGGCCAGAGAAGGCCCAAGAAGGGTGCTGGTGCCCGAAAGGGCTTTAGTCAATCCCAACACTACAATCGGATTGAGTGCAGTCAGAAACGCATTCAAAAAACAATTCCGACGTTGAAGGAAAAGGTAGAGAAGTTCAGATAGAAGCAAACCGAAATCTACTGGAGCGAGGGAGAACACATCCGAACAAGACGGCGGAAAGAAAACAATCTAACAAAGGACTTGATGCCCATGTGCACTATCACTGAGAGCAGGAGTCACTCGATTTCGTGACTCCAAAAAGCTTATTCTAAGAAAAGCAACTTGTAACACTCCGAGCCTAACACTAGATGGCGATATATGCACAAGCATGTGTATCTGCAGCTACACAAGCCATCGAATATATATATTTTTCTACCCAAGATATGTTCACAGGTCGGTGCTTAGTTTCTATACAGGTTGCTTGATTAGATGCTTAAGAGTCTCTGTTTTTATTTTATCTACCACAATAGGTAAATATTATCTTAACTATATATCTACAAGCATTCCGCTATTGAAATATTGAGGAAAGATAAAATACTGTTATAAAAATACACAAATAAATTAATTTCAAATACTGTAACGTTCGAAAGCCTGAGTTTATACAATACCGCTTTAAATCTGAATATGATATTCCTTACACATTTATTCCCTTGACTATGTAATCAGGTATTTATATATTTACTACTCTAATCCAACTGCACAAGAGAAAAAAAAAGACATTTTACACTCTTGAAAGCTTTACTATGTCTGACCATCACCCTATAACGCTATCAATGTATCCTCTAGCTCCACTCTCTGGCTCATCCCATTCTACTACTACGATCCCCAAAATAATCCTTCCCAGACTCTTTCCTCCTGGCTCACTCCAAACCTCAGTTTAGAACTATGAACTCCCAAACAACCCTACTAAATTCCATTTAATTTATCTCTCCTTTGACTCATCCCAAACCCCATTTAACTTCTATGATCTTCCTAATATCTTTCTACAGACTCTTACATCCTCCACTTCTCCGTTACTCATCCCAAATCTCATCTTACTACTATGACCTCCCAATGAACATTTCTGGATTCTTCCCTCCTTTACCTCTCCATTGTTCTAGTGAACACAACTAACAGACTCACAAGTTCTCTGTTCAAATTAACTCATACTTCCCTATACTAAAACCGTACTCCTATCTTCCTGTACTAAACCACCACTAATCCTTTTGGATTCCGGAGTAGGATGCTACTTGCCAAAAAGAGCCTTGACGCCTTGTCAGGGGTAGTAAGCGCTATCTAAATACAATTGCTTACTGTCTAAAAATCGACAAAGACTATGTACGGGCCTATTAGCTCATACATATATGCCCTCACTTGTAATACAATGTATCGTGCCTTAGGGCTGAAGGTCTGATGTAGGGGTGACTTACAGATATTACAGGCAGTGTTTTAGAGGACATGGCATACAAGTGTGTGCAATGTTGTGTTTTCAATTTTGGGAGCACCTTGTCACGCAGCCATCAATGGCAGTCTGCATAAGGTTGGTGCTGGGTCCTTCAGAGTGGCACAAGTGCTGCAGCACTGAGGGACCCTCTTCAGTACCCATGCCCTAGGTACCAGGGGTACCAGTTATTAGGGACTTACAGGGGGCTGAAGGGTCTAGTCACTTAGAGATCAATTGACCAGGTGTCTTGTTTTAGTTTAGGGAAGGAACACTGACACTGGGAACCTGGTTAATAGGAGCCAAGTGCGCTTAAGTACAAGTTGCAACTAAACACAAGCTAAAAAGTGTGTGTGTGTGTGTGTGTGTGTGGTGGGTGGGGGGAGGAATGCAACCAAAACCCAGATCCCTAAACCCCACAGTGCCATCTCACCCCAAAGGCACCCTTCCAGTGTTGTCAATTCAACCCCTCAGCCTCTGACTACTCAGAGGCTGTTGTGTCATCCAATCCCTCACCCTCTGCCATTAAATCCTTTACCAACATTTTTCACTCTCTTGTAGCATCAATGTGACCCACACCCCTTCTCCTTACCCGCAGGAGGTCAATACTTTCAGAGTCTGCCCATTGGATCATGTCTCATTTCCACCCTTCCACTATGGGGCCTCTCACTGACTTCCAATTAATCGCAATTTGTTGCTTGATGAGGAAAAGCGCTAAATCTAAGAACCTGGATGTGATCTTGTGCTTTGCAGGGCATGCGTAGTACCACAGTAGGCACACTGCAGGTGTGAAAATCATGTTGCAACCTGTTACCATGGTGACTCATGTCAGGAAATAAAACCAATTTTAAAGCCAGACAAAGGGGTGCCTACCACCCAAAGGCAGGCACCGGACAAACAAATGGCACCCCCTAACCTGAATGAGAGCAAAATTCTGTACCTGGATGGTGATGGCATTAACACCTTGGACAACTCGAAGGACAAACACCCTGATGGACTAAGGACTCGGCCTACAGCTGATCCCCAGGACTAGATGTGTCTCTCCAGGGCAGTTGCTTTGGCCTGCTTGGACCTCCTGAAAACTAGCTGGCACAAGACCTGGACTACTGCGTACCCAACAGGAGAAGGGGAGCACCAGGAGCCATGCATGCAAAAAAGAAAACTGATGCATGGACCCAGTGACACCTGCTCCCCGCACAGTGCGTCCCTTTTGAGGCCAAGAGTCCTGTTTAAAGTGCTCCTGGTGGCCCAATGGGCAGGACTTATTCATCTTGAAAATATCTGCCCTTTGAAACCCCTGACCTGTGGAAAACTGAGCATGCAGGGATTCTCTCCTATTTCTAAAACTACACCCAGATCGGGGGCCAGTGCCCTGGAGTGAACCCAAGCATCATTAGTTCTGCTCAGGCAGCCTCTACCCCAGATTTCTACTTAGTCCGGGGACCCCATTCCATGGGCCAATGTAAACTTAAAAGGAGCCTGGCATCCAATCCCCAGGCCCTCAAAGACAAAGACTGGGTTCATGGGCCAAGGAGGCTCAATACTGCTCCCATTGGAGGCATGAGCTGTTGTTGAGTTCATGTTAGTGCCTTTCATGGGTACATTAATCTTACCTCAGGCCGGTGACCTTTTACCCAAATACATATTCAATTATTTATATTTTAGCACAGCCTGCTTTTGGTGGGGATGTTTTATTATCTAATCAGCTGTTTTTCTGTGAAAGCATTGTTATTAGTTCCTTTGCACAACATTTCATTCTGTGTCTCCACTCAAGGCTGTACATGATAGTTTACCCCAATGGTAAGATTGGGGGGGGGGCGGGATGAGATCCCAGTAAGGAGACAATTGTGGACCTCTTTCTTGAGTAGGCCTCTCATCCTGTACAACTAATAACTTAATTTTTTTATAGATATCCTCCAAGATAAAGACAGTGCTAAATCAACAGCATCCCTTTAATAAAAAAAAAAACTATATAATAAGGAACCCCACACATGCTCCTAGAAATGTTTAACCCATGCAATTGTCTCAAACGCAACAGAATGATCTTCGTAAAGCACAGGGATTTTCCGCTCCACAAAACCATGGAAGACAAACCTAAATGACTGGCTATCTGGACATACCACTTAACTCAGTACCCCATATTTAACACCAAAGTACAAAGTGAAACAATTTCAATAATGTTCAATATCTCAGTAAAACAGGCAACAGTATTAAGAACATCCACAGTCAAACACAACCTAACGAGCAACGCATATCACCTGCTCAAAGGTAATCAACTTTCATAGATTCACATGCTTGAATCAGAGTAGTAAGCAGTAGTGATGCACATTGCAGTATTAGCTAGGAGTGCTTCAAAAGGATATGACATCTTTAAGTAAATAAACATACATAAGATAATTCAAAACAGATGCTTAGCCCTGTAACTAGAAACTATACAGTACATTAATATTTTCTTTTCAACACATTTCAAGATTAACAATGTACAGAACTAACCGTAGGATGGTGGGATGGAAGAGATAGCCCACCTTTACTGGAAAAGATGTCTTAGGACCGCTTGGCCCACAGCTACTTCCCCTTGAGGAGTGGCATCAAGGCAGTAATGCCGCGTGAATGTGCAGCACACTTCTTTCAGACTGCTGCCCTGCAAATGTCCTGGAGCGGTACCCCTGCAAAAACTGCAGAGAATGTTGATACCACTCTGGCAGAGTGAGCACGAACAGACTTTTGTATCGGTTTGCCTGCTGCTTGGTGGCAAAACCAAACTGCCGCTGAAATCCATCTTGCTGTGCTTTGTTTGGAAAGACTTTGACTCTAGCTAGGTATACTGTAAGCCACAAACAACTGGCAAGTCTTATGGAAGGATTTGGTCTTGTCCATGCAGAACTTTATCTTTATACACCTTTTTACATCTAATGAATGAAGAGTCTTCTCTGCTGGCATTGCAGGGTTTGGGAAGAATGTCTTTAGGACAAGCGGTTCATTGATATTAAAGTCTAAGGGAACTTAAGTTATGTATCAAGAGTTTGTGCGTCTTTAATTTGTAAGAAGGGTTCCTGAATCATTAGTGCTTGGATCTCACTGAACCATCTGGCTGATGTGAGAGCTACCAAAAGGGCTGCGTTCCATGAAATAAATTTTAAAGTACCTCAGTAAATTGGCTCAAATGTTTGTTTCATGAGCTGTGCAACTACATTGTTTTGATGCCCCTAAGGAGGAGGAGGCCTGAAAGGTGGGAAGACCCTGAATAAGCCCTTTAGAAATTGTTTGATGAGTCTGGAGGACCAGAAAGAGGGCGAATTATATGAGAGTCTAAAAGACATGATGGCCACTAGATTAACCCAGATGTTGACATGAGCTAGGCCAGAACGTGCCAGCTGCAACATGTATGGCAATATTTGCTCTGGTGAAGAGGATATAGTATGTATCTGTTGTTGCTGACACCATAGACAGAATATCTTCCACTTACATGAGTGAGGTTTGTTAGTGCTGGCCACTCTGGCCCTGAAAAGATAATCCCTTCACTGTGGAGGGATGTCTAGATGTGCAAACTCATTGTGCTCAGGAGCCATGCTAATAAGGCTAGGGATTCTGGATTTGGGTGTAAGACTTGTCCTCTGTTCATGGTCAGAAGATGTGGAGATACCTTCAGTGAAATGTGAGGCTTCACTGAGAAAAGAAGAAGCTCTGTATACCACTCCTCTCAAGGCAATAATGGGGCTATCAAGATCAGAGTGCAGGGTTCGATCTTCAACTTGGTAAAAATCGTGGGAAACAGGGGAATGGGTGGAAAAGCGTAGGCAAAGATTCCATAACATGCCATTGAAAACGCATTCCCCCATGATCCCCGATGGTGATGCCAGCTTGCGAATTATGAGCATTTGGTATTTGATGGGATGGGGAAGAGGTTGGGATAGGATGCTGCCCACTGAGAGAATATGTGGCAGACTGTTAGATGGTCCACTTCCTATTTGTGGCAGCCTGATTTTAGTCTGCTTATTTCGTTTTGTTTCCCAGGGACGTGTTCCACACATAGAAGCATCCCATGTGCTAGGGCCCACTCCCAAATGTCCTGTGCTTCTCGAGAGAGGAAATGGGATTTTGTACCCCCTTGCTGGTTCAGGTAATGCATTTTGGTGGTATTGTCCATTCGTATTAACATCTCTGAGTTGGTAATCCTGGGAAGGAACGCTTGCAAGGCTAGATTTAAGCTCTTGGAGGTTAATATGTAGTCCCTGAAGAGGTGCTGACTATTTGCAGCTAATCTGTAGGTCTTGCAGAAATGCTCCTCAACCATCTAGCCAGGCATCAGTAATGATGACCCACGGAGATGGCCGAGGTTGGAACGAAAGACCAATAGATAGTCCACCAGTCCAGAGCTTTGACCATGAGCAAAGAGATCTTGATTTGATTGTCAAAACCACCTGTGGCTTGGATCCATTGTACGTTGAGTTGTTCCTAGAGGATGGCACTAGACGGATGGATGAGGACATCATCCCCAATAACGACTTGTAAAGGTTTACAGAAAAGTATTTTCTTTTTTTGAATTGACTTAGCCAAGGCCATTAGCTTTTGCTGTCTTTCCATCGTGGGTCAGGATATGTTGGATTTGGTGTCCAAGTTTGCCCTTAAGAAAGCTATCATACCCGATGGCTGAGGCTTGGACTTTTCCCAATTGATGGTTAGGACCAAGCTGTTGACCAGGGCAATGCACTTCCTTGTTGACTTGTGTGCTGCTGAGGAGGACTTCGCTTTGACAAGCCAGTCATCTAAGTATGGGAAAACTTGGTGTCTTTGTCTTCTCAAAAATGCAGCCACAGGTGCAAGGCACTTTGTAAATATCCTGGGGGCTGATTTTAGTCAGAGAGGCAGAACTCGAAATTGGCAGTGGCTGCTGGCTACCTTGAATCGTAGGAACTGACTATGAGAAGGGTGGGCTGGGATGTGAAAATATGCATCCTTCAAATCTAGGGTGGACAGTCTCCATGGTGCAAACAGAGGAGGGTGTCCTGTAGAGTTATCATGCAAAATTATAGTTTCGTTAGGTAGGTGTTTAAGTCTCTGAGACCGAGGATGGGTCTCCATTCTTTCCATTTTCTGCAAATGAGGAAGAATCTGGAGTAGAACCCTTTCCCCCGCTGAGAAAGAGAAGCTTTCTTTATTGCTCCCTTGAGAAGCATTTTGTGGACTGACAGTCTGAGTTGATGGAGAAATTTGGGAATAGATTTGTGAGGCGGATTGCGAGGTGGCATCTGAACCAACTCTAGTGTGTGTCCAAACTGTACCAGGTCTAAGACCCATTGGTCTGATGTTATGGATAGCCACCGCTGGAAGAATGAAAATATCTTGTCCCCTAGTTTGAAGGGGTAGGGGTAGCCAAAGCTCTGGAGAGGTCTTTGTTGGCAAGCTAAGTCTTTTCCTTGAGGAGGCAGTCGTCCCTTAGAGGCAGTTCTACCATCCGTCACTTGGGGAGGTTGCCTCTGAGTGTATTGGTCACTAAATTGTTGGGAGAAGGACGTGTACGAGAGGTATGTGTATTGTTGATAGCCTCCTCTATATGAAGGCAACGAACATGCTCTGGTAGCACGATAGGAAGACTTTCTGAATTGTAGTGCCCCCAGTGATTTGGCGGGCTCCATATCAGTCTTAATTGCTTGAAGAGCTTCGTCGACATGTTTTCCAAATAGGGTTTGTCCATAAAAAGGAAGGTTTAGGATCATATTTTGCATCTGATCGAAAGGAAGTGGCTATTAGCCAGCCTTCTCGCCTGTGCACTGCAGGCCCTGCCAGCTGACAAATTGCGGTTGTGACAATGTCCATTGCAAGTCTATCATCTCTGCGGATGTGCGTTCTCCCTCCTGCAAACTTTTCCTTGCTTCGAGCTTGGCCTCATCCGGTAGCTGTTCGATGTGTGGGACACTAAAATTGGGGTGTAGGGGTTCTTGGAGCTCCTTTAGGCCTCTTGCGCTATCACAGAATCTGGATGTGGAAGGCATGTTAAGCAGGCTGGGGCAACTTCTGGCACTATATATATATATATGGAAAATGTCACTTACCCAGTGTACATCTGTTCGTGGCATTAGTCGCTGCAGATTCACATGCTGTGCACATCCCGCCATCTGGTGTTGGGCTCGGAGTGTTACAAGTTGTTTTTCTTCGAAGAAGTCTTTGAGTCACGAGACCGAGGGACTCCTACCATTTCGACTCCACTGCGCATGGGCGTCGACTCCATCTTAGATTGTTTTGCCCGCAGAGGGTGAGGTAGGAGTTGTGTATGCTAGTAATAGTGCCCATGCAATGGAATGAATGCGTATGTACATAATAACGTTTTAAGTAATATATTTACAAATGTACAAATGTTTAAGATCTACTTCTAAACAGCTACAGGCTCCCGGGGAGGCGGGTGGGCGCATGTGAATCTGCAGTGACTAATGCCACGAACAGATGCATAGACTAGTAAGCAGTTATCTCCCCAAAAGCGGTGGTTCAGCCTCTAGGAGTTGAAGTAGTTTGAAATAATGTTCTTAATACAGCTTGACCTACTGTTGCTTGTGCAGTTAGCACATCTACACAGTAGTGCTTGGTAAATGTATGAGGCGTAGACCATGTTGCTGCCTTACATATTTCGTTCATTGGAATATTTCCTAGAAAGGCCATGGTAGCACCTTTCTTTCTGGTTGAGTGTGCCTTTGGTGTAATAGGCAGTTCTCTTTTAGCTTTAAGATAGCAGGTTTGAATGCACTTAACTATCCATCTAGCAATGCCTTGTTTTGAAATTGGATTTCCTGTATGAGGTTTTTGAAAGGCGATAAATAGTTGTTTTGTCTTTCGAATTAGTTTTGTTCTGTCGATGTAGTACATTAGTGCTCTTTTGATGTCTAATGTATGTAGTGCTCTTTCGGCTACAGAATCTGGCTGTGGGAAGAACACTGGTAATTCTACCGTTTGATTTAAGTGGAACGGTGAGATTACTTTTGGTAAAAATTTAGGATTGGTCCGTAGAACAACTTTATTTTTGTGTATTTGAATAAATGGTTCTTGAATGGTAAATGCTTGAATTTCACTCACTCTTCTTAGAGATGTGATGGCAATTAAAAATGCAACTTTCCACGTTAAGTATTGCATTTCACAAGAGTGCATGGGCTCAAAAGGTGGACCCATGAGTCGTGTTAGGACAATGTTGAGGTTCCATGAAGGAACTGGTGGTGTTCTTGGTGGTATAATTCTCTTTAGGCCTTCCATAAACGCCTTTATGACTGGTATCCTAAACAATGAAATTGAGTGCGTAATTTGTAGGTAAGCAGAAATTGCCGTAAGATGTATTTTAATGGAAGAGAAAGCTAGGTTAGATTTTTGCAAATGTAGTAAGTATCCTACTATTTCTTTTGCAGATGCGTGTAAAGGTTGAATTTGATTATTATGGCAGTAATAAACAAATCTTTTCCACTTATTTGCATAACAGTGTCTAGTGGTAGGTTTTCTAGCCTGTTTTATGACCTCCATACATTCCTGTGTGAGGTCTAAGTGCCCGAATTCTAGGATTTCAGGAGCCAAATTGCTAGATTCAGCAATGCTGGATTTGGATGTCTGATCTGTTGATTGTGTTGTGTTAACAGATCTGGTCTGTTTGGCAGTTTGATATGAGGTACTACTGAAAGGTCTAGTAGTGTTGTGTACCAAGGTTGCCTTGCCCATGTTGGTGCTATTAGTATGAGTTTGAGTTTTTTTTGACTCAACTTGTTTACTAGATATGGAAGAAGTGGGAGAGGGGGGAAAAGCGTACGCAAATATCCCTGACCAGTTCATCCATAGTGCATTGCCCTGAGACTGATGTTGTGGGTACCTGGATGCGAAGTTTTGGCATTTTTAGTTTTCTTTTGTTGCAAATAGATCTATTTGTGGCGTTCCCCAAATTCTGAAGTAAGTGTTCAGTATTTGGGGGTGAATTTCCCATTCGTGGATCTGTTGGTGATCCCGAGAGAGATTGTCTGCTAACTGATTCTGAATCCCCGGAATAAATTGTGCTATTAGGCGAATGTGGTTGTGAATCGCCCAATGCCATATTTTTTGTGTTAGGAGACACAACTGTGTCGAGTGTGTTCCTCCCTGTTTGTTTAGGTAATACATTGTTGTCATGTTGTCTGTTTTGACAAGAGTGTATTTGTGGGTTATTATGGGTTGAAATGCTTTTAGAGCTAGAAATACCGCTAACAGTTCTAAGTGGTTTATATGAAACTGTTTTTGGTGAATGTCCCCTTGTCCTTGGATGCTGTGCTGATTGAGGTGTGCTCCCCACCCTGTCATGGATGCATCTGTTGTTATTACGCATTGTGGCACTGGGTCTTGAAAAGGCCGCCCTTGGTTTAAATGTATACTGTTCCACCATTGAAGCGAGATGTATGTTTGGCGGTCTATCAACACCAGATCTAGAAGTTGACCCTGTGCCTGTGCCTGTGACCACTGTGATGCTAGGCACTGTTGTAAGGGCCGCATGTGCAACCTTGCGTTTGGGACAATGGCTATGCATGAGGACATCATGCCTAGGAGTTTCATTACTAATTTGACCTGTATCTTTTGGTTTGGATACATGGCTTGTATGACATTTTGGAATGTTTGGACTCTTTGTGGACTTGGAGTGGCAATTCCTTTTACTGTGTTGATTGTTGCTCCTAGGTATTGCTGTGTTTGACACGGCAGAAGGTGTGACTGAGTAATTGATTGAGAAACCTAGTTTGTGTAGGGTTTGTATGACGTAATTTGTGTGTTGTGAACACTGTTTTTGCGTGTTGGTTTTGATTAACCAATCGTCTAGGTACGGAACACATGTATTTGCTGCCTTCTGATATGTGCAGCTACTACTGCTAGACATTTTGTAAAAACTCTTGGCGCAGTTGTTATTCCGAATGGCAACACTTTGAATTGGTAATGTATCCCTTGGAATACAAACCTTAGGTACTTCTTGTGTGAAAGATGTATTGGTATATGGAAATATGCATCCTTTAGATCCAGTGTTGTCATGTAGTCTTGTTGTTTGAGCAGTGGGATTACTTCTTGTAATGTAACCATGTGAAAATGGTCTGATTTGATGTATGTATTTACTATTCTGAGATCGAGTATGGGTCTTAGAGTTTTGTCTTTTTTGGGTATCAGAAAGTACAGTGAGTAAACTCCTGTGTTTAGTTCTTGTTTTGGTACTAACTCTATTGCTTCTTTTTGGAGCAATGCTTGAACTTCTAGTCCTAGAAGATTTATATGTTGTTGTGACATATTGTGTGTTTTCGGTGGAATGTTTGGAGAGAATTTGATAAATTCTATGCAATAACCATGCTGGATAAATGCTAAGACCCAAGTGTCTGTTGTTATTTCCTCCCAATGTTTGTAAAACTTGGTTAGTCTCCCCCCCACAGGTGTTATGTGTTGGGGATTTGTGACCTTGAAGTCACTGTTTGTTTGGAGGAGTTTTGGGACTTTGGAACTTTCCTCTGTTCCTTTGAAATTGTCCCCCTCTATATTGTCCCCGAAAACCTCCCCGCTGATACTGGCTCTGGTAAGTGGGCTTTGTTTGTGAGGCTGTGGCTTCTGTGGTTTGCCCTCAAAACCCCCCTCGAAATTGTGTTTTTCGATCGCAGTGTCCACCTCCGGCCCAAACAACTGCTGTCCGTTGAATGGCATATTTAGCACAGCTTGCTGTATCTCTGGTTTAAATCCTGATGTACGCAGCCATGCATGTCTCCTTATTGTTACAGCTGTGTTGACAGTTCTAGCAGCCGTGTCTGCAGCATCCATTGCTGACCGTATCTGATTATTTGAGATACCCTGTCCTTCTTCTACTACTTGCTGCGCTCTCTTTTGGAACTCCTTGGGTAAATGTTCAATAAGGTGTTGCATCTCATCCCTATGGGCCCTATCATATCTGGCTAGCAAAGCTTGCGAATTTGCAATACGCCACTGGTTTGCTGCCTGTGCCGCCACCCTTTTGCCTCCAGCATCGAATTTTCGACTTTCTTTATCTGGAGGTGGTGCATCTCCTGAAGTATGAGAGTTGGCTCTTTTGCGCGCTGCTCCCACTACAACAGCGTCTGGTGTTAGCTGTTGTGTAATGTACAATGGGTCTGTTGGTGGCGGTTTATATTTTTTATCTACTCTTGGAGTAATGGCTCTCCCTTTAACAGGCTCCTCAAACACTTGTTTGGAGTGTTTTAGCATTCCGGGTAGCATAGGAAGACTCTGATATTGGCTGTGTGTGGAAGACAGTGTATTAAAAAGAAAGTCGTCTTCAATGGGCTCTGAATGAAGGCTGACATTATGAAATGCAGCTGCTCTTGCCACCACTTGTGCGTAGCCTGTACTATCCTCAGGTGGCGATGGTTTAGCTGGATAGCATTCTGGACTATTGTCTGACACTGGTGCGTCATAAAGGTCCCATGCGTCAGGGTCATCTTGACTCATTCCTGTATGAGTTGGGGATTGCATCATTGGTGGAGTGGCTACCGGTGATGGTTGCGGAGAGTGATGTGGGGATGGTGGTGGTGTTACTTGTTTAGCCACCTTTGCGTGTGGCTGTTTGTCTTTGTCTTGGAAGGCAAGCTTGCGTTTCATTTTGACTGGAGGAAGAGTGCTGATCTTCCCTGTATCTTTTTGAATAAAGAGCCGTCTTTGTGTGTGATCTGGCTCTATTGCCTGTAATTCCTGTCCAAATCTATGTGTCTTCATTTGTGTGGACAGTCCTTGTTCCTCAGTGTAGGAACTTGTTTTCGGTTCCGAGGCCGGATATTTCGGTACCGAAACCTTTTCGGCTGCTTTTTTCGGCTCCGACGAAACCTTTTTTACTTTCGGCGTCGTGCTCTCTCGGTGCCGACCCGTTTCGGTGCCGGTGTCTCGGTGCCGAATCTTCTCTGAGCCACTATCTCTGGCCCGAGATTGCTGTGTGCCGGTATCTCGACCGGAGTCGGATGACTTCGACACCAGCTCGCCCTTTTTCGGTGCCGATGAACGGTCACCTACTTTTCGGGTTAAGCCATGGCCTGTTGGCGGTGGCGTCCCCTGGGCTTTAGCGCTTTTCTCATGAGTTTTTGTTTTCGACGTCTTACTCACGGTTTTCGGCGTTTCTTCGGGATCGATCTCCTCAGAGTCCGACTCCTGGGTGGAGAATGTTTCTTCCTCCTCCTCGAAACGCCCTTGTCCTGTCGGCGCCGACGCCATTTGCAGTCTTCTTGCTCTTCAGTCCCTGAGTGTCTTCCTGGACCGAAACGCTCGACAGGCCTCACAAGTATCCTCCTTGTGTTCTGGTGACAAACACAAGTTACAGACCAGATGTTGATCTGTATATGGATACTTGTTATGGCATTTTGGACAGAAGCGGAATGGGGTCCGTTCCATCAGCCTTGAAGAGACACGTGGCCGAACCGACCAGGCCCTGACGGGGATGGAAGAAAACCCCAAAGGGCCACCGGAGCTCTTCTTAATTCGGTGTCGATCTGTTGTAACTAACCCGATACCGAACGCAAACAATACCGACGATTTTTCCGAGATTCTAACTAACTTTCCGACCCGAAACACGGAGCGAAAAGGAACACGTCCGAACCCGATGGCGGAAAAAAAACAATCTAAGATGGAGTCGACGCCCATGTGCAATGGAGTCGAAATGGGAGGAGTCCCTCGGTCTCGTGACTCGAAAAGACTTCTTCAAAGAAAAACAACTTGTAACACTCCGAGCCCAACACCAGATGGCGGATGTGCACAGCATGTGTATCTGCAGCTACACATGCCATCGAACATATATATATATATATATATATATATATATATATATAGCACTGCTGTGACTGTTGCTGGGATCTGCATGACCTTCAAGCCTTCCCATATATGACTAACCATAGGCATGGAAAGTACGTTCTTTGAAATCATTAAAAAAAAGCAATCCATTTGCTTGGACGGAATTGGCGCCGCCGTCGATGTCGTAGGAAAAGATGCAGATTTGGAAGCGACAGACACAGTCAGCTTAGTTGACGATGAAGACGTTTAAGTCTTTGTTGATGACGATGCCCTAGTCGACGCGGTGGAGGTACTCATCACTCCCATTGACGGTGGGGTAGTCCGTGTCGTCGACAAAGTTGACGGTGGTCCTCTTAGACAGCCTGCCGATGAGTGGAGCTGATGGAAGCTTCTTGAAGGTATGCAATACCTTTTTGGGTGGTGTACAAGGCTCCAAAGAGGATTTCTTAGCCCTCTCAGCACTTGTAGTATGTTTTTTTCTTCTCCTTAGGTGAGTGAGGGCTGGATCTGTGAGGAGATGAAGAAGGGCTCAGGCCTTTATAAGGCCCTCAGGTGGTCTTTCTGGAGGCCTTTTCAGGCTGTTCTGAGGAGGATCTTACATGCAAATTTCTCTCTTTCTATGATGATCATCAGGAAGCGGAAGTAGAGCCCTCACTATCGAAATCAGATAGTGGCTGTTTCCAGGGATTAGGTGTTTGCAGCCAAATTAACAGCCTGCCTTCCCTGTCCTTCAGAGTTCCGGTGGAAAAGGTATAACATACGTTACAATCCTTTGCCCACTGATCCAGGTAGAGGCAGTAGATAAAATTCTGTGTGGATACTCAGAATGTAATCTCTTTTTACCATAAATTTTACAGTGTCTGATTAAACTATTCTTGTATTTGTCACACATGAAGAGTCTTCTCAGAAGGCGTGGATGGAAGGACTAAAGGCAAAACCTTTAGAACAACGAAGAAATGAAAAAAAAGCTTCTAGAATATCCAAAAAACAGAAAACGTGAGCAGAGCTCAGTGGCGACTTCCTAGCACGATGTGCAGTAGAAAATCAGAGGGACTGGAGCTTTTCTCAGGAGTGGTCTAAAGAGTGGTGTTGCCTGATTGGTGGACTCTCAGCTTTAGTCCTTTTTTCCCAAACTGACAGATACAGTACTAAACTGATAAGCCCTGGGCCTTTAGGTTTGCGCTATTTCAGCACTAGTTTATAAAGGTATCAGGGACTCCCATCCTGTTGATGGGGAATGATTCAAGCATGTGAATCTATGAAAGTTCTAATACTGGAGTTATCTAAATCCTTACAGAATAAACCAGTCTTCTGTTTTACTCTAGTGCTTTCTGGTGACAAGGATGGCCTCTATAGATTTTTATTGCGACTGATGCAGTTATCTGAGCAGAAATGTGTTGCAATGACTTGAAACAACTGCACAAAATCAGCAGGATTATTTTTATGACCCAGTAATTTGTAGGCAAGGTCTGAAACCAATACTGTGAGAAGTTTTGCACGTGTGCAAAGCATTCTATAGAGCACTGTGCCATACTACTATGGGTCTTTATTTCTATTGGTCCACAGTTATTCATTTATGACGTATGTCTGGCATATAACCCCCTTATGGTCATTTATTCACATTTTAATCAACACAATATTCTTTGTAGGCAATGTTTCTTCTAACAGTATATCTATGATTTAAGTGGATCCTTAAAATTTAAAACCTTAATGGCCATCACATGATTAGTTTCCTGCAATCCAGTGGTTCCAACTAAGAACAAGATGTTTGTAACAGAGATATCAAAGGTTTTTCAGCAGCAAATAAATACATCAGGGCTATTGTGTAAAACTGAAAGTATTACATAAATTCATGATGTGTCAATCAGCTATGCCTTTTAAAACCGACCATACAACAAAAGCACTTATGACCTTGGTTTCTCCTCAAAGGCAGCTTTTCTTTGATGGAGAACACGCTGACTCTGCACGATCTTGGTATGACAAGGACTGCATTTTTCAGAGATTGCACCACAACACACTTTGCTTATTAATTATATTTGCTTTTCAAAAACATTAATGTTTTTCAAAATCTTCATCATTTGTGAGCTGACCACAAACCTGAAATTTGACAATGTTCCAGCAACACTAATCTCGCATTTCCATTTCCAGCATTCTGCTATTAGGTTGATGTAGACTAGTTCCTTGTTATTTGCATTATCAAAGGGCCTCTTCGATGCTTCCCCCAGCAACCAATAATTGAAATTGATATTTTGAATTAGTACTGTACCTAAAGCTTTAGTCACTTAATGTATGAAATTGGAATATTAGTTGAGGGAGTGAGGACCCATTTCACATAATCACAGTCATTCTCAGGGTGAATCTTGAAAGTCATTAAACTGTGCTCTACCCCTGGTAACAACTGCACAGAGCAGCCAGGCTTAATTTAAAGGCAATGTGTAAATTATTAATGTAGAACTCAAACAGTAAAAAGTTAAAATACAAGAAAAATCCCAAATCTGTTTCCAAAAATATTTTAATAAATAAAATGACATCATAATTAATACCATTGAATAAGTAGAACAGGAAATATTAATTTTTAAAGTGTGACTTCAAAATAGTGCCAAAAAGCATAAAGCCCCAACCGTGGGTATCTGGCTGCCCGGATGAAAGTTTACCTTCTGAGTTACAAAGTTTTATGGAGAAAAAGTGTCATTAATCCATTTCAGTC
Source organism: Pleurodeles waltl (assembly GCF_031143425.1). NCBI lineage: Eukaryota > Metazoa > Chordata > Amphibia > Caudata > Salamandridae > Pleurodeles > Pleurodeles waltl. Next base: position 456,898,916 of record NC_090448.1, read on the forward strand.
TCACACCAGCAGCCCATGCCTTCACCTGCTAACCTAAACCAAAGCACTACGGTTCCACAAGTAGCTGATTGTTCCAGAGCAGGTCATGCTACTTTTGGACATATTACATAAAGGTACACTGTTCCGAAAGCAAGAGATCCAACTAGAGATCCCTAAGATAAACTCAGGTCAACCTAGGCACTTATATAAGTAGAAGCAAAGGCCCTCAGACACCCAGATAGGTGTCACGATTCATCCATGGGCCTGCTACTCGTTGGACCAGTGCTGCAACATCCAATGGGCTCCACAAGGGGGCTCTGTCCCGGAGATCTTTTAAACAATGCCTCCTAGTGTAGCACATGTACTAGCCCTACCATTGGCAATACTTAGTAAAAATATAAAGAGCCCTAGGGGAGGGCCACACCATATACTAAGAAAGTGAAAAGCAAGATACAGTCCCCCACCCAAGGATGTAGAGTTGTTAGAGGGAGATTGGAAAAACTAGCAACCACAAGAGGGGAATACCTGAGTGACCCCCAGCGACCAGGAGAGCAGAGTTAAGAACCGAGTCTTCCCAAGGACTAACAGGTCGACTTAGAAAAAGAATTATGCAAAAACAGGACCAGTCTAGAAGAAACCAACAGTGGATTCTGAAAGAAGAGGACTGCGTCCAGGCCACGACGCAGTGTCCAGTGGGTGCAGGAGCTACTACCCATCCTTCTGTGGATGAAGAACTGAGTCGACAGGGGACGAAGAAGACCAACTGTAGAGCCCAGGAGCTCAAAAGGAGTCCTTGGAGCGGTGCAGATGGAGTCCAAAGTCAGTTGTCAGGTTACAGATGGTCAGTGGTGTTGGCCTTGGCAAATTCTAGAGGAGCAAAAGATGAGTTGCAAGGTTGAAGATGACCAGCAAGGCCTAGGGGACTTGACTCTTGAAGGGGAGTCCGGGATGACCCTCAGCAGTTGGGAGGGCCAACAGAAGCAACAGGCAATTCACTGGCAGCAGGCACAGTAAGTCAAAGTGAGGCCCAGTCAGCACACCTGAAGAGGAGTTCCCTGTTGCTGGAGCAGGAAGAAGTGCTGGGGGGGCCAAGGCTACTCGGAGCCTGAAGATCCATTGGAGCAGGATACAACAAGCCTTGGTAGCTGCAAGAGTCGCAGTGCACAGGGGCACTGTCCTGCAAGGAGAGGCAAGGGTTCACCATCTCCCAAGTCAGATAGCTGGCAGAGAGGACTGAGGGGACCACTCCAGACTACCACCTGTGGTGCAGGACCCACGCAGTTCCAGAGGAGAGCAGATCCATACAGCCGGACGTGGTTGCTGTAGGTGCCTGCAGATACAGGGGAGTGACTCCTTTATACCAAGGGAGATTCCTTCTTGCTTCTTGGTGTAGGCTGAAGTCTCGCCGACCACGGAGGAGGCACAGTCAAGAAAATGTTGCAGTTGCTGGAAGGAGCCAGTAAAACAATGTTGCAAAGCGAAGTTGCCACCAGAGTTGCAGCCTTGTCGGTTCCTGAAGAGTCCAATTGTGGTTCCAGTGGCCAGAAGTCTAAGTAAACAATGCAGAGGAGTCCTGCTTGAGTCTTGCACGACGAATCTGGGGACCCCACCCTCGAGCACTATAAGGAAGATTGGTCTCCTACCAAGAAGAACACCTATAAAAGAAGGGGGTGGGGGAGGGGAGGCTCTGTGTTGTCACCTCCCTGACAAGGCCACTCAGATGCTCCCAGGGACCTCTGCACATCTTGGTTTTACGACGGCAGAATCAAGTGGCCACCTCGAGGCGCTCTGGGCACCACCATGGGGTGGTGATGGAGAGGGGAATGGTCACTCCCCTTCGTCCAGTTTCGAGCCAGAGCAGAGTCCGGGGGTCCCTGGACTGGTGCAAACCGTTTGTCCAAGGTGGGCACCAAATGTGCCCTTCAAAGCAAACCGGTGGCTTGGGAAGCTACCCCCTCCCAAGCCTTGTAACACCTATTTCCAAAGGAGATGGCGTTACCTACCTCTCCCACAGGAAATCCTTTGTTCTGCCTTCCCCTGCCTGAGCTGGTCAAGCAGCAGGAGGACATAAACCTGTCTGAGGGGTGGGAGCAGCACAGGCTACCTGGAAACCCCCAGAAGACTGGTAGGAGCAATACTGGGGGTCCTCTAAGGAGCCCCCAGAGTGCATGGAATCATACAACCAATACTGGCAACAGTACTGGGGTATGTTTCAGACATGTTTGACACCAAACATGCCCAGGTTCAGAATTACCATTGTGTAGCTGGGCACTGTACAGTGTCCAGTACACGGGTAAAATGGCTTACTGTGTCCATGGAGCTGGAGTTCGTAGAGGCACCTCTACTCATACAGGGGTGCCCTCACACACAAGGACTTGTGCCCTCACACACAAGGACCTGTACCTTGCCCTCTGGGCTAGAAGGGCCTACCACAGGGGTGATTTACAGTAAGCTGGTGCAGTGACCTGTGGTTAAAGGGTGCATACACCTCTTCACGCAGGCGGCAACAGCAGACCTGCAGACACATTCTGCATGGACTCCCATGGGTGGCAGGATACATGCTGCATCCCATGGGGATCCCCTGGTGCCCCAATGCCCTGGGTACCTAAGTACCATATACTACAGACTTATTAGGGGACACCAGTATGCCAATTGGGGTGGGGGGGGAGATGCGAAAATCCTATGCAACCAAATTTAGAGGGAGAAAGCACAATCACTGGGATCCTGGTTGGCAGAATCCCAGTGAAAACAGTCTAAGCATACCAATGGCAGGCAAAAAGTGGGTTTAACTATGCTAAGAGGGTACTTTCCTACACTGCTTCCTTCACAGCACGTCTTCAAAAGCTCTTTAGAGCAGCTTGGCATCATGTCATAGGCAGCAGGATTGAGCACAGGGAAAGCTTTGTTAGTGGAGCCACCCACAGTACCACTGGCCTACCATCTAACTCTTGATTAGGTGATGATAGGCAACACCTTTGTCTGAGACCTGTCTACTCCCTGCGTATTAAAAATTCCTTTACAAGTCACAGAAATGCAATATTTACTTACAGCATTGGTTATATTTATATAGTGTGGAACTACCCACAATAGGAAACCGAGTACTTAAAAAATGCGGAAAGTACATTCCAGTGCATGCAGGCCACAGGAGTGTTCATGTGTTGTGGAGTATTGTTGCAGAGAATAGCAGTTTGATTGTTGGGTCCAAGGGTGGTGAAGGTGTAGCTACAAAGGTACAGCGGAGGAAGGTGCATGGGGTGTGCAATGCAGAAACGTACACGTCTTCTGGCAGATTGCTGCCCGTGAGCATTTATGGTTAATATTAATGGCACAGGGCCAGGTAGAGGCACGATAATAGGAGGGGAAGAATTTATTTTTTCTACTTGTGGGTATTTTTTCAACTGTGCACCTTTAAATACATTACCAACACAAGCACAAGTACTCAAAACCTCTACAGAATTACTTTTCCTCATCTTTCTTCATACACTTGTAAAAATAAAGCTTACTCCATACCTATATCCATCAAGATGCTGTCTGTAGGGCATGGAAAAGAAGCTCTTCAAAGAGAGACCTGCAGCTGGAATGCAAACAGAAATAGTGTCTTCAATGTTACTTTGACCATTTTGCGATGATGTATTTCAGCATGCTTCTTTTCTTTTAACATACCTATAATGAGACATTCATCTAGACATCCAAAGACATGACCAAGGACGATCAGTTTACCAAGCAGCAGATCCACTGGTAAGTGTGCTAGTACCAGTCCCAGGAACGTCAACTCTCCATCATGAGGATTCTCTTCCTCGGCATTGGTGCTTACAGCTAGTGCTCCAATCTAAATTGATCACAAACGAAAATGCATCATCGCAAACTTGAAAAAAAAAAAGGAGCAGATAACAGGCGAAATACAGTTTGTGAAATAGTACTGTGAACAGAAGAGATACCCCTTCAATTAATAGGTTGGCTGCATAATTACTTATTTAGAATTTCACACACAAATCCCTTAATTCAGCCTTCGGACATCCTATGGAAGAAATATTGTTTCATCTAATGTAAGTATTGTTATAGCGAATGAAATAAAAATGTATTCAAAATGTTTTCAACATCAGTACTTAAAATGTTGTTGACCACCTGTCTCAAAAACAGTCCTCTCATTGAAAAGATCTAAGCTGCACATCATCGAAACTAGCAACTTTTCACAATGCTACTTAAAACGCAGCAGGACGCAACTCACTTCCCCATCTCTGTCAGGATCCTCGCATCATGTGATCAAGCAGCGCTACTTTAAGACCTTCTGTGACCCTCACAGTCATGAACCCTAGTTTGGAGCCATAACCATTTTCTAGTTTTCCTTTACAAGCTTCTGAATATTCTTGGAAAACAGATATAGTCCACATTCTGTTCCCTGGTATGGTTCTAAACTGCTGATACATTGTGGCCACTGAATGCTCTCCCTCTGCCTGAGACCTGGAAATATTACGGTCAGTGAATTTAAATATACTTTGATCACTGAGCTTTCACCTCATGTTGCATATGCCCATCAGCTCATTTAAATGCTTTCTTTCTGTTCTGGAGCAAGGTCCACTCATTGTTCCATTCTGGAGTTCAGTTCTGTCCATTTGTTACTTCCAGGAATCTTCATAGACCTCGTAAGGGAGAGCTAGAGAGGAACTTTAACTCTCATCCGCATTGTGCTACTTCTAACTCAGACAAGTTCCTTGTTGCAATCGATCCCATCCTGTTAAAGTATAAACTGGAAAAATGAATTAAGACTGGCTTCTTTCTCCAGAATTTGTGCTATCTTGTTTTAAATGTCAAAAAATTGTCCAATATAGTGCAGATTTGACAAGTAGGTCTTAAAAGAAAATAAGTGTTTTTAAATGCAAAAAACTGTAGTATACAATCATAAGTAGATGTACTAAAGCTGAATAACTAAAGCAGCATTTACTGGCAAACTGACCTTGTTTAAGAATGTGAACTGTTTATTTTCCTGACCTTCCCATGGACATATTTTTCATAATGAATAATAGTTGCATAAAATGTTTTCGTTTAACTTTGCAAATGTTTCTACTTACACAAAGAACCCTGTTAAAAAATGAATGGGCAACTTGTCTTTTTTAGTGAGGTAATACATAAGCTTATACTTTAAGATGCAGCTTTTGTAAAGTCAATGAATGGTGTGAACAGACAGCAGAATAACCTTTGTATTGGATAAAAAATTGCTGTCTGTGGACTATTGTATTTTTGGTGATAAAATGAAGGATCGATCCTGTTTCCATGAGGGCATCGGAAAGCTCATTGGTTGACTGAAGCAAGAAGAAGCAACATGTTTCAAAATCTTAGATTGTACTGTCTATAATAATGTCTGTTCCAGGGGCATGGCCAACCATCACAGGCGTGTGGATGTGATCTACGGAGGCTCTGCAGTATTCTCTATTGAACCAAGGAGTTTAGCACTCAAATTGGCCAACAAACCAGTCCCAGGCATGTACGATGCATCACGAGCAAGCCGTCAGCAAGGAGGCGGTTTCTGCTTTGTGTCAGTCATCAGAGCTTCGATCTCCCTGCAGCGGCCCATGGTGGCAGTGAGCCTCGTGGTGGCCATCGGGCCCAAGAAATACTATTATGGCCCTCCGCAGTGAAGTCAGCGGCGCTGGGTGAGGGCCCCAATGGAAAGACAACAGACACCGGTGGTGAGGAGGCTTCTACAGGGGTGGCAGCTTCTGGAGCCTGGCGTTTTAAAGACTGTCTGACTTCAACATAGCGGACATTAAGGACATCGGTCCACACCATGCCTCTGGAACGATGACAGACACTGGTGCGAAGTGACCAGAGAGCGGGCGGAGGAGGCTCACAGTGCATATTATATTCTGCACTTCTGGAGCGGGGAGTAAAGGTATCTGGGCTTGATTTGGCTCCAGGGTTCTGTCCCGTAGGGGCCTCACACAAAGCAGGTGTCTCTCATCGCTGGCACAGACAGGAGGTCAAGGGGGCGCGGGTGTGTGTGTGTGTGTTACTATCCTTTTGGGGACTTGGGTGTGATAACACACTCACACTGTGGGAACCTGAAACCAAGCCCCCCATAAGGCAATGTCTTCTAAATAATACAAAAATTACTTCAGGAACATCGGTGTCAATTCTTACAACATTTTTAAAAATTGCCTTGTGCGGACCTGTGTTTCATTAAGTGTGTTTAAATGTTTGCTCAGCTCTGCCCCTGTACACAGGAGGTGGTACTGCACCCTTAAACACACTGCATTTAAACACTCACTGCTCATCAAAAACACACACTAGCAGCGGAAAGCACAGACACTTCAAAGTAAAAGCTGCATAGCCCTATGTTTATCACAATTTATTTCATTGAAATTTACCTTTCTGTATTTTTTTTTAAAATACAACTATTGACATGAAGACTTTTTGGTTCTAAACATTATTTGTGGTTTTCTAAACATTGCTAAAAGCAATTTCGGTCCTAGGACTTTTGAATCCTAGGATACTTCACTATTAACCTTTTGATCCGTACCTGCAATTAATGAATGATGGTGCAATAGAATGTGATACAATATAAACTTATTTGATCACTTTTGCAAGTAATCTAGAGGCATGAAGGCCTGTTGTTACATTTTAATGCTTGTACCATAAATACTGAGTATTTACTTTGATTTTGTTTGATATGCACCATAAAAGACGTTCTTTTGGATGATGGCTAGATGAGTGAGAACTAACATTGTATTGCAGGGAGGACAACATTCACGCAGGAAGCGACCTGAAGCAATGTTGTGCGAACAGTATGAGAAAGCTTATTTATAACAGAAAAAACATGTTCTTATAATAATAGTGAACTTCTTAGAAGATATATTCAAATATCACCATAATGTGTATGTACATTTAAAACATTTGAACTGTTTCTAAAGCTTTCCAAATTAAAACAGTTTGCTGAAATTCCCAAGGGTGTGTGAATAACAATCATAACAAGCATTAGCAAAACCAATAGATCTTGCCTATACAACAGCTATTGTGGCTTTGACAACGTGCTTTAGCCATGTTGTACACCAATGTGGATGCTGTTCAGCATGGTTAAATGTTAGTGGCATGGAGGAAAGTGGTATGCAGCGGAGTGTCAGAGTAGAGTGGCACAGATTGTCATGGAGTGGCATAGAGTGGAGTGGTGTCGAATTGAGGCGTGTGTTGTAGAGTGTAGTAAAGTGAGTGGTGTAGCATAGTGTAAAGGGGCATGGAGTGGCATAGAGGGAGTTATGTAGAGTGGAGAAGAGTAGTGTTGTACACTGTTGTAGTTGTAGAGTGGAGTAGCATAAAGTGTCAAGTGGAGCAGAGTGTGGTGGAGTATTGTAGAGTAGCGTGGACTGTCACATAGGATTGTAGAGAGGAGGGTTGTATAGTGAAATGCCATAGACTGAAGGCACATACTGTATAGTGAGGACCGTGGAGTAAAGTGTCGTAAAGTGGAGGGGCAAAGAGTTGAATAGGGTGTCGTAGAGTGTAGTGTCCAAGTGGAGGGGCTTAGTGTCATGGAATCGCAAAGAGTGGAGTGTCAGAGTGGAGGGTCATTGGTTGAAGTGTCATAGATTGGAGAGTTGTGAAGTGGAGTCGTGCAGAGTAGACGAGTGTAGAGTGGAGGACCGCAGAGTGGAGGGATGTAGAATGGAGGGGCATAAAGTGGAGTAAAGTGTCATAGTGGAGTGTCATTGATCAGAGTGGAGTTTCGTACAGTGAAGTAGAGTGGCATAAAGTGGCTTAGGCTGGAGTGGTGTAGAGTGGAATAGCGTGGGGTGTCAGAGTAGAGTAGCGTCAGAGCGGAGTGACTGAGTAGAGGGGCAAAGAGTGGCAAAGTGTAGAGTGGAGTAAAGTGTTTTAGAGTTGAATAGATTGCAGTGGCATAGAGTGGAGTGCCACAGAGTGGAGTGGAGTGGCATAGCATGAAGTGGAGTAAAGGGTCATAGAGAGGAGTGGCATAGCATAGAGTGTTGTATAGTGGAGTAAAGTGGAGTGGAGTGTAGTAGAGTGGAGTGGCATAGAGTGGAGTAAAGTGACAGGGAGTGTAGTAGAGTGGAGTAGCATAGAGAATTATAGAGTGGTATGGAGTACTGTGGACAGGAATGACGTACAGTGGCATGGAGTGGCAGAGAGTATTGTCAAAGGGTGGGTTAGAGTGGAGTGTACTAGAGTACAGTGTCTTAGAGTGGCATAGCTTGTCAGAGTGGAGTGGTATAGTGTAGAGTGGAGTAAAGTGTCAGAGTGGAGTGTCGCTGTGGAGTAAAGTGGTGTGGAGTAAAGTGGTGTGGAGTGTAGTAGAGTGAGTGGCATAAAGTGGCATAGAGTTTTGTAGAGTGGCACAGAGTAGCCTAGAGTGTTATAGAGTAAAGTGTCAGAGTGCAGTGGCGTAGAGTGGAATGAAGTATACAGTGTCATAGAATGTCAGAGTGTTGTGGAGTGGGATACAGTGGAGTGTCGTAGAGTGGTGGAGAGTGGAGTGGCATAGAGTAGAGTGTTGTGAAGTGGCATAGAGTTGTAGAGTGTCACAGAGTGGGGGGCTTCATAGAGTGGAGTAGAGTAGTGTGTCAGAGTGGCATGGGAGAGTGGTGTGGCATGAAACAGGGCATCATAGAATGGAGTAGAGTGGAGGAAAGTGACAGTAGAGTGGAGCACAGTAGAATGGCGTAGAGTGGCTGTAGGAGGCTGGCCTGGCTTGTAGTGGGTACCAAGGGGTACTCACACTCTGTACCAGGCCCAGTTATCCCTTATTAGTGCAGAAGAGGTGTTTCTAGCAGCTCAGGCTGATAGAAGGTAGCTATAGCAGAGCAGCTTAGGCTGAACTAGGAGACATCCAAAGCTCCTACTATACCACTGGTGTCATATGCACAATATCATAAGAAAACACAATACACAGATATACTAAAAATAAAGGTACTTCATTTTTATGACAATATGCCAAAAGTCTCTCAGTGAGTACCCTCAGTATGAGGATGCCAAATATACACAAGATATATGTACACAATACCAAAAATATGCAGTAATAGCAAAAGGAAGTAATGCAAGCAGTGTAAAGTTACAATAGATTGCAATAGGAGCACATAGGTATAGGGGCAACACAAACCATATACTCCAAAAGTGGAATGCGAACCACGAATGGACCCCAAACCTATGTGAGCTTGTAGAGGGTCGCTGGGACTGTAAGAAAACCGTGAGGGTTATAAAAATATCCCACCCCAAGACCTTGAAAAGTAGATGTAAAGTGCACCTATAACCCCCAGAGAGCACAGAAGTCGTTTCTGCAAGGAAGACCAACACCAGCAAAGCAACCAAAGTGGATTTCCGGACCCGAGTACCTGTGGTACAAGGGGACCAAGTCCAAGAGTCGCGACAATGTCGAGAGTGGGCAGATGCCCAGGAAATGCCAGCTGAGGGTGCAAAGAAGCTGCCACCAGATGGTAGAAGCTGTGGATTCTGCAAGAACGAAGAGGGCAAGAAACGTCCCCTTTGGAGGATGGATGTCCCACGTCGTGAAGAAGCTTGCAGAGGTGTTCCCAAGCAGAAAGACCACAAACAAGCCTTGCTAGCTGCAAGGGTCGCAGTTACGGTTTTTGGATGCTGCTGTGGCCCAGGACGGACCAGGATGTCGCCACTTGGATGAGGAGACAGAGGGGGGCGCCCAGCAAGTCAGGGAGCCCTCACAGAAGCAGACAGCACCTGCAGAAGTACCGGAACAGGTACTTGGAAGAGGAGTGAACCGTAGTCCACCCGAAGACACAAAAGGGAGTCCCACGACGCCAGAGGACAACTCAGAAGGTTGTGCACTGCAGGTTAGAGTGTCGGGGACCCAGGCTTGGCTGTGCACGAAGGAAATCCTGGAAGAGTGCACAGAAGCCGGAGCAGCTGCAAATCACACGGTACCCAGCAATGCAGTCTAGCGTGGGGAGGCAAGGACTTACCTCCACCAAACTTGGACTGAAGAGTCACTGGACTGTGGGAGTCACTTGGACAGAGTTGCTGAGTTCCAGGGACCACGCTCGTCGTGCTGAGAGGGGACCCAGAGGACCGGTGATGCAGTCTTTTGTTGCCTGCGGTTGCAGGGGGACGATTCCGTCGTCCCACGGGATATTTCTTCAGAGCTCCTGGTGCAGAAAGGAGGCAGGCTACCCCCAGAGCATGCACCACCAGGAAACAGTCGAGAAGGCGGCAGGATCAGCGATACAAGGTTGCAGTAGTCATCTTTGCTACTTTGTTGCGGTTTTGCAGGCGTCCTGAGCAGTCAGCGGTCGATCCTTTGGCAGAAGGTGAAGAGAGAGATGCAGAGGAACTCTGGTGAGCTCTTGCATTCGGTACCTGAAGAATTCCCCAAAGCGGAGACCCTAAATAGCCAGAAAAGGAGGTTTGGCTACCTAGGAAGGAGGATAGGCTAGTAACACAGGTAAGAGCCTATCAGAAGGAGTCTCTGACGTCACCTGCTGGTCCTGGCCACTCAGAGCAGTCCAGTGTGCCAACACACCTCTGAATCCAAGATGGCAGAGGTCTGGGGCACGCTGGAGGAGCTCTGGGCACCTCCCCTGGGAGGTGCAGGTCAGGGGAGTGGTCACTCCCCTTTCCTTTGTCCAGTTTCGCGCCAGAGCAGGGTTGGGGGATCCCTGAACCGGTGTAGACTGGCGTATGCAGAGATGGGCACCATCTGTGCCCATCAAAGCATTTCCAGAGGGTGGGGGAGGCTACTCCTCCCCAGTGCTGACACCTTTTTCCAACTCTCTGAGTAAGTCCTTTGTTCTGCCTTCCTGGGCCAGGCCTGGCTGGACCCCAGGAGGGCAGAAACCTGTCTGAGGGGTTGGCAGCAGCAGCAGCTGCAGTGAAACCCCGGGAAAGGCAGTTTGGCAGTACCCGGGTCTGTGCTAGAGACTCGGGGGATCATGGAATTGTCTCCCCAATGCCAGAATGCCATTGGGGTGACAATTCCATGATCTTAGACATGTTACATGGCCATGTTCGGAGTTCCCATTGTGACACTATACATAGGTAGTGACCTATGTATAGTGCACGCGTGAAATGGTGTCCCCGCACACACTAAGTAACTTAGCACCCAACCTTCACCAGGTGAAGGTTAGACATATGGGTGACTTATAAGTTACTTAAGTGCAGTGGTAAATGACTGTGAAATAACGTGGAAGTTATTTCACTCAGGCTGCAGTGGCAGGCCTGTGTACGAATTGTCAGAGCTCCCTATGGGTGGCAAAAGAAATGCTGCAGCCCATAGGGATCTCCTGGAACCCCAATACCCTGGGTACCTAAGTACCATATACTAGGGAATTATAAGGGTGTTCCAGTATGCCAATGTGAATTTGTGAAATTGGTCACTAGCCTGTTAGTGACAATTTAGAAAGCAGAGAGAGCATAACCACTGAGGTTCTGGTTAGCAGAGCCTCAGTGAGACAGTTAGTCATCACACAGGTAACACATAGAGGGCACACTTATTAGCACTAGGGCCCTAGCTGGCAGGGTCCCAGTGACACACACACTAAAACAACATATATACAGTGAAATATGAGGGTAACATGCCAGGCATGATGGTACTTTTCTACAGTGGTGTACAGTGGAGTATGCATGGTGGTGTAGTGCAATGTCATTACAGACAACACATTTTCAATTGAAATGACCATTACATTTGCATAAGGTTTAACTGATAAAATTATAGAGTGCACAAACAATAATGTGGGGGAATGGCATCACCTAGTGTACTGATTTGATTGTATTAAAATATCAGTTTCTATAACCTCAGAATAACAAAAATTTGCTGTATTTGCACTTTCCTAATTCTATTATATTCTGAAATATTTGCACCAAACATTTACAGAAATTTAAATGTTGCAGTGTGCTAGAATAAACCCTTTCCTTTCAGACCCCCAGATTATCAGATAAACCCTTTCAGTTTGAAGGGAGAGAAAAAAGTAAACACCAAGTTTCCTCAGAAGACAGAGCCTGACATTTTACCTCGCTTTGAATGCACACCAAATGTGACAAGATAAAAACAACATTTAAAGGTCTGTTTACAGAAAGTAAACACTCATGGAAGAATACAGTAAACAGGTTATGTGCCACTGGAGGGACAAAGACATGCTAGACAGCCTAAAACAAATAAAGCCAGACAATAGAAGGCAAGAAAATGTGAGTTGCAAACCATAAAGTCAATGGGAAGCAGTAGGTGGAATGTATTGCTAGGTCGACTTTCAGAATGTTCCAAAGAAGTCTTTGGCAACCAGATAGCTCCAACTTAAAAAACACCAGCTAAGGAGAACTGCAAAACTGCTATTTTCGATTAATTTAGTTTATAAGGCACTAAAACCTGTTGAACATTATACAAATATATATATATTTTGTTTTAAAACAGTGCATGGTCGCAGTTGAGATTAAAATTAAAAAAGGATTCTTTTTTCCATTCAATATAAAACACTGTCAAAAAAAAGAGAAACAATTGATCCTTCACACATAAGGTTTCTATCTACACATTTAGGTTGTCAAATCCTAATATCCAAATTCCTACTGTATCATGTTTCTGGGGGATTCTTCAGAGATTATTTGCCTCCTTTCGCAGTCCTCTCCTTTGGGCCCAGATTGTTCGCCTTCACACTGCTGATGTCTGCATGATTTTCATCCTTTGCCTCCAATGTGGTTACTGCAACCTCTCTGCATCTGACGCCAAAGAAGAAAAAGTCAGCTGCCCCACACAGCTTTGATCTTTCTGTGTTAAATTACTAGACACTGTCTGAACCCTTCTTTGGACTTCAGGAGCTTGGTAACCCACTAGAGGTGTAGTTACTGGTGGGCTACATACCCAAAGACAAAACTGTTTTTCAAATGGTTTCCCTGCTCTGTTCCTGCCACCAACCCATCTAACTGAATGAAGGCGCAGCAGTATTCGAGTGTGATCACAATTTGCCCACAAAAGGAGGCTTACCTTTTGAAGCAGAAAGCCTCTATTGTTTCTGAGGCTGGGAGTCACTTACACCACTCCTCAGAAGGGCAGAAGACTGTCTAGGGGCTAGCAACTCTGAACGGCCATAGGGTAAACTGAGCAGCAGGGTGGCAACTTTCTAAAAGTTGCTTTTCCTTAAAAATGACATTAAATTCGGCATGGGTATTAAGTCGGGTTTAATACCACAATTAATTTGATGCCTTGAAGTACCCATTTCAGTAGCCCCATTCTGAAGGCAACAGTGCTGAGATGTCAGTCTGGACCTCTGTACTAACCAATGCGGCCACTAGCTTTTCTATAGTAAAACAACAAGCTGGATGTTTTAATGTTAGGACATATAAAGTACATGTCCCACTTAATAATATATGGATTCCTCCCTTAGGTTGACAGCTTTCCTTAGGGGAGACTTATATAAATTGTTAAGGGACCTGGGGGCTTTGCCATTGGCTTATATGGCAAATTAGAACTAGCAGTTTTTGTACCTTGTCACACTAAGGGTGGCACAATCAGTGCAGCAGCCCTGGGTGGGTTCTCTAACGTACATGCCCTGGGTGCTCCTGGTACCATATACCAGGCACTTATAAGTAAGTCTGCTATACCAATTGGGATAGCCAATGAACATTCATTTTGTAAGGGGTTATAACACTGGCACTGATGTTTGGTTAGCAGACCTCAGTTCACTCTGAGTCGAAAAACCAGTAGCATCAGACCAAATCACTGGGGGTAATAATGCAAAAATAGGTTTTTTTTTGTAGGCAATGGTTTCCTTGTGTCTAGGCAGCAGCTGTACAGTGAAAAGGCACTCAGTGAAAGAGATGTATGTATCTCATAACCTGTATTCTTTCCCCAACCATGAAATGCAAGGAAAATGTCACTTACCCAGTGTACATCTGTTCGTGGCATTAGTCGCTGCAGATTCACATGCTGTGCACATCCCGCCATCTGGTGTTGGGCTCGGAGTGTTACAAGTTGTTTTTCTTCGAAGAAGTCTTTTTGAGTCACGAGACCGAGGGACTCCTCCCATTTCGACTCCATTGCGAATGGGCGTCGACTCCATCTTAGATTGTTTTCCCCGCAGAGGGTGAGGTAGGAGTTGTGTATGCTAGTAATAGTGCCCATGCAATGGAGTGAATGCGTATGTACATAATAAAGTTTCAAGTAATCTATTTACAAATGTACAAATGTTTAAGATCTACTTCTAAACGGCTACAGGCTCCCAGGAGGCGGGTGGGCGCATGTGAATCTGCAGCGACTAATGCCACGAACAGATGTACACTGGGTAAGTGACATTTTCAGTTCGATGGCATGTGTAGCTGCAGATACACATGCTGTGCATAGACTAGTAAGCAGTTATCTCCCCAAAAGCGGTGGTTCAGCCTGTAGGAGTTGAAGTAGTTTGGAATAATGTTTTTAGTACAGCTTGACCTACTGTTGCTTGTTGTGCAGTTAGCACATCTACACAGTAGTGCTTGGTAAATGTATGAGGCGTAGACCATGTAGCTGCCTTACATATTTCGTTCATTGGAATATTTCCTAGAAAGGCCATGGTAGCACCTTTTTTTTCTGGTTGAGTGTGCCTTTGGTGTAATAGGCAGTTCTCTTTTAGCTTTAAGATAGCAGGTTTGAATGCACTTAACTATCCATCTAGCAATGCCTTGTTTTGAAATTGGATTTCCTGTATGAGGTTTTTGAAAGGCGATAAATAGTTGTTTTGTCTTTCGAATTAGTTTTGTTCTGTCGATGTAGTACATTAGTGCTCTTTTGATGTCTAATGTATGTAGTGCTCTTTCGGCTACAGAATCTGGCTGTGGGAAGAACACTGGTAATTCTACCGTTTGATTCAAGTGGAACGGTGAGATTACTTTTGGTAAAAATTTGGGATTTGTTCGTAGAACAACTTTATTTTTGTGTATTTGAATAAATGGTTCTTGAATGGTAAACGCTTGAATTTCACTCACTCTTCTTATAGATGTGATGGCAATTAAAAATGCAACTTTCCACGTTAAGTATTGCATTTCACAAGAGTGCATGGGCTCAAAAGGTGGGCCCATGAGTCGTGTTAAGACAATGTTGAGGTTCCATGAAGGAACTGGTGGCGTTCTTGGTGGTATAATTCTCTTTAGGCCTTCCATAAACGCTTTTATGACTGGTATCCTAAATAATGAAGTTGAGTGCGTAATTTGCAGGTAAGCTGAAATTGCAGCAAGATGTATTTTTATGGAAGAGAAAGCTAGTTTTGCTTTTTGCAAATGTAGTAAGTATCCTACTATATCTTTTGTAGATGCGTGTAAGGGTTGAATTTGATTATTATGGCAGTAATAGACAAATCTTTTCCATTTATTCGCATAGCAGTGTCTAGTGGTAGGCTTTCTAGCCTGTTTTAGGACCTCCATACATTCTTGTGTGAGGTCTAAGGGTCCGAATTCTAGGATTTCAGGAGCCAAATTGCTAGATTCAGCGATGCTGGATTTGGATGCCTGATCTGTTGTTTGTGTTGTGTTAACAGATCTGGTCTGTTTGGTAGTTTGACATGAGGTACTACTGACAGGTCTAGTAGTGTTGTGTACCAAGGTTGCCTTGCCCATGTTGGTGCTATTAGTATGAGTTTGAGTTTGTTTTGACTCAACTTGTTTACTAGATATGGAAGGAGTGGGAGAGGGGGAAAAGCGTAAGCAAATATCCCTGACCAGTTCATCCATAGCGCATTGCCCTGAGACTGATGTTGTGGGTACCTGGATGCGAAGTTTTGGCATTTTGAGTTTTCCTTCGTTGCAAATAGATCTATTTGTGGTGTTCCCCAAATTTGGAAGTAAGTGTTCAGTATTTGTGGGTGAATCTCCCATTCGTGGATCTGTTGGTGATCCCGTGAGAGATTGTCTGCTAACTGATTCTGAATTCCTGGAATAAATTGTGCTATTAGGCGAATGTGGTTGTGAATAGCCCAATGCCATATTTTCTGTGTTAGGAGACACAACTGAGTTGAGTGTGTCCCTCCTTGTTTGTTTAGGTAGTACATTGTTGTCATGTTGTCTGTTTTGACAAGAATGTATTTGTGGGTTATCATGGGTTGAAATGCTTTCAGCGCTAGAAATACCGCTAACAGTTCTAGGTGATTTATGTGTAACTGTTTTTGCTGTACGTTCCATTGTCCTTGGATGCTGTGTTGATTGAGGTGTGCTCCCCACCATGTCATGGAAGCATCTG
The DNA here is from genome assembly GCF_031143425.1 of Pleurodeles waltl. Taxonomy (NCBI): domain Eukaryota; kingdom Metazoa; phylum Chordata; class Amphibia; order Caudata; family Salamandridae; genus Pleurodeles; species Pleurodeles waltl. The sequence continues at coordinate 456,915,069 of NC_090448.1, forward strand.
TCGTTATCACGTATTGTGGCACTGGGTCTTGGAAAGGCCACCCTTGGTTTAAATTTATACTGTTCCACCATTGAAGCGAGATGTATGTTTGGCGGTCTATCAACACCAGATCTAGAAGCTGACCCTGTGCTTGTGACCATTGTGATGCTAGGCACTGTTGAAAGGGCCGCATGTGTAACCTTGCATTTGGGACAATGGCTATGCATGAGGACATCATGCCTAGTAGTTTCAGTATTATTTTGACTTGTACTTTTTGTTTTGGATACAAGGTTTGTATTACATTGTGAAATGTTTGTACTCTTTGTGGACTTGGAGTAGCAATCCCTTTTGCTGTGTTGATTGTTGCTCCTAAGTATTGCTGTGTTTGGCACGGCTGCAGGTGTGACTTTGCGTAGTTGATTGAGAAACCAAGTTTGTGTAGGGTTTCTATGACATATTTTGTGTGTTGTGAACACCGTTTTAGCGTATTGGGTATTGATTAACCAATCGTCTAGGTATGGGAACACATGTATTTGCTGCCTTCTGATATGTGCAGCTACTACTGCCAGGCATTTTGTAAAAACTCTTGGCGCAGTTGTTATTCCGAATGGCAACACTTTGAATTGGTAATGTATCCCTTGGAATACAAACCTTAGGTACTTTCTGTGTGAAGGATGTATTGGTATATGGAAATATGCATCCTTTAGGTCTAGTGTTGTCATGTAGTCTTGTTGTTTGAGCAGTGGGATTATGCCTTGTAGAGTAACCATGTGAAAATGGTCTGATTTGATGTAGGTATTTAATGTTCTGAGATCTAGTATCGGTCTCAGGCTCTTGTCCTTTTTGGGTATCAGGAAGTACAGCGAGTAAACTCCTGTGTTTAATTGATCTTTTGGTACTAATTCCATTGCTTCTTTCTGTAGCAATGCCTGAACTTCTAGTCCTAGAAGATCTATATGTTGTTTTGACATATTGTGTGTTTTCGGTGGGACGTTTGGAGGGATTTTTAGAAATTCTATGCAATAACCATGCAGGATAATTGCTAAGACCCAAGTGTCTGTTGTTATTTCCTCCCAATGTGTGTAAAACTTGGTTAGTGTCCCCCCCACAGGTGTTATGTGTTGGGGATTAGTGACCTTGAAGTCACTGTTTGTTTGGAGGAGTTTTGGGACTTTGGAACTTTCCTCTGTTTCTTTGAAACTGTCCTCCTCTATATTGTACCCGAAAACCTCCCCGCTGATACTGGCTCTGGTAAGTGGGCTTTGTTTGTGAGGTTGTGGCTTCTGTGGTTTGCCCTCGAAACCCCCCTCGAAATTGTGTTTTTCGAAATGTGCCTCTGCTCTGCGGGGAGTAGAGCGCGCCCATGGCTTTGGCCGTGTCAGTGTCTTTTTTAAGTTTCTCAATTGCAGTGTCCACCTCCGGCCCAAACAACTGCTGTCCGTTGAATAGCATATTCAGCACAGCTTGCTGTATCTCTGGTTTAAATCCTGATGTACGCAGCCATGCATGCCTCCTTATCGTTACTGCTGTGTTGACAATTCTAGCAGCTGTGTCTGCAGCATCCATTGCTGATCGAATTTGATTATTGGAGATATTTTGTCCCTCTTCGACCACTTGCTGCGCTCTTTTTTGAAACTCCTTTGGCAAGTGTTCAATAAGGTGTTGCATCTCGTCCCAATGGGCCCTATCATATCTGGCTAGCAAAGCTTGCGAATTTGCAATACGCCACTGGTTTGCTGCCTGTGCCGCCACCCTTTTGCCTGCCGAGTCGAATTTTCTACTCTCTTTATCTGGAGGTGGCGCGTCTCCTGAAGTATGAGAGTTGGCTCTTTTGCGCGCTGCTCCAACTACAACAGAGTCTGGTGATAGCTGTTGTGTTATGTACACTGGGTCTGTTGGTGGCGGTTTATATTTTTTATCTACTCTTGGAGTAATGACTCTCCCTTTGACAGGCTCTTCAAACACTTGTTTGGAGTGTTTTAGCATTCCGGGCAACATTGGCAGACTTTGATATTGACTGTGCGTAGACGACAGTGTATTAAAAAGAAAGTCATCTTCAATGGGTTCTGAGTGAAGGCTGACATTGTGAAATGCTGCTGCCCTTGATACCACTTGAATGTAGCCTGTACTATCCTCAGGTGGCGAGGGTCTTGCTGGATAGCATTGAGGAATATTGTCTGACACTGGTGCGTCGTAAAGGTCCCATGCGTCAGGGTCATCTTGACTCATCCCCGTATGTGTTGGGGATTGCATCATTGGTGGAGTGGCTACCGGTGATAGTTGTGGAGAGTGATGTGGGGATGTGGTGGTGTTATTTGTTTAGCCACTTTTGCTTGTGGCTGTTTGTCCTTGTCCTTGTCTAGGAAGGCAAGTTTTCGTTTCATTCTGATTGGGGGAAGAGTGCTGAACTTCCCTGTATCTTTCTGAATAAAGAGCCGCCTTTGCGTGTGATCTGGCTCTATTGTCTGTAATTCTTCTTCAAATCTGTGTGTCTTCATTTGAGAGGACAGTCCTTGTTCCTCTGAATAGGAACTAATTTTCTGTTCGGAGGCCGGATGTTTCGGCACCGAAACCTTTTCGGCTGCTTTTTTCGGCTCCGACAAAATCTTTTTGCTTTTCGGCATAGTGCCCTCTCGGTGCCGACCAATTTCGGTGCCGCTGTCTCGGTGCCGAATCTTTTCGGAGACACTCTCTCGGGCCCGAGATTGCTGCATGCCTGTATCTCGACCGGAGTCGGATTACTTCGACACCAGCTCGCCCTTTTTCGGTGCCGATGGACGGTCACCTACTTTTCGGGTTAAGCCATGGCCTGTTGGCGGTGGCGTCCCCTGGGCTTTGGCAGTCTTTTCGTGAGTTTTTTGTTTCGACGTCTTACTCACGGTTTTCGGTGTTTCTTCGGGATCGATCTCCTCCGAGTCCGAATCCTGGATGGAGAATGTTTCTTCCTCTTTCTCGAAACACCCTTGTCCTGTCGGCGCCGACGCCATTTGCAGTCTTCTTGCTCTTCGGTCCCGGAGTGTCTTCCTCGACCGAAACGCTCGACAGGCCTCACAAGTATCCTCCTTGTGTTCTGGTGACAAACACAAGTTACAGACCAGGTGTTGATCTGTATATGGATACTTGTTATGGCATTTTGGACAGAAGCGGAATGGGGTCCGTTCCATCAGCCTTGAAGAGACACATGGCCGGGCCGACCAGGCCCCGACGGGCCACCGGAGCTCTTCTCAATTCGGTGCCGATCTGTTGTAACTAACCCGATACCGAACGCAAACAATACCGACGATTTTTCCGAGATTCTAACTAACTTTCCGACCCGAAACACGGAGCGAAAAGGAACACGTCCGAACCCGATGGCGGAAAAAAAACAATCTAAGATGGAGTAGACGCCCATGCGCAATGGAGTCGAAATGGGAGGAGTCCCTCGGTCTCGTGACTCAAAAAGACTTCTTCGAAGAAAAACAACTTGTAACACTCCGAGCCCAACACCAGATGGCGGGATGTGCACAGCATGTGTATCTGCAGCTACACATGCCATCGAACATATCTTTACCACTATTTCACGACTTCTATCAGATTGTTAAGCAACCCATTTCGGTCATCAAGCTTTTCTTTGTTGAGTCATTTAAGTAGGATGTCACAGTGCTTAATTTGCGCTTGTTGTATCCGGTGCTGAGCACTGGCACTTATTTTTGAGGGACGGGCTACATCTTCTGCCTCAAGCATTTGCTGCGAGCAAAAGACACATATGGGAAAGACGGAGGAAAAGAAAAACAAATAAGCGTCACAAAGGGAGAAAACAGAAAGCTGCTAGAGCAGAGGTCTTCAAACTTTTTGATGCCGGGACACCCTCTGAAAGATTTTTAGGTCTAAGGACCCCCCTCCTGACAAAAAATTCTAGAACCTGGTACTCCTCATCATCGTCAATAATAATGTCCCCAGTTTCCACAGGAACTAATTTTTATGGGGAGGAAATAATATTAAACAGTGTATAGCAAACCAAAGGTCAGTGAGTGTGGGTGCGTGGCCAAAGGTGTAGCTAAAAACAAAGGTCCTCATTTATGAGGATTTGGTGTAGGACAGTGCCACAGGTCTTCTTGCTACACTTCCCTACACCAATACAAAAGGGCAGGAATGGACCATATTTATGAAAGACAACGCATTTCTGTCCTTTCCTCCTGTGCTGGCGCACAAATTGCTGCCTAGCACCAATGTAGCCAGGATTGTTTTTGTGCAGGAAGGGGCACCTTGCTGCACAAAAACAATCCAGAGATGCATTGTACCTCTTTCTTTTGTGCAGCAGATAGCAACACACATTGAAAGAGGAAATACAAGGAGAAATTAAAACATTTCTCCTCATTATGCCTGCTCTGGGGAGGCGTAATGTTTTGGCACTGCTCCAGTTTACGTGATTTTGTAAATCTGGGGCAGCGTCAAAATCCATGGGTGTTGCGTGGGAACACCCACCACAAAGCCCACGGAACCTCTCCTTGATGCAAAGTAGGGCAAGGCAGTGGCGCTGTGTAACTACAATTAAGAGCACACATACTTCTTAACTCTTTGCACAACCCCTAAAAAAAAGACTAAATGTTTGTCATCACAAAGCTGTGAGTGATTTGATCAGCTCGCCAGCATCCTTTACGTTGCAGATTACCCTTTACATTTGCAGATCAGCTCGTAGAGCACATTTGCATTTCATTCAGGAAGCAGGTGCCCTGGTGTGAAGGCTTCCCTAGCTGTCTGTGGCTTTCACAGCACAGAAGACTCAATACATCAAAGTTCACCTGAGGCATTTTAACAATCAGTTGGGGGCACGCTGGACCCCCTTTCCAGGACTCCTCGGCCCCCCTGGGGGTTGCGACCCCCCAGATTGAAGACCTCTGTGCTAGAGTGAGCTGAAGGGGCAGGGAGTAGCTTTATAAAGATTGAAGAGGCCTGAGATGGCTTCAGGATTACGCCACCTCAGTATTCCGTGTTCCCACATTAAATTGCACCAGCCGCGTGTTTAAGAGGAGGGCTTTGAGCACCGGCACGTTTTTATTTACAAATTAAGCACTGGGATGTTGGTTGCAAACAAGTTTGTATTGTGTGCTGTATTTACTCTAAAATAATATGACATTAGGTAATGGCTACACGTGTTTCCAGGGAACAGCGAAATGTTCGATTTATTTTTTTATTTTTGCTTTACAAAGGCAACTGATGTCTAAGCACCTCCTATGACACTTTTCATGTCCCGAAAGGAACTCATCCAACAGCGCAATATTAGGCAGGACTGCTTGCTGAATTAATGACCATAGTAGAAAGATCACGCAATCAGAACCACTGGAGTAACAGTGCAGTGGAGGAAAAAAAATGTTAGGAGTTCAACCTATTTTTTGCCATGAAAAGGCAAAGAAAACAAAAAATAAGTGACATTATGAAATTAAGGCAACTCGCAATATTTACTGGCAATTTTCCCTTTGTGACACAAGTTACAATGCTTATAGAAAATGCACAGGTTGTTTAAGAAATATTCAACAAATTCTGTTCAAAATATTCACCAGCAACAAAAATTGGGTTTTCTTGCTTGGAGGAAAAGGAAGACCATATTGTTAATGGTGTTCTATCTACCTCCCATGATGTTGCCTGTTGAACCTTACCCCAGGTTGACCTGGCTGTCCCCCTTTTTTTAAATCTTATGTGATTAGCTGGCTATGGGACCTTTTTGCACTCTTATTTCTCATTTATTTTCACTTCTGCTTTGCGCATCCCTCATTCCAATTCACGTCATCATTTTAAGCACATTTGCACATATTCTCTGGTTCTCTTTCCCCACTTTCTTTTTACAAAGGATTTAGATGTCTGATTACTCCTTGTACAATGTCTACTTGACCTATTTGTATATATTGTTCATCTATTTTTTCACAGCCTTGACAAAGTCTTGAAGACGAAACACGTGTTGGCTGTTTTGCTGTATGGACTTTTGTTGCATGTGGTCATCTGATTGTAACTTTGACCATTCATTATCATCTGGCTGTTTTGGATACATGGACTTACTGTACACGTAGTCTTTGTGATTGAGACTCTGACTACCCACTTGCATCTATAATACATTTCCAACATCATCTTCCTTGCCTGACGTCTACTTAATTCCTGAACATTATCTGGATCTCCGACACGGGTGTGCCCTGGCCACTCTTCTCTCGTTGTATAGGCAACCAACCACTCCTCAGTGTGTGGCCCTCTGACACCTGTGGTGGCAGGTGTATTGGCTAGCCTGGCACCCATTACTATGTTGTTCACATAAAAGACTATTTTCTGATCAAACATCCGTTATACCTGTTGCTGATGTGCGAGCACCTGTTGGCATTCTCCAACCCCTTCGCTTGACTTGCTCTATTGATGCCGGCTCAGCACTCCGCATTCTGATTGAATTACTGTTTTGCACATTTATATTACAATTATTTTGTTGTTGTTGTATTTGCATATTGTTTCCGGACACAACATGGACACATTCGATGACAATAGGGATGCGCTTCTTGAGGAAATCTTCCAAACTGGCACTAGCCTTCCAACTATTCTTAACTTACCCACTAAACAAGATGGTTTGAGAATGAAATTTGTAAAACTTGAACATCTAAAAAACAAGAGCTATCAAGGTGGTGGGATTACACCATCTTACAAAAATATATCGACAACAAACAAATTCCCAGGGGTCTACGTTTCATTCTATTCCCCTCATTTGAAGATCTAAGTCCTGAACTCCTAAAAGAGTGGTAGCACCTTTTAGTTACCTCTTCCTTTGGCATGATGGACATACTAATCAGAGATGCTCGTGCCAAAAGAGAGAAACTCATTGAGGAAATTCTTACTTTGGAAAAAGAAATCAAAGATATTAACTTTCCCTGAGGCCACAGAAAAAAATTATAAAATACTTAAAGAAGTACTACTCAAATATCAAGAATACATTAAAGATAAAAAAACACGCAAACTTAAAAGAGATGATGGGGATTACAAGAATGGGAGAGTTTTCACCTACTTGCGCAATTTTGATAACATTAAACTGGATAGACAAGTCACCTCCTCCCACCCACCTAATAATGGTGCTACGTCCACATACTCTACAATTGAGACACACCTCTCTAGCACCTCCAGTATCAGTGGAAGTGACACCAGCATTCCAACACGACAATCCACGATTCTAACTAACTACAAATCTCCTTTTTTATTGGAATTAGAAAGATACAGAAAGGGCCAAACATTCAACCGAAGGAGAGAAGAACCCTACACCAACCTATTAGGAGAGGCAAGAGAAAAACATACAGACACAACAAGGGAAAGAGAAGGGGTTACCACGAGGTCCACCACTCGTAATCAGAAATAACTCACAAGAGCTTGAGCACTAATGATGAGATTTCAATTCTTAACGAACATTGAATTGAACGTTCAACAAATAAATATCTTGAGCAAAGGTTTGGGTTTTGTGCCATCGTCTTTACCTACCTTCTCTGAACTGCATGAGAATCTCTTCAAATTCATTCGCAAGTGTAAACTTTGCAAATATTTTGAAGGCAGACCTGCGCAGACAGACTTACCTGGTCCTGTTTCTTGCCCTGTTAGTAACATCACTATTAAAGACGTGAAAGACATTGAGACCCTTCTCTCCTTAGAGTTTTTCTCTGGTCTATCTCCATCGGTCTCAGAAATTGTATCTGACTTAAACATTGATCCCAACGCACACCTTGACAGTGGTCTTAAAACCTCCTCTAATTTCACACCCAATCTAGGAAACGATGTCGTCATTGACATCTTTTACAAGCGAGTTACGGCTGACCTTTATCAACTCGAAGATCTATATCGCTCAGGACGTAAAAACATCACACATAATATCACCGTCCCTGAAAGAGAAGCCTTACACTCCCTTGCTAAGAAGAAGGATATAATCATTAAGGAAGCTGATAAAGGGGGAAACATTGTAATCATGAATAGATCAGACTACATTAATGAAATTGACCGGCAATTGAATGATGCTACTGCATACTCTGCCCTGTCGTATAACCCATTGGCCAAAGCCAATGAACAATTCATTCATAAACTATCTATGTGGAAAGACAGGTGTCTCATCACTGATTTGGAATTTAATTACATGTGCAATCCCACCCCCACCTCCCCATGCATCTACATCTTACCCAAAATACACAAACCAGGTCCCTTTCCGCCAGGGAGACCCATTATTTCAGGAATTGGCTCACCGACAGAAAGAATCTCAGAATACATTGACCGTTTCTTACAACCTTTGGTCATCAACCTTCCCTCTTTCATCAGAGATACGAAAGATCTGCTCAGCAAACTTAGTGACTTTGATTGGACGGATGGACATATCTTAGCGACTTTAGACGTAACTTCACTTTATACATGTATACCAAGAGACAAAGGCCTTCTTGCTATTCAGAATTTTCTAGACACACGTGAAGTTTCATTCCTAGAACACTCCAACATGCTTCTAGATTTGATAGAACTGGTTTTTTATTACAATTTTTTTGTCCATGGAGGTACGTGGTTTAAACAGATCCAAGGTGTGGCAATGGGGGCAAAATTTTCCCCCTCTTTTGCCAATCTGTACATAGGCTTTTTTGAATGGTTACATATATGGAGAGTGTGCCCACTGGACTTGACGCAACACATACTGTACTGAGGCAGATACATTGATGACGTCCCTCCTCTTTTGGTCAGGGAGCTTGGATACATTTGAACTTTTTTTTTTACATCATCTCAATACCAATTCCTTTAATATGACCTTTTCTGGGGAACACAGCACGTCACATGTCAACTTTTTGGATCTTACACTTTACATCAAAGGTGACAAAATCTGCTCCAAACTATACAGAAAACCCTCAGCATGTAATGCCATCCTACATGCAAACAGCTCACACCCGGCCTCTCAAATCAAGGCCATACCATATGGAGAGCTCACCAGGATCAGGAGAAACTGCAGTGAAGAGACAGTCTTCCATGATGAATCTAAATTAATGAACACAAGATTCTTACGGAGGGGCTATTCACCTAACACGCTATTACGAGCTAGTAATAGAATTAATCATGTTAAAAGATCAGATCTTTTGGTTGCATCTACTAAAAAGAGTGACTCACCTAGACCTCCATCCTTCATTACTCCCTTCAATGCACTCAGCTCTGACATATATAAGATTTCTTTTACTAACACTGGCCCTTTCTTTTAGCGGATGGGTTTCTTAAAAAAAGTCTCCCACCTAAACCCAACATCACCTACAGCAGGGGACCTGCCATACGAAATCACTTGTGCCACAGTTTCCTTCCACCTGAGCAAATAGAGGCTTGGTTACCGACAGCACCACACTGATCCTACAAATGTGGACATTGTAATATGTGCTGCTTAATCAAAGATAAGCTGACTAAGTTTCAGTACAACACACCAGTCACATACAAGATCAATAAGTTCATCAACTGCAACACGAAATATGTGGTTTACTGCATAGTCTGCACCTGTAGTCTCATCTATGTGGGTAGCTCCATCCGACCACTTAAGGAGAGACTACAAGAACACATCAGGGCCATCCGCAATAAAAATGTTAATTATCCCTTTGCAGTTCACTACAATGCCAAGCATGGTCAGCGAGAGATACTGGGCATTAGTATACATGGTATTGATTCGGTCAACATACCACCCAGAGGTGGTAATAAAACGTTGCTTCTTAGACAATTAGAAAGCAGCTGGATCTTTAGACTCAGAGCTGTGGAGGAGGGCATCAATATTGACAAAGATCTGCACACCTTCCTTTAACACCCTGCATAATATAATACTCACTCAAACACTACTCTAGGTACTCTGGCTCATGTTTATATGTTTTTCTTGCCAATAACAACTGTTGTAATTGACTTCAAGAAAGCTAAATGACATACAAGGTGTTTCTTTATCTATCTTTTCCATGACGGTGTGCTTTGTTTTGCATGTTTATACATTAGTTTACCTTTGTTTCCACTGTGATCATTTCTTTATTTTAAGCAATTTTACTGTGTGTTTCTAACAGAATACCTATGATCCGTGGAACTTATTCACATTACTTCTGCATCCGACCTTTACACCTCTTTTAGCCCTTACATTACTTGCTCCTAACACAATTATATATGAGTGTGGACTTCGTTTCAAAATGGCCCCCACTTTCAGGTTTCACAATCTCCTCTCTTGCCGCATTAAGTCCTTTCTATATGTCCACGTAGCTTCTCTCTCATTTCTCAGCCTTTAAAATGGTACAGCCACACACGCTGGGTCAATACACTTTTAAATTCCGACGCGACCGACACGGGTTCCTCTTTCCGAACTACGAGGTAAGAAACCACCAGCTTTGCTGGTCTTTTTAACGCCTGCTCCCTCATATGGGGATTCGGCACACAATACAACTTTTATGACCTTGCCGGTCTTGGCGTTCGTACTGTGTTTATAAACCGGTCTCTCAGCGCTATAGTTCACCGCGGTCAATGCAGGGACTGCCACCGCCTGCTTATTATTAATTTTTCACTTTTCTTAACGCTTAAGTATTACGGATGCATTCTAACCGCCACTTTTACCTATAGGGACTTCCCCGGTTTCATTTCTAACTAGCAGCTCCTGTCGCGAAGGCTCCGGCTTTCTTACAATGTATGCCGAGCTCTGATTAAATGCGATATTTTGGATTTATATAGTTTACCTACACTCGTTTTTAGGGCATCTTAATTGGTTCTTCCCCTGATGCTTATTACCTTTGGGCACTACCACTCAGGCTAACACTTTATTATGTCACCTATTACCCACCAGGCACTAATTGTTACATTTCTCTCTATACTCCAGGCTTATCATGGCCATCACTGATCTCTCCACCCCTAATTGACTGTACCTAGAGATCCATGAGCACCATCAGTTTGAAAAATTATTAACCCCATCTGTATATGCATTTCGCATATCCTAAGGTATCTTGCCCTTACTTATTTTTATTAATTTTTACTCACATTTCAACACACTATCCAACCATGCTTTTACTATTAGAATTACTTATTCTCCTCTTTGAGATGCACTTGCACATTCATGATCTTTTTACCTTTCCCCTATTCTCGAGTCATATTCATGATTATGTCACCACGCATGATGTTGCCTGATGAACCTTACCCCTGGTTGACCTGGCTGTCCCCCTTTTTTAAATCTTATGTGATTAGCTGGTTACGGGACCTTTTTGCACTCTTATTTCTCATTTATTTTCACATCTGCTTTGCGCATCCCTCATTCCAATTCACGTCATCATTTTAAGCACATTTGCACATATTCTCTGGTTCTCTTTCCCCACTTTTTAACAAAGGATTTAGATGTCTGATTACTCCTTGTACAATGTCTATTTGACCGATTTGTATATATTGTTCATCTATTTTTTCACAGCCTTGACAAAGTCTTGAAGACGAAACACGTGTTGGCTGTTTTGCTGTATGGACTTTTGTTGCATGTGGTCATCTGATTGTAACTTTGACCATTCATTATCATCTGGCTGATTTGGATACATGGACTTACTGTACACATAGTCTTTGTGATTGAGACTCTGACTACCCACTTGCATCTATAATACATTTCCAACATCATCTTTCTTGCCGGACGTCTACTTAATTCCTGAACATTATCTGGATCTACGACACGGGTGTGCCATGGCCACTCTTCTCTAGGTCTATTTTTAGTGTTCCCCAGCGTAGAAAGTAATCTTGTAGGATCTGGGGATGAATTTCCCATTCGTGTGTTTGTTGGTGATCTCGACTGAGATTGTCGGCCAACTGGTTCTGAATGCCTGGGATGTATTGTGCTATTAGGCGAATGTGATTGTGAATTGCCCAATGCCAAATTTTATGTGCTAAGAGACACAGTTGTGACGAGTGTGTCCCTCCTTGTTTGTTGAGGTAATACATTGTCGTCATGTTGTCGGTTTTGACAAGAATGTGTTTGTGGGCTATCAGTGGTTGAAATGCTAGAAACACTGCCAACAGTTCTAAATGATTTATGTGCAGTTGTTTTTGTTGATTTTCCCATTGTCCCTGTATGCTGTGCTGGTTGAGGTGTGCTCCCCACCCCATCATGGAAGCATCTGTTGTGATCACGTCTTGAGGCACTGGGTCTTGGAATGGCCGCCCTTGCTTTAAATTTATAGGGTTCCACCATTGAAGCGAGAAGTGTGTCTGGCGGTCTACCAACACTAGATCTTGGAGTTGACCCTGTGCTTGTGTCCATTGTTTTGCTAGGCACTGTTGTAAGGGCCGCATGTGTAATCTTGCGTTTGGGACAATGGCTATGCATGAAGACATCATGCCTAGAAGCTTCATTACAAACCTTACTTGGTAGTGTTGGTTTGGCTGTATGTTTAATGTTATATTCTGGAACGCTTGTACCCTTTGTGGACTTGGAGTGGCAATCGCTCTTTGTGTGTTGAGTGTTGCTCCTAAGTATTGTTGTATTTGGGATGATTGCAGATGTGATTTTTGGTAATTTATAGAAAACCCTAGTTTGTGTAGAGTTTCTATAACGTATTGCGTGTGAAGGCGGCACTGTTGTTGAGTGCTGGCTTTTATTAACCAGTCGTCTAAGTATGGGAATACGTGCATGTGCTGTCTCCTTATGTGAGCGGCTACTACTGCAAGGCTTTTTGTGAATACCCTTGGGGCTGTTGTTATCCCGAACGGTAACACTTTGAATTGATAGTGCACGCCGTGTATTACAAACCTTAAGTATTTTCTGTGAGAAGGATGTATGGGTATGTGAAAGTATGCATCTTTGAGATCTAACGTTGACATGTAGTCCTCTTTTTTTTAGTAAGGGAACCACGTCTTGAAGTGTTACCATGTGGAAGTGATCCGACTTGATGAAGAGATTCAGCGTTCTGAGGTCTAATATGGGTCTTAACATTTTGTTTTTCTTTGGGATTAGGAAATATAGCGAGTAGACACCTGTTCCTTTCTGATGGTTGGGTACTAACTCTATTGCTTGTTTTTGTAACAATGCTTGGACTTCTAGTTGTAACAGGTCTAAGTGTTGTTTGGACATATTGTGTGCCCTTGGGGGCACATCTGGCGGGAAATGTATGAATTCTATGCAATAACCATGTTGGATAATGGCTAGGACCCATGCGTCCCTAGTTATGTGTGTCCAGTTTTGGTAGTATGCAGTAAGTCTCCCCCCCAGTGGTGTTAAGTGTTGGGGTTTTGGGACATTGAAGTTACTGTTTGGTTTGACTTGTCTTAGGTGTTTGGAATGTTCCCCTTGCTCTTGGGAATTGTCCACCCCTATATGAGCCTCGAAACCCTCCTCTCTGGTATTATCCCTGATAGGTGGGTCTGGTTTGCAAGGTGGAAGGCTCTGGTGTTTGCATACGAAACCCCCCTCTAAATTGTGGCTTTCTAAATGTGCCTCTGCTTTGTGGGGAGTAGAGCGCACCCATGGCTTTGGCCATGTCCGTGTCCTTCTTTAATTTTGTTGACTGTTCGTGCTGCTGTGTCTGCCGATTCTAATGCGGACCTTATTTGGTTGTTGGATATTGGATATTGCTTGTCCTTCTTCCACAACCTGTTGGGCACGTTTCTGGTGTTCTTTGGGCAAGTGCTGTATAATATGTTGCATCTCATCCCAGTGTGCCGTGTCGTAGTGAGCCAGTAGGGCTTGCGAGTTTGCGATCCGCCATTGATTGGCTGCCTGTGCTGCCACTCGTTTGCCCGCTGCATCAAACTTCCTACTCTCTTTGTCAGGCGGTGGAGCGTCTCCTGATGATTGAGAGTTTGCCCTCTTTCTTGCTGCTCCTACAACCACCGAGTCTGGTGTAAGTTGCTGTGTTATAAACACAGGGTCCGTTGGGGGAGGCTTGTATTTTTTCTCCACCCTAGGCATGATAGCCCTTCCTTTCACTGGCTCCTGGAATACCTGTTTTGCGTGCTTGAGCATGCCCGGGAGCATTGGCAGACTCTAGTAGGCAGTGTGGGTGGATGCCAAGGTGTTGAACAGGAAATCATCCTCTATTGGCTCTGAATGGATTGCTACATTGTGGAACGTAGCTGCCCTTGATGGTACCTGCGTATATGCAGTACTGTCCTCTGGAGGTGACGGCCTTGTTGGGTAACAATCTGGGCTGTTGTCTGATATTGGAGCATCATATAAGTCCCATGCATCCAGATCATCCTGTGTCATCCTGTGTCATCCCTGTATGCGTAGGTGACTGCATTGGAGGTGTTGTTACCGGGGACAGCTGTGGTGAGTGTAGTGGGGAAGGTTGTGGCGAAAACTTCGGTGGTGGGGTTTTATCTCTGGCCACTCAGGAAGAGTTTGTATTTTTCCAGTCTCTTTCTGGATATGCAACCTCCTTTGCATATGGTCTGGTTCCCCCATACTTATTTCCTGCTCAAATCTGTGTTTTTGCATTTGGCTGGAAAGTCTTTGCTCTTCTGTGTAAGAGCTTCTTTTCGGCTCCGAAGCCACTTTTTTCAGTACAGATTCTTCCGAGAAAGTCTTTTTCGGTTCTGACATTACTTTTCTCACCTTGGGTCAGTCGAACTCTCAGTGCCGAGATCGTTAGGTGCCTGAATCTCGACCGGAGTCGGATGTATTCGGCAATTCTTTGGCCTTTTTCAGTGCCAACGTTTGGTCACCTTCTTTTCGATGGGTTAAGCCAGGGCCTGCTGGCGGTGGCATCCCCTTGGCCTTTACGATCTTTGTGTGAGTTTTGGACAGGGCAGTTTTACTCACTGTTTTCTGCACCGTCGTGGGTCGTTCGCTTTCGGATTTGTCAGAGTCCATCTCCTGGATGGAAATTCTCTCTTCCTCTTCGACGTCTAGTTGTTCTCTCGGTGTGGACACCATTTGAAGTCTTCTCGCTCTTCGATCACATAGGGTCTTTTTTTATCAAAACACCCGACAGGCCTCACAAGCATCCTCCCTTTGTTCTGGTGATAAACACAGATTACAGACCAAGTGTTGGTCTGTATAGGAATACTTCGAGTGGCACTTCGGACAGAAGCGGAAGGGGGTCAGGTCCATTAGTTTCATCGATGGATGCGGTTGGGCCGACCAGGACCGCTGAAGAGCGGAAGCCCCGAAGGGCCGCCGGAGTGCTTCTACTGTTGGTGTCGATACGCTAACACTAAACCGGTACGGAGCGCGAACAATACCGTCGAATTTTCGATATTTAGCTAACTTTCCCGATTCGAAATACAGAGCGAAGAGGAACACGTCCGAACCCGATGGCGGAAAGAAAACAATCTAAGATGGAGTCGACGCCCATGCGCAATGGAGCCGAAAGGGAGGAGGCCCTCGGTCTCGTGACTCGAAAAGACTTCGTCGAAGAAAAACAGCTTGTAACACTCCGAGCCCAACACTAGATGGCAGGATAATGCACAGCATTTGTATCTGCAGCTACACATGCCACCGAACATATATGTACAGTTGTACAGAGTTGCATAGAGTTGTACAGCTAGAGTTATATAGAAATATATAGTTGTATAGATAGAACAGATAGTTGTATAGATAAATGTATGGAATTGTATAGATAGTTGTATAGCATTGTAGAGATAGAGCTGTATAGAGTTGTACACAGAGTTATATTGAAAGAGTTGTATAGAGAGAATTGTAATGATAGAGTTGTACAGATAATGTTGTTTAGATAGAGTTGTGCAGATAGAGTTGCATAGATGGATATAAAGAGTTGTATAGATAGATTAAGTTGTATAGATATAGAGCTAGGCAGGATTGTATAGATAGATAGACACATAGATGAACCAGCATCCCCCAAACTAGTGTGTAAGTGCAAACCGTGCTGCACACAGCCTTTAGCCATGCGCAACAAGGGTTAGCCTTAGGGAATGGCCTTCAGGCAGGCAGTGCATCTTGTCCCCGCATATGCTTACATCTTCTGCCATGTGGCGCCTAGGATACCCAGCAGACTTGGCATTCAGCTTCATTGTTTTTTGGGGTTTAATGTTAGCTTATGTCTCATTCGAATACCAGATTATAGCATCACTATAACCTTTGTTTTTCGCCCCAGTAGCCCGCCGATACAACCTCAACATCATCTCCTACGCCGACGACACCCAGCTCATCCTCTCCCTCACCAAGGACCCACACACCGCCAAGTCCAACCTCCACGAGGGAATGCGTGCCGTTGCCGAATGGATGAGAAACAGCCACCTGAAACTGAACTCGGACAAGACGGAGGTCCTCATTCTCGGACCCAACCCCTCCGCCTGGGACGACTCCTGGTGGCCAATATCTCTAGGAACCCCACCTACACCGACCGACCACGCACGCAATCTGGGCTTCATCCTCGACTCTTCCCTCTCCATGTCAAGACAGGTCAACGCAGTCTCCTCCTCCTGCTACAACACTCTCCGCATGCTCCGCAGGATCTACAAGTGGATCCCAACAGACACAAGAAAAACAGTAACACAGGCCCTCGTCAGCAGCAGGCTAGACTATGGCAACGCACTGTACACAGGCATCCCGACAAAACACCTACGACGCCTCCTACGCATCCAAAACGCATCCGCTCGACTGAATCTCAACGTACCTCGCCGCAACCACATCACTCCCCACCTGAGAAAACTCCACTGGCTCCCTGTTGACAAGAGGATCACTTTCAAGCTCCTCACCGACGCACACAAAGCACTCCACAACACCGGACGCGGGTACCTCAACAACAGTCACAAGTTCTACACCCCTACCCGACAGCTCCGCTCCACAGACCTCGCACTCGCCACCGTCCCCCGCATCCACCGAAAGACATCCAGAGGCAGATCCTTCTCCTACCTTGCCGCCAAGACATGAAACACCCTCCCTACCAACCTACAACTGACCCAGGACCTACTCCCCTTCAGGAGACTCCTCAAGACCTGGCTCTTCGACTAGTAGCAGCACTCACCCCCCCCCCCCACCCAGCGCCTTGAAACCCTAATGGGTACATAGTGCGCTTTATAAATAGATTGATTGATTGATTGAATGATCACTGTAACCTTTGTTTTTTTTCCAGTAAATTTCTGTTTTTTAATCTAAGTTAAGGTCTTAGAACCTATCTGTTGGAAATTGGGTTTCTGGTTGACCAAGGTATGCACCCTGATCAAACAGGAACCACAATCCTAGTCTGGGTAAGGCACAAGCAAACCCCAAATTACCAGTGTGTTCATCCCCTGGTTGCTTGGCACAAAGCAGTCAGGCTGAATTTAGACGCAATGTGTAAAGCATTTGTGCAACACTTAAACCAGTAAAAGCACCATACAAAAAGATACCACACCTGGTTAGAAAAATAGGTCCAAAATTAATAAATAAAACAAGACCATAACAAAAGACATCCAATAAGTAGAACTTTAATTATGAATTTTTAATGAGTAAACTGTAAAATAGTGCTTAAAAGCCAGAAGCATCAATCAGGGATATCTGGTAGTGTCAGGCCATGACAAAGTCAAGAGTTCAGGCTGACTGCGATGGGGTGGGCCTGCAACAGGGACACTGTTGGGCCCACTGAATCAAAGTACCTTAAATCCTGGTTATGGAGCGTTGCATTGTTTCTGAACTGCACAGTCAGGGTGATGCCTGGACTTTCACTAGCAGTAGAGGAAATGCATCGATGTTCTCCACACAGCGATGGCGATGCGTCGGTATCGAGATGCACTGGAGTTCGGGTGCAGGTTCCTACTGCGTCTCGGCAATGCATTGATTCTGATGGCTGCGGAGGCTGTGATATGGAACATCGCGGTACATTGAGGCGGCTGTTGATGGGAATACGGGGACCTTGAGCCAAAGAAAGCACTGCACCTTGGTTCCGAAGGTGACGTTAGTTCTGTTCCAAGCAACAGCGGGGATTGTGCGATTGTCTCCACGCAGCAAAGGATGCATCTGTTCTGCTGGAGTAAACACCTTAGGTCTACTTCCAAGGGCCCAGGGCTGCGGTAGTACCTCTTGGCAAGAAGACAGACTCATAGACAGCAGAGTCTAGGTGTAGAAGCAGGTTGCTGGGAAGAAGTTTATGTCCCTGAGACTTCACATCAGGAAGTCAGCCTGCTAGCGCTTGGAGTCACTCTGCGTTCAAGTGATGCAGGTCTAGTCCTTCTCAACCATGCAGGGGAACAGTAGGCAGCACAGCAAAGCAGGAGTCCAGCAGACCAAAAGTGCAGCAGAGTATCAGTCCTTCAGCAGCACAGCAGTCAGTTCTTCTACCTGGTAGAGGTGTCACAGTTCCAAATGTACAAAGCTGGTGGTGTCAGAGCTCCAGTACACTTTCACACCAGCCGAGGGACCAGGACCTTGCAGACAACACTTGAGTGTTAAGACTCAAGCAGAGTCCAGCAGCAGGGTCCAGGTCAAGTCCAGTAGTAACTGGTGAACTCTGACATTGCAGGAAGGCCCAGTGTAGTAGTTTATTGTGTCCCTGTGGCTGGAGCAGCCTTCTTCTTTGTCTTGAGTACAAGAGGAAGAGCAGGTCCAGCCTTCTTGGCTGTTCTCAGATCGCAGACAGCAGGTCCGGTCCGCCTCTGTTCTTCCATAGGTCCAGAAAGTGTTCAGAGGAAAGTACTGTGGGTGCCACATTTATGCCTGGCACAAGCTCTCCTTATGAACTCAGGGGCTTATTTACAAGCGGCCTGCACCGCTGGTGCATCACATTTTGTGGCGCACCGGTGGCGCAGGGTGCTGACTCATATCTACAAGGTCGCGCAAAAGCCAATTTGCATGACATTTCATGGCCCTATAGATATGGAGTAAGGTATCGAAGAGCAAGTCGCCGCATTGCCTTACTTTGCGTCAGGGAGTCATTTCCGTGGGTGTTCCTTGACTGTTCCCACACAACATCCATGGATTTTGATGCATTTTCAGTTTTACAAGGTTGTAAATCTGGGAATGTGTTAAAAGCCTACGCGACCTCAGCGGTGGCATAAGGGTGATGCAATGGGGAGAAATATCTTTATTACTTTCCATTGATTTTCTTTTTTCTATGTGTACTGCATTTTCCAGCACACATGGAAAGAGGAAAATGCCTCTTGTGATTGTTTTTGTGCAGGAAGGTGTCCCTTCCTGCACAAAAAAAAATAGTTCCCGCAACACAAGCACCCTTGCACCATGGTGCAAGAGTGCCTGCATGGCAGCAATCTATGAGCCAGTGCAAGGGAAAATGGCAGGAATGTGCTGTGTCTTGTAGATATGGTGCATTCACGTCTTTTTGTTTTGATACAGGGCTGCATAGCAAGGCGGCTTGTGGCTCTGTCCTACAGCAAAACATTGTAAATGAGGCCCTCAGTTCTCAGTGACAGGCATGTAAGCCATGAAGTAGTGACTCTGTGGCAAGTGTGCTTCCCTTGCATCATCCACTGAACAAAATACCTGTTCAGCACCTTACCTAAAACGTGTAGGAAACTCCGGGCCCATGAGATAGGGCAGTGATTCTTCATGTATGGGCCAGATGCCGCATGTGGCTCTCCTGACTTTTACATGCGGCCCAGTACTAACATTAAAAAGATGTTAAATAAACAAGCATACATTTATTTAAAGGTTAATTGAAGTGAAAGAAAGACAGTAACTAGGGAGTCCTGCACCACTTAACTCAGGGAACACCTTTATTTTTAAAGATATCTTGTAGCAATGTAAAAATATGATAAAGTCTCTTCAAAATTCAATACGTGTATTTCATTAATATGCAGACCCTTCACCTTAGTACATTGGATTATATAAGCACAATGAGAAGTATTTTTTTGAAAATTTAGAAACATCAGTCCTTCCCCCTACCCTGACAACAATGTCAATAGTGAACTATGACACAAGTCAGTTGTTAAGTGCACTCTTTGGGTGACCTGTACATGAACAACATTATAATTGAATAAATCAAACACAGAACAAAAGTTTGTAGAGCGTACAACCTTAAATCATATCTTTCAAGTCCCTGTGATATGTGATAATGAGGACAAAAGAGGGAAAGTGAAATATAACAATTGCCTAGGATCACTCAATTTGTTAATATGGGGAAGCTGGAATTAGTCCCAGGTTTTCTGGTTTCACATTATGCGTTTCAGCCACTAGATGAACATGCTTTGCTTTCCTTGAACTTACCATACCACCAACTCCCCTTTCCCCTCCCCATAACCCACCCACCCACACCCACACCTCAACTGCCACCAATGCAGCCCTTGGTCACATCACAGACTATGGGGAAGATTTAAGAAAAGTGGCCCTGCACCCAGTGCAGGTCCACTTTTCCTGTGCCACTTAGCGCCCTCCTACTGCCACCATATGTGCGCGTATTTAAAACATGGCGCACCATGGTGTAGGGTAGAAGGCAATAGCATCAACATTTTTTACACTATTAATGTAGTATTCAGGTTAGCGCCAAATTTTTGTTTCAAACCCTGAACAGTACATAGAGACCCGTTGTAACCAATGGTGTGCCCCCTTTTAATTATTGCTCTGAGCAGGCATTAAAAGTAGCTGCAAAAAATGACGCAGTGGAATCTCTTAGATTCCACTACACCATTTTTGTGGTCCCCCTAACGGGGGAACATCCCTTTTGCATATATTATGCACGAGGCATGCATAATGTGGTGCAAGGGGTTACAAAGTGGTGCAGTGCATGCATTGAGAAACTTTGTACATCTGGTGCAGTGATTATTTAAGCCTAACGCCACATTAGCATAAAAAAATGATGCTTATGTAGTGCTAGAGCTTCTTAAACTGGGCCTAAATGTTTTGAGCCCTGGGTAATAGTTTGTGAGTACCCATGATCTAGCACATACTGAGAATGAAGCCCAGATTTGAGAGAGGATGCTCAAAACTGACCTAAGTGACACCTGTTCAGTGCTAGGGCCCTCCAACAACAGCCATGACCTCTTGAATTTGGTGACAGTCCCTCCATTCAGGACCCCCCTCCTTCAAAGCCACGAAATGTTGTCCTAAAATAGATTGGGTAAGCATGGGGACAGAGGAGTGCTGCCTGTATGTCAGAACCTACCTTCTCCATAACCCCAACACTGCATGAGTACCTAGAGGCCTTTTGCACCATCAATCCCAACAGCTCCTTCAATTCAGCATTAGTACACCACCCAAAGGGATACAATCAACCTTTCGAGATGAGTTCCTTTAACTCACACTCTTCCTAAAGACCAAAGCTAGCAAAAGTATGATCATGCAGATTTTAGTCTCTAGGCCAACAGACGAGATTCCAAACTATTATTGACTGAATTTATAACATGCAGGTCCTTGGGTTCGAACAGATGGTGCATGGTCAACAATCAGCAGGTTTAATGCTATGCTAATTTTAACACAAAACCTAGAAACTGCTAACATGGCAGTGTAACCACAAGTATAGTCCAACCATTCCATCTCCATCAATCTCTCAAACCTAAGCAACAAACCACCCATAAGAACCAGAGATGATAATCGCTGCCCCCTCCAGAGGGATGGATCATCACTGATTATCCTCCATTTTTAACATTACAATAGATTACAACAATAAATTACCTTTGGGTAATTTACAGGTCATTTTATGTATTTTTTATTGTGGATCCCTTTGACACTTAGGGCTTTCACTTAGGAGGCCCTACCTGCACACTGACCAGGGCATCGTTTTTTTGATACTCTGATAGGGCAGTGGACCCTCCCACATTTATAAGGCCACACAAAACCACCTTGCATGGCTTTTCATGGCCTTGTAAATATAGACCCCTTTCATGCATAAAACTGTGTGAAAGGCACGTTACATGGGTGTTGCTTAGGGTGTTCCCAAGCAGCACCTGTGGAACCCGAAAGAATATGATGCTTCCCAGATTTAGAACTCTGGGAATATGTCAGATTCCTAAACCACCTCAGGGGTGGCATAAGAGTGACACAACGGGTAGAAATATTTTTATTTCTCCCCATTTTTCCTCTTTCTATGTGTGCTACATTCTGCAGCACACATAGAGAGAGGAAAACATCTCTTGTGATTGTTTTTGTGCAGGAAGATATCTTGAAGACATGTCACACTTCTGCCCTTTCCTAATGGCACAGTGTTCCGCAGCAAGGCACTTGCTGCTCCACCCTACGCCATAGGCCTCATCAATGAGGCCCAAAAGGCCACATTTACAAGAAAGTGGTGCATCACTAGGGATGCGCCACTTTTCTTGTGGAACCCCTTGCATCACCTAATGGCAACATGGTAGCGCTGTATTTACAATACGGTGCACCATAGCGCATGTTAGGGGCAATAGCTTCATTTTTTTAACGCTATTATAACGCCATACTGGATTAGCTTAAAAATAAATTACGCTAATTCAGTATAGTGTTAAGAGACCCATTGAAATCAATGAGAGGCTCATTTTAACGCCTGCTTCATGCAGGTATTAGAAATGATTAGAAATGGTGCAATGGAATCTTGTAGATTCCACTGCGCCACTTATAGCGAACTAGTTAGCGTCACCATATAAATATGGCGCTATGGTAGTGGCCTGTTAGCATCACATTTGCGGCAATACTTTTGCCACAAATGTGGCGCTAAGAGGCCCAATGGCATTGTAAATCTGGGCCTTAGTGTATAAAAAGATCTCTGTCGAACAGCTCCAAGGATGTCAAGCCCATCCACACAACCAGTATCAGGGTCCTCTAGAGGAACAACCCAATAATGAAGCATGCCATCTAGTTTGGCAGGTCAGAGCTTGTGCATTTTTTTTTTATATATATATTTTTTTTAAAGAAAAACAGTTGGCTAACGGAGATAAAAGCAGAAATAACAGATTATGGATGGAATGCTGAACCATTCAAACATTCATCCCAGTCACAAAGATCTGGGTTTAATCTATCATTTGTTATCCCACCACGCCACCCAAGTTTGGACCCAGCCATATGCAAAACAGTCTTGACCCTGTTCCCCATGGGAAGAATCCAGCCTGATCTGCCAAGCCAGGTCCTCCCTGGACCGGAAACAAGCATGCTGGGACCGGTTTCAGGGTATCACCCTTCATCAGCCAGGCTATAATGAATCCAGTGGTGCAGTGAGCACAGTACCTGCGCCTGGGCATACCCTTCCCACTTAGGGTGACAAAAGCAAAAAGAACAGATGGACGGAATGCTGAACCATGCAAACATTCACACCCAGTCACAAAGATCTGGGTATAACGGAGATAGTCTGTCCCACGTTATGAAGTTTTAAACTTTGGCACTAATTTATAAGTCTGAAATATTTTTGATGAGCTTGTTACTAGCATATGGGCTGATACATTTTTTTGGGCAGCCCAACACTTTCACCTTTCCCTTAGAATATTACATTATTATACTCGCATGCTATCTCTGTGGGGGCTTGAGCACAACTATTGTAACACTATCTTTGTAAGGATTAAGCAGGACTGTCATATCGTGCTATCTATGCAGGGATCTCAATATTATTAACATCACACACTATCTTTGAGGTGAGTTGAACATGATTATAATCACACACTACCTCTGTGGGGACCTGAGAATCACTATAATCACACACTATCTAGGCCAGGAACTGAGCTTCACTATAATCATACAATCCTTTTGTGGGGCCATGAGCATTACTATCTCTGCAAGGATTTTTCACCACAAACTACCTCTGACGGAACTTGAACATAACTATAATCACACACTATATCTGTGGGGACTTGAGTGTCACTATTATCACACGCTATCTCTCTGGGGACCTCAGTATCTCTATAATCAC
Source organism: Pleurodeles waltl (assembly GCF_031143425.1). Taxonomy (NCBI): domain Eukaryota; kingdom Metazoa; phylum Chordata; class Amphibia; order Caudata; family Salamandridae; genus Pleurodeles; species Pleurodeles waltl. Next base: position 456,938,741 of record NC_090448.1, read on the forward strand.
ATTTTACCTCAGTGGGGACTTCAGAATCACTGTAACTACACACTAGCTCTGTGGGCCCCTGGGCATTACTACAAATACACACTACCTCTGCTAGGATTTCAAAATGACTATAATCACACAGGATTTCAAAATGACTATAATCACACACTATCTCCGTGGGGACCTGGGCATCACTATAATCACACACTATCCCTGTGGAGACTTTGGCATTGCTGTAATCACCCACAATCTCTGCAGTGATTTCAACATGATCATCATTATAAACTATCTCTGAAGAGACTTGACCATGACAATAATTTCAGGCTAGCTCTACAGGGATCTGGGCATCACTATATTCACACCCTATCTATGTGGGACCATGGACATTACTATCACTGCTCATTATCTCTGCAAGGATTTAAACACAATTATCATCACACACTGGCCCATATTTATGGATTTTGACGCACCACTGCATAAGCGTAGTCTTGCATCAAAATCCATAGCGCCTGCTAGCGCCATTCCAGAGCAACAGCCAGGCGCCATATTAATGGAATGGCGCATGGTGGTGCTAAGGACAGGCTAGTGTCTACAGAAAAAACAGTAGCCGGGGGGAAAAGGCATTAGTGGGCCAGGAATGACGCTAGGCTGGTTAGCTGCAACAAATATGCTGCGAACCAGCCATGACGAAGAATTATATTAAACCTATAATTTGCCCATAAAAAACACCTATATCGGACCCCTGGGGTCAGGGTACCTTCACCCTGACGCTTAATGCCACTTTCAATTTGAATTTTTTACCCTGGGGTCCTTGAAATAAAATGGCAGTCACAACTTTCTAGTCAGGTTGCGATCAGCCAATTGCAATGCTTCTTTTCACCTGCATATTCATGAAAAATTGCGAATTGTTGCAAATTATTCACAAAATATTCGCAGTTAGAGATATACATATTTATATGTCCTTAAATATATCCTAAACTACTGAACGGATTTACACCCAAGATAAAAAGCAGTCTGCTTACCAGCAACTAGATTTCTGCCAAATTTGCTGTAATTCTGTGGTTCAGGCTGTAGGCGTGTTGACAGGTCCTATGGGGATTAACATGGGAAACGCAATGATTTTGAGTCCCCTTTTTCTCTGCCCCCGCTTTACGGATCACCCCCGAAACTTTCTGTGCGCAACAAGAATCACTGGGTCACTTTAAAAAAAAAAAAAGGTTTCATGAAGGTTTGTCAAACGGTGCCAAAGATATAGGCAAGTCAAAAAATTATTTTTGTACCTATCAAATCTTCCTAAAAGCTTCCGCACATTTTTTCCACATATTTGGCCCGCCTCTTGTGGTTAGCAGTAAGGTAATGTCTACAGTGTCTGAAGCTAGAATGTATTTTGCATGGAGCATATATTTTAATATTCGAAGATGAAATCAAACTATGCTTATCTTCTTTCTCTACACTCTACAGAATCAATGCCAGGTGGCGTCACATGGCAAATATGAGCAATCCCTAATTAAGATTTTGCTGTGACTACAAAATCATAACATTTCAGTGCTCTGGGTAGTGTTCTTCAGTCACAGTATGACAAGGCAGATTTATTAGTGAATCCTGCAGCAGCAGAAACAAATACAAACGTGTTTGGCATCTAAAGCACCTCCCTCTGGGTTACATATGGTTAACATATTATTTTATCATATTTATCAACTCCTGATACTTTGAATCATGTTACTTCTTAACTGTACCCAAAAGAGGCCCTGATTAACAATTCTAGTTCAACCTGTAAGTAAAACCTACACATGATTAACATGTGTTTTCATGTTTAGGAATGCCTGCGAGTAAATAACACACCTTTACAGTTGTGAAAATATTTTCTCACGGCATTGTGGCCAGTGAAAAATACAACAGCTGAATTTATTGGATGATCCTACAACCCATGGCCAAATACAGTGTCAGGAGACTGAAAGCACTACCAACTGGCCCTAAGAGTCACATGAACACACTAAGTTCGCAATGGTGGTAAATACAGCCCCCCTGCAACAGAGCAGGATGTGTGTGAAATGGCCACCTAAGACTTAGAGTGAAGATCGCTCAAAGGAATCAGGCTGCTCCAGAGATTCACAAGGGCAAGGTGTTGGAAGGTTGACAGATGCAGCTTAGTTCCCTGTGTGCAACTGGCCGAAGATCACAACCAGAAGGATCTTATAGAGCTCAACTGTATTAAGATATGCAACAAGCTGAAACGGCAGGACAATAGCTGGGGAGAGAGGCTGGAGGATATGTGAGGCGGCCAAGGTATTTTTGAGTGGCAGATGTTGAAATGATATGCCTCTGGTGGTTAAGGAAATTTGAGTACATGTCTTGAGCTTTAAAAGATGAATGGCTAATACCCACACTCTGAATGCCAATGCAGTTGTTGCATAGATTGAGAGGAACACTGGCTTAACCATGGGATTTTCAGGAGGCAACCAGTGGAGGTGAAGTGAATTGGCAGGGGCGCAGAGTGTGTTACAGAGAGCAACATTTTCCTTAACTGGAAAGAGTAGAGTGCTGAGGGTGTGGCATGACAGAGACCACCTGTGCTTTTCTGATCTGTCACATTGGGCACAATGTTTCTCAGACACCTAAAATAGTGAGGCATTGCAGCAGAGGAGAGGACTGTATCGCATGGATGGGTGCCACACCTTGGACTGCGCACTTGCAGTGACATGGGGACAAGAGCCTTAAATTCTGAGAGTTGGAATATAGGTAACAGTCGATTCCCTGAGGAATATATGTAAGACCATGTCATTTTCACCCTAGGTCTTAGCAGAACTATGAAGATGCGAAGGAACACCAGAGAAAGAAATTATAGAGGAGACACTGAACAAGACATTGAAGGTCTTTGACCCATACACTTTTAGTGGCTTTATAGTGAGACAAGATGGCAGTGCGTGGCATGGGGTTAGCAGTAGGTCCTGACTTGTGGCAAGGCCCAGCACCCATCCGCCCACAGGCAACCACCCCCACCCATGCAAGGCCTTTGGTCGTGCATGTGTTGGCCGCTGGGCTTAGTCTGCTGCAAGGCTTGCTGCTCACTACCAGCAGGTGGTCAGTCCTGCCATACAGGCCTTCTGCACGACTCTCTGGAGCACAGGAGACCACACTGGCTCCTGTGAGAGTCCAGCTGAATCACAACCATGTAAAAATGTTTTAAATTGGCTCAAGCCAAACCGCCAATGTACCACTCCGTCCGCCAGGGCGGTAACAGCTGCTGGGCTGGAGACTTCGGTCTCCAGCCAGGCGGCGTCACAATCCCACCCACGGGATTATGCCCCCGCCTACTATCATGGTTTTCGTGGCAAGCATACCGCCACGAAAACCATGGCAGTAGGCACTATCAGTGCCAGGGAATTCCTTCCCTGGCACTGATAGGAGTCTCCCACGCCCCCCTCCCCAGAGTCATCCCTCACCCTCCCCATCCCCCTCCCTCTCCCTGCACATTTACACACCCACACACACCATACCCACCCAAGCATGCACACACACCACAACACACACAAACATACATTGTCGCACACACACATTCATAACACACAACATACACATACAGTCATCAACGCACTCATTCAACGTGACCCACACCCGCATACAAAAACAGACACACACCCCCCACGCACACACACACACAACAACCACACACACATCACCTCCCACCCCCTCTCCTGTCGGAGAACCTGACTTACCTGCTTGCAGGGGGTCCTCCAGCAGGAGACGGGACGCAGCGCTGCTGCCAGCATTAGTGTCCGCCAGCAAAACACTTCCAGGCCGTATCATTGCTCATGATATGGTCAGTGGTGTTTTGCAGGAGTGGTGCTGCTGCCGACAGCAGCGCTACCTTACCGCCGTGACCATCGATGGCACTCCGCCAGCGTTCTGGCGGAATTCCGTCTACGGTCATAATGCGGGTGGGCGGCTGGTAGCCACGGCGACAGTATGTTGGCTGCTGTCACTGAGGCGGTAGGCAGTCAATACCGCCAATGTTGTAATGAGGGCATATGTCTTTGGCAATCATGGTAAAATTATTATCACACACCATCACTGTGGGGACTTGGACATCCCTATAATCACACATCATCTCTCTGGAGACCTGACCATCCGTATAATCGACTGCACGCTATTTTTACCCGGAATTGAACATGGGTATCATCACACACTATCTCTGTGGGGATCATGACATTTATGTAATCACACGTTTTATTTGTGGGGAACTGGACATCCCTATAATAATACAGTATCCCTGTGGGGACCTGGGCATCAGTAGTTTCAAACCATACATTATTGTTTTGGGGAAAGAACATGCATATCATGACAAACTAGCTCTGTGGGGACTTGGGCAGCAATATAATTACACATTACATTTGTGGTACTTGTACATAACCGGGGTCACTGGAATTATTCAGCCGAAGAGGGTCAAATTAAGCGGCAGCGTTGAGTAAATTATGTAGGCATATAAGGCAAATTATGCAGCATACCTTGAAAAAGCATTACTTAATTATTTCATCATATTTTAACTTGGTAACACTGTCAGGATGTTGGCTGCACCTCATTAGTACCCGTTTAACACCCGAATATAGGAAAAAGCTTCAGAAAGTTGACAGGTCAAACTTTGCTAATGGGCCTTCCATTGTGTGGCAACACGAGTCACTGTATTTTTAGTAACATTTGAACTGTTAGCGCTAGACACAAAAATTGTTTTTGTTAAAATCTGAACACTATGTGACAGATGATGAATTATGTGGGAATTGCAGCAAATCTATAAATATGTGAAAATCGCCCCGGCCGCACAATCGCATAATTCCAGTGGCCCTGAACATAATTTTCATCACACACTATCTCTGCAGGGACATCAACATGCCTACCATAAAAAGACTATCCCTATAGGGATTCGAACTTGCCTTTCATTACACAGTTCCTCTATTATCACTATCTCTGTGGGGATGTGCGCATCCCTATAATCCATACTACCTCTTTAGAGTACCTGTGCTCACACTATCTCTTTAGGGAACCTGAGCTTCACTATAATCAGACAACATTGCTGCAGGACATAAGCAGGACTATAATCAAACACTATCTGTGCGGGACACCTGGGCATCGCAATAATCACATACTATCTCTGCAGGGACCTGTGCATGACTATTAAAATACACCATACCTCCAGAAACTTGAACATGTCAATCATAAAACTCTTTGGATGGGGAATAGAACATTACTGTAATCACAAATTATCTCTGAGGGGACTAGGACATGAATATAACCACACACTATCTCTAGAGGGACTTGAGAATGGCTATAATTAAACACTATCTGTGGGGACCTGGGCATTATTGTAGTAACAACCTATTTCTGCATTAACATCAGCATGACTATTACAGTACACTATCTCTAAGGGGACTTGAGCATGACCATCATAACATTCTATATGTGGGGACTTGAATATGATTATATTCACACACTATCACTGTGGGTACTTGAACAACACTGTAATCAAACACTATCTCTGTAGGTACTTTAACATGGCTATAATCAGACACTCTCTCTGTGGGGACTTGAAAATGACTATAATCACATAATATCTCTGTCGGGACTTGAGCCTGACTATAATAACACACTATCTCTGTGGGGACTTGAATATCATTGTAATCACACACTATTTCTGTGGGGACCTCGGCGTTACTGTAATAACACACTATGTTTGCATGAGCTGCAGGATGACCATCACTATCCCACTATCCCAGGGCAGACTTGAGCATGACTATAAACAAACATTATATCCGTGGGGACGTGGCCATGACTATATTAAATGCTGTATCTGCTGAGACCTGAGCATCAATATATTCGTGCATTGTCTCTGCAGGGGCTTGAAAATGACCATCATCAGACACTCTCTCTGTCAGCTCTAGAATATTACTATAATCACATGCCATATTTTTGGGGCCTATTATTGCACAGCCCTACGAAGAATGGTGATGACTAGTGATGAAAAAGAACTATGTAATCTGAACTTGGCTTTCCCATCTGACCCATTACAAGATCTTTGGCATCTAAATTACTTGAACTATGTGTTTGCTTATCCCTTAAAGTTTGTGAGCACCTAGCAATAGGCTAGATATATGTGAATCCCTTTCCATGGAATTGATATGCTATAGTTTTCTTCTGAGAAATGCATTATCAGCAAAGTCCATTTTCTGTGTGCTCCTCAGACACAATGAGCTATTCATATATGTCTAAACTGTCATGTAATTTAGGCACAACATTCAAAAATAACACCTAGCCACTTACTTATGAATGTATTAAATCACAAACTATCATTACTGAATAAGTCCCCATAAGGATGGTAACATGCGTTCAAGTCCCTGCAATGAGGGTTCTGTGCACATAACATATTTGAAGCAGGATCCTGTATTCTGATTTTTTTCTTAACATTTTTCTGTTATTGGTATATTTTTTAAACATTGGCAAAGGTTAGTCCGGGGAAAATTCTGTAAATGCTTGCAGAGGCCATCCAGTAGATTTCAACTACTATGACCCTTGAACACCATTAGCGTTTGGGGACAGGAGACGTCATAGGAGCTCTGCAACAGCTCCTGACTTTGGTGTTTCCTCTCTACAAGAATTTAAAAAGGAATTGAGAGGAACTGAAAGCGGATCTCGCTGCCTAGTTTGAAACCTTCAAAACTGATGTTAATGCTCAGCATACATTACTACAGCAAAATATGGACTCAGTCAGCACCCAAACCTTGTATTTTGACACAAAATGCCAGGGGCTGGAACAGAGGATGGGTTGGATGGAAGATTCTGCAGAACAATTACAAGCCCAATTACAATCCACCCTCTTCAAGTGAGAAGACTTGGAAAACCCCTCCCAGCGAGACAAAATCCAGATAAGCAACCTGGCTGAGGGAGATGAACGCCCAGATCTGGAGGTTGCCTTGCTCTCCGAAATCCTGGGGGAGAACTATGCTGAGGTGAAGCTCGATCAAGTGCACAGAGAAGGTCCAACTAGTCCTGGAGGAAAGAAACGTCCCCAGGATGTACTGGCCAAATTGCACTCCTTTAAACTTAAAGAACAAATTCTCCTGGGTGCCCAGAAGCTGGAGACAGTTTAGTTCCAGGGATCCACAGCCTCTCTCTTTCAGGACAGTGCCCCCACCACATTATCTTGCTGCCTACAATTCAAACCAATCACAGACAAACTTTCCCGCATTCACATCAAATATAGATGCACCTACCTCTTCGATCTCACCTTTAATTACCTAAGCAAGTCTCACCATGCCCCACCCGCATCAAGGCTCAGATGGAGAGAGGGGAAAACCATCTACAGGTTCTAAGAACACCTCTACCGCAGGGAAACAGCAATCAGAGCAGAGAATGAAACAAAAGGAAACAATGGGCTTAAAGAAAGGTAGTGACAACTGTGGCATATTCCTCTGCTGCTGCCCTATGCATGGACCACATTTTTTCACACTGTACCTTTGAATTTGAGCTGTGTGTGTGTGTGAGTGAGATGCAAAAGATGCAGAGACTATTAATGTGCACTGGACCTTTGGGCAACACCCGGAGCACAACTCTGACTGCATGCCAGACGGACTCACCACTGCACTACTGATCAGCTGCCGGCTGCCAGACTACCTTGATATTTAATGGCATCCTCTAAAATACTACAGTGGTTCTTGACCTGAATGCCTCATTTTCATATGTGCAATGTAATTCTAACTCATTTTGGGGGAACTAGGGACCCTATTTTTAATGTTACCATGTACTTGCTCCCAATGCATGAGTGGGTATGAAAGCATGGGTCGGGTCATAGGGGGTGGCAGCCAGGAGCAACGGAGACGTTTGGGCATAGTGGAAGCACAATGAGATTTTACCCTAACTACCACTTAGCACAGACTGTGATGCACAAAACAACTAGACTATACCCATGGTACTAAATACACTGTATGGAATGTTAAGGGTCTTCATTCTCAGGCTAAACGCCACAAACTGTGGAAGTACATACTGGATCAGAGACTTGATATCATAGCCCTTCAAAAGATGCATCTGAAGCGTAGTGAGGATCACAGGCTAAAATATAAAGTGTATCCCCGATGCACAAACTGTCTGTAAACACTAAGCACAATGGAGTGGCCTTCCTCTTTCACTCTTCCTTAAAATTCAAAATCACTTGCAGCAAAACAGATAAAGATGGGAGGATAGCAATGGTCAAGGGACGACTCTGGATGAAAGCTTCGGTCTATACACCCAATACAGGAAATCTGAATTTGTCCACTCTTTGCTTTCACTCTTGGGTGGTGTGGCAGAGGGGGACATTACCATGATGAGTGACTTTAACCTAACCAGGGATCCCGTCCTTGATAGCACCCATTCTTAAAGGCTTCAAACCGGAAACGTTTCCAAAGTACTGAAGGAAGACATCCTACACTGTTGTGTGATAGATGCCTGGAGGGACATACATCCCACAACTCAGGACTATACATTTTTATCCAATGACCATTGCACGTGTTCATGGCTCCACTACAATTTATTCACCCAATCATTACAACACTCCATTACTGACGCAATAATCCACCCTATTGCATGCTCAGACGTTGCTCCGGTGGAGGGTATAATGGAGTGGCAGGCCTCAAAAATCTGAATTCGGGAGATGACTATCAAGTAGAGCTAACAAAAAAAAAAAACGCTTCTTCAGACATGAACTCCACAAGACGATTATGGAATTCTTCTAATTAAGAAGTCCCCAGGATACTGACCCCTCCACCACCTGGGACGCATTTAAAGCAGTCCTTAAATGGAAATATATTTAACTGATGTCTACTCTGGCTCAGCAGAAGGCCAGATAACAATTAGCGCTTGAAGCTGAACCCCAGTCAGTGGAGCAAGCACACAAAGATTTTACCTGGCTGCTTTTACAAAGGAAGGTTACAGCCTTACGCGGCAAGCTGAATGCTATTTACACAAATAGAGTGGAACTAACCTTATTGTATATTTAAAAAAACACACATGAACAAGGGAACAAGATAGATACAAACCTGGCTCCACAACTCAAGGTTAAACATGAAAAGGAATCTGCTCGCCAATTACGCTTGGAAATTGTTACTACAGAAGAAAGTAAGCCCCAAGCCTTTTGAGATTTTTATAAATACTTATATTGCTGACAAAAAGGCACAGTAGGATTATCTAGATGGCGTTGAAATCCCACGAGTGACCACAGGCCAAGATGAGATCCTGGATAGTCCCATAAAGGACGACAAAGTTCAAACTACCGTTGACGCCCTTAAACTGCATAAATCATCTGAGCCGGATGGGTTAATGGCCCAATTTCAAATGACCTTTAGCTCTAACGTGGTGCTACACTTAACTGCTTTATTTAAATATGCAGCAGACTCTTGTGGTATGATGCAAACTATGGGGGAAGCGTTTATGTCTATTAAACCAAAACCGGGTAAAGATCCCTGTTTCTGTGTGTCTTATCAACAGATTGCACTGCTCAATCTAGATGCTAAACTATGCACTAAACCTTACGTTGGCCAACAGGCTGGAAGATATCACGCCAGAGTTGATCCATCCGGAGAAAGCTACTGAAAAACTTTTCCCATCCGTTCTCTTGACGATGGACACCGAGAAGGCTTTCAACCGGGCAGATTGATCCTTCCTTTTTCACACACTGTGTTGATTTGACTTCGGGGAGCAGTTTATAAACATGGTCCAAGCTGACTATACTCATCCACAATCATGAGTGTTAGTGAATGGAATTGCCTCTGAACTCTTCAGTCTCGAGTGTGGCACGAGACAGGGGTGTCCGATATCTCTGCTCTTATGTGCCATGAGTATAAAATCCTTGGCAGCTACAGTGAGAGCAGAACCCTCCATCCATGGCCTATCCTTTAGCTCAGTAAACCACAAACTATCTATTTTTGAAGATGATGTATTGCTGCCCGCCACGTCTCTCTAGACTTCCCTGGAAGCCCTCTAAGCTGAACTTAATAGCTATGAGACAGTAGCAGATTTTTGTATAAATCGTCATAAGCCCTTCCTACTCAACTCCATGAATGAGATGGAGGTAATAGTGAGATCCAGCCCTTTTCAATGGGCCGAAGAAGACCTGACCTACCTGGGGATCAAAGTCACTTCTAAAATGGCCCATCTCTATAAAGTAAACTAGCTGCCCCTCATGCAACAACTAAAAGCCGATCTTAAACACTGAACCCCACTCTACTTATCTTGGTTAGGATGCATTAAACGCAGTGAAAATGACTATTCTACCTTGCACCTTTTTCAGGTTCTCCCCATTGAGATAGAACAAGATTTTTTTTTCTCCTCCCTACGTTCCCCAATCTCTCATTTCATCTGGCAGCACTGCAAAGCTTGGCTTCCCTACAAGGTGTTGACATTGCCTAGAGAAGTGGGGAGGTCTGCCGATGGCACTATACTATAAAGCATCTCAGTTGAGGATCATAGCAAAATGATCAGTGAGAGACTCAGATAAACACTGGCTCTACCTGGACAGAGCAGTGGTTGGCAAATATATTTGGGATGACCTGTGGAAACAAAAAAGCAGACAGGCCACAATGCTTACTTAAGCACCCCAACCATGACTACCCTTGCAGGAATGAGGTGAATCGATCTGCTGGGTGCGTGACATTCCCCACTCCTTAAATCCCTATGCAATTTAACCCAGCTTTTACACAGGCAATGCTTCCAGGACCTTTTGACTTGGGCAAGAGGGGAGTTGCCTAGCCATCTTTGAGTTACTCCACGGGTGGGACATCCTTACTTTTAAACACTGTTAACAAGACTGCCAACTCCCATCCACCGAGAGGTATTATTCTACTCAACAAACTTTGGGCACTCTGGACGGAAAATAGACTTGAGGCTACCAGAGACCTCTCCTCATAGAAAGATTTATACAAAAGGCAGGTGGGCCACAGGGCAACATTTCTTTCCTCTATTCACTCCTAATGGGCACCATTCGCACAACAAGACCTTGTCATGTACATTTTTGGGAGTGGGATCCAGGGGTGACTATTGCTCCAGAGGAGTGGTGCAAGAAGTCCTTTTTTATTGGTATTTATACCCTACAATACTTACAAAGAGTTATTCCAGCACATCTGATTTATGCTGGAGGGGCTGTGGGTTACTTTGGGATTTTAAACATATTTGGGCGATTGTCCCATCATTATTTCATACTGGTCTGAGATACTGGCTCAGATTAAAGAAGTCTTTGGATACCCCTTTCCGAATACTCTGGAATTTGTTTTACTGGGGCTTTGTGAATAGACCCTCAAACACCAGACCTCTAGTGACTGCTCCATTCTGCGGCTATGCTTGGGAGCAGCTAATACAGTTCAAGCTGTGGCATGAAAGAGAGTGGAGTCCCTGTCGATGTTGTAGAGGCATGCCTACCTTTGGCAGGCACTAATCACAGAGAGGATGGCTGATGTACTCCTAGAAAATCATAGTAATTTTGAAGACATTTGTGGCCCTTGGGTTCAGTTACTATCCACTGGTCTTCCGTTGTTCACCTGTCCTACACGCACTAGAGCACTTCACCTTTTCTAGACTACCTGATACCAAATGGAAATACTGACCACCTTCTGGGCCAGGGATCTTGACATACTGTCTCTCCTGGCCTGATGGTCCCACCACCACACAAGCCCTTTGGAGTACATCAACACTCATGCTAGTTAGCTGTTTTGAGATATTGGGGGACGGGGTGTTAAATGGTTTAATGGCTTGTGCACGTATTATTATTATTGACCTAATGGGGACACTGCATGTGCTTGTTTTCTCCAACTTGTGAGACCCATGGATTATAGATACTGTTTCTTTCACTAGCATACTTGACATGTACTACCTACCTTTGTATTGTGGTCACTGTGTACGTTAGTGCCTAAAAGTCAATAGTCTGAGAAAAATAATGTGTGCTCCTAGAGTAGGACAACACACATACCACATGCTCACAACCACTGACCCACATCTCTACTGCTCTTGCTGACACTACTGAGTTTCTTGGACCTCTCTTTATGGGAAGTCCTGCTTTGTTTGACTAATGAATTATTGAGCTGAAATAATTGGCAAAGCTTTATGCTTACTGATTTTTTATTCTCAAATTGGAACTCTTTATATGTGCCAACTGACATTTTTAACCATCCACCTACTTAAAAAAGGGATTCTTTCCTTTATGTAACACACCTTGTGCATTGATTATGAATGACTGATTGCTTATTTTGTTTGTTGATAAAAACTAATAATTGATATTGATGAATTTATGTGCTGGAACAAAGACAAATTACTAAAAGATTTGATCAATAAAACCCTTAAAACTCACACCAGCTTACATTACTGACTGAAAATACAATTTCAAATGTGATAATTTATTTTGATGTACAACTCCCGGTTAATCTCAGCCAATGTCAAAGATTAATCGGCCCAGAGTTACATTGGGGATTTTGCTCCGGATAAATAGTAAATAATTTTTTTGTAAACCAATAATTCAACCGAGATCCCACTCCAGCAGCTGCCATTACTGGGAGCTCCTGCACTGTACTCCAATTGCCTGCACTGCTGCTTCTGTCTCTGAGAAAGTGAGAAGAATCATGCTAAACTAATTGTGATAAACCACTGTTTTTGCAGTTTTGCCTTGATTCTTGTGGCTGCCTTGTCAGCTTTCTGTTTTATTTGCCTCACAGTGCAAGTGCTATTTTGCCTTACCCACCCAGTTTCCACTACAGTTTCTTGTTATGAGCAGCTTATTTACCTTATCCTGATGCCGCACTAAGTAAATCACCCATCCCTGCCTTCTATCCCCGATACTCTCAGCTTTTGATGCAGTATATTTCTTTTATAGCATGAACACCTCCTACCTGAAATACTGTCCTTCCACATTTGAGGTGCTGAATTAACTTGGATATGCTGTGAAATATATTAAAATCTCTAGATATGAAGTCCTCAACAGTCTCAAGGATCCCTCTCCTAACCTATGTGCATCTGTATCTGTCCATAGCAATATTTACCTCCGACTCAGTGCATTTCCGCCTTTTCTGTTAAACACCACAAAAGGGCTCATCACGCATCCAATTATCATACTCAACCCTTTTTTACCTACCTAATATGCATTATTTTTAAGTCTTAAACCTTTGTAGAACTGTAACATATTTAATACCTCCTAAGACGTAAGGCACTTGTCTAACAAGGAAATTCAGAACTGAAAAGAAGACTGAACCAAACAGTAGTCAATTGTTACCTTCCAAAAACCTCCAATACGTCAAATGTGAAAGAATGGCTACCAACGTACACAACTCATTCTATAACTCGTGCCACCCGCCAAAGTCAAAACACAGGTTTTGCAACAGCATGGAAACAAAGAAAAGAGCTTTTAAGAGAGCAATGTAGCAGGTGCCACAAGTTATGGCTTAAACACATAAAAGCACTGAAATTCGCACTTTATGGTTATTTAAGCATTAAACACAGGCCAAGTTTTGTGCTGTGCGCAATGTTATTCTCCTGATAACTGTTTTTGTGTTTTTCAACATTTGCAGATTGGTGTTTAGAGTGTGAATAAGAGGTTCAAGTTATAGTGTGTGTTGTGTGCGTTCATAACCAGAATTAGCAAATATCTGTAGGTTTATGTGTTTGAGTCTACACAATGACTTAAGTTTTCAAATGTTTTTTCTGTAAATTTCATTTCTTTAGGGTCGAGCCTGCGAGTGCATCCACTTGCGCATGTGTCTCTCATGTGAGACACTGTTGTGTTCAGTATAGGGCTGAGAGCCTGCCTGTTGCTCACCATTTGTTGGTTTGCATGGCACTCTTCTTTACAGTCTCGTAATTCGTCAAGGCATGACTGCCATCATTTTGGTTCCTCCATGTGGAGCAGGGATCAAGCACAAATTAATTTCAACTTAATTAGTGACCGGCTGCTGGCTCCCCACTTGATTGAGGTACTATTTTTTTCAAATTTCTAGTGCCCCGCAAACAGAAGGCTTGTGACTGGCAAAAACGTGCCCAGCAGGATAAACAAAATTGCAAAGTTTTTTTTTTTTTAAAGATAACTTTATTTTATTGTGTTAAGTCGTCTTTTCTCAGTTACCACTCATGTCTTTTTTGTTTTTGCTAATTTCTTGTGCAGGCACCACATTAAAATCCTGTATTCCTCAGATCTAACACTCTCTACCCCTCCTCATCTACAATGTACCACTAGGAGAAAGAAGCTGAGCTGTGGGTGATTCAGATAAAAATTGGGAGACCTAAATACAATAGTCCACATGCTCCCCTTTTACTCAATAACAAAGGCAAGGAAGAAAAGGTTGGACAGGACAGCAGAGAGCTAGGGCATAAAAGGTTGGACAGGGCAGCAGACAGCCCGGCAGGAAGGACGCAGACGGAGCTGCCGAACTCTGTAACACTGAATTCCAATTATTGTTTTCGAAGCGTGAAACATTTTACATATTCTGGTCATAAAGTTGCAAATACAAAACTACTGTGCTACATATTACTGGTAATTTATTAAGCTTATTAAGAGAGAGGTTGTGGTGGTATGACATCGGAACAGGCAAACCCCGTTCTAGTCTCATCGTGGATTCAACATCTCGTGATTCTGGGCACATCATCCATGTTTAAATTAATCTGACCTTGTGTTAACACGTACTCATGTAAAGGGCTGAGTTTGCGCTATGTAAAATATTTAAAAAAGTAATACTGTTTCTCTTTACCATAAATATAGGACTACAAGTATCATGAAGCAAAGAAACCACATATTGGCTAAATTGAAGGCGACCATGTTTACTGTATCTCAGGTTACACGCTACAACTAGGATGAAAAGAAGGAGATTAAGGGACGCCTAATTTGGTTCTGCCTAGAGTGCTACCCACGCAAAGACCAGCCCGGATCACAGCAGATGTTAGCGGCAAGAATATAACTCTTTCAAAATGCCTGCTGGACTCAGCATATTCTTGGCACAACAGTTTAGCAGCCATCCCTTCACAAATGTGTCAACTGGCAGACTGTTTACTAAATTGGCATTTGTTGCAGGAAAAACAATTGTGAACCGGATGCTTCACACTCCTGACAGATTTATTCCGCTTGTAAACCACAGCTGCCTTTGCTGCCATTGCGACCCTTTCCCGGCCTATTTTTACATGCTTACAGACTCACTTATGCACTCAAGCACACTAGTAATCATGTGTTACGCGTGTAAGGACAACTTACATTCAGAACCAGTTCAACAGAACTTCCTACTAACCCACAATCGGCCATTCGCTGGCAATGAAAAGACATTTCACTGCAACTGGAAAGATATCAGTTGCACCTGACTCACTCTAATTCATGCATATCAGGCAATTTATACAAACTTCACTGTTACTTCAATTACTGACAATAACATAACATGTAGTTGCAAAGTGCATGTATCACCTGGGGGTATCAAGGTGCTGAATAACAGATATTCTTACCCAGCTCAATGGTCCTCACTTTATCAACCTGAGAAGGATGAAAGGCTGAGTGGACCCACCGGGATTTGAACCTGTGACCATGAGGTTGAACACAGGCCCCTACAGTGGGCACATTAGTCCACTGAGCCACCAGAACCAGCCATATTAAACACCACACTTGGTTAGCTACGTTCCCTAATGTTATGTACAATACTCCTGATTGAAATGTTATTGTTGCTAAATAAATAAATAAATAATTTTTTCAGAACTCCTTGTAATCATTCACAAAAACAGGGCACATTTCAATGTAAAGACTATTTTTCGGACTTCTGACATTCAGATTTACCTGCAGTGCTAGGTGTGACCTGGTTTGAGAAATGGTGTTTTTCCAAGGGAATGTTACAGAAGTAGTTAATGCATGTTGTGAATATCCATAATGTCATGCCTACGAGGCATTTTATTTCCCTTAATTACTGCTCTGCTAAATGTACACCTAAAGGCTTTATGCGCCATTTCACACAGGCATTTATGACTTATTGGAAGTTGACTCTTATAGGGCTATTTCATTTACTCATAAATGCTTTTGTGAACTGGCCCCAAAGTATTGAAAAGGAAATAATAATATGACCGCCATATGTTATTAGTACAAATAGAAAGGACTGTGTCCTCTCTGTAAATTTATTAACCGGCATCTGGATATTTCAGACTGAATTAACAAAAGGCATTCATGAGTACCTAAGTACCCCAAGGAGTACTACAGGAGTATAAGTTTGTCTGAACTTACACGTTAGTAAACGTAGTTGGCAGCTAGCTATCCTTTACTTGATTCCATGTGTAGGAAGTTGTCTCTGTATATACTATCTTAAAGTGAGCGATAGTGTGCACAGAGCCCAAGTGTTCCCATTAGAGGTTGATAGTGGCACAATTAGATAATACGAATGCTCTATTTTGTGGTAGTGTGGTCGAGCAGTAGGCGTTTCAGAGGGTAGTGTCAAGCATTTGTTGTACACAAACAGGCAATAAATGAGAACACACACTCAATGACTTAACTCCAGGCCAATAGGTTTTTATATAGAAAAATATTTTCATAATTTATTTTAGAACCACAAGATTCAGAATTCAAGTAAGTACATAAATTGTAAGGTACTTCACACAGCTAAGTATGGAACTTTGAATTAAAACAGTAATGTACACAGTTTTGGCAAAATGGCAATACGCTATTTTAAAAGTGGACGCAGTGTAAAAATCAACAGTTCCTGGGGGAGGTAAGTATTGGTTAGTTTCTCAGGTGAGTAAAGCTCTTACAAGTTCATAGGCAGCCCACCGTTGGGGGTTCAAGTCAACCCCAAACACCCAGCGCCAGCAACACAGGGCCGGTCAGGCGCAGAGGTCAAAGTAGGGCCCAAATAACATAAGCGCCTATGGAGAACAGGGGTGCTCCGGTTCCAGTCTGCTAGCAGGTAAGTACCTGCTTCCTCGGGAAGCAGCCCGGGGGGGTTTGTAGTGCACTGGAGGTGTGGGGGTCCCAAACAGGCACAAAATACACCCTCAGTGGCACAGAGGCGGCCCGGTGCAGTGTGCAAAGTAGGTGCTGAATTGTAGATAGGAATCAATGGAGAGACCCAGGGGTCACTCTGGCGATGCATGCAGGGCACGGGGGCTTCTCGGGCCAGCCACCGACTGGGAAAAGATGAGGGCCGCCTGCTGGTCACTCCTGCACCAGTAGTTGGTTCCTCTCAATCCTGGGGGCTGCGGGTGCATTGCTTCTTCCAGGCGTCTGGTTCCTTTGTTACCGGGCAGTCGTGGTCAGGGGGAGTCCTTGTTTTTCTCATTATCTCCTCCAGATTTGCCACCAAAGGCGGAGGATGTGTCCGGAGGGGCGGGCATCACCACTAGCAGGAGTGCCCTGGGACGCTCCTTTGAGGCTCACCGCCAGGTGTTACCGTTCCTGCAGGGAGAGGTGTGAAGCACCTCCACCCAGTACAGGCTTTGTTCCTGGCCACAGAGTGACAAAGGCACTCACCCCATGTGGCCAGAAACCCATCTGGATGTGGCAGGCTAGCAGAAGCTGGTCAGGCTAGCACTAGTAGTTGGGCTGGTATTCAGGGTCATCTCTAAGATGCTCTCTGGGTGCATTTTACAATAAATTCCACACTGGCATCAGTGTGCATTTATTGTGCTGAGAAGTCTGTCGAGTTCGTGTTTGACAAACTCCCAGACCATATACTCTTTATGGCTACCCTGCACTTACAATGACTAAGGTTTTGCTTAGACACTGTAGGGGCATAGTGCTCATGCACTTATGCCCTCACCTGTGGTAAAGTGCACCCTGCCTTAGGGCTGTAAGGCCCGCTAGCGGAGAGACTCACTTCATCATCATCACATAGCTTTATTCGATTACTTTCAACCATAAAAGCAAAAACAACCAACAATTGAATGAAAAGAAAATAGGATTTAAGTTAAAAAGGGATAAGAAAAGTAAAAAAACATATGTTTCAGCCTTAAAACACATAAAATTACTTCCTTAAAAATGCACCTAACCCCCTAATACCTATCATTTAAATTAAACATGGGGTTTTATTTCAGTCTAGGTGTATAGTTAAAATTTTGCAGCTAAAACATTATTATTTTTTTTTTTTTTTAATTTGTTACTCATCAACATTTTTCCCCAGAAATTTAATACGTATATGCCAAGCAGCTACAATATACTTACTAACCGCACAGGATAGGGGGAGAGAAGTTTCCCTCATCATGATCCTTAAGGCAACAATACAGTGTCTTGCCCCCATATTCCTGCACACAGGTCATAACCACTTCCGTCGCGCAGTCAAATAAGCAGGGCATATAAACATAAAATGTACAATAGATTCTGAAATGTGATCACAACTCGGACAAAGATCAGGTCTTGGAGTCGCACTCCGCGTACTACCATAGGATTTAAGAGGCAGACAACCATATCTGAACTGAATATATAGACTCTTACTTAATGGGTCAAGAATTGTATCCATAAATGGTTCCAGATACGGGCACCATTTAAAATCAAAAAATTGTGAAGTCAATCTGCCGTGTGTTGAACACAGCAGGTAGTTTTCCCTGACATATATCCAGTAAACAGTTTTCAAATGATTCTTCTGATCCTTCCTTATACTTTCTGGATGACTCCAAAACTCACTAAGACCCAATCTATGAAACCATTTTGAGATGTGGTTAAACCAGGAAATGGTAAGTACATTTGGTCTATCTAGAATGTCTTGAATAGACTCCTTGTATGTGGATAGCTCAGGGGTGGTCCATACACGAACCCAGAAAAGCAATGGTCGTAGGGCAATTACATCTGAGATGCGTGAGAGACTCACTTATGTCACAGGCAGTGTGAGATGGGCATGGCACTCTGAGGGGAGTGCCTTGTCGGCTTAGTCATTCCCCCCCTCCCAACAGCACACACAAGCTGTGAGGCAGTGTGCATGTGCTAAGTGAAGGGTCTCCAGGGTGGCATAAGACATGCTCCAGCCCTTAGAGACCTTCCCTGGCATCAGGGCCCTTGGTACCAGGGGTACCATTTACAAGGGACTTATCTGTGTGCCAGGCTGTGCCAATTGTGGGAACAAAGGTACAGTTTAGGGAAAGAAAGAACACTGGTGCTGGGTCATGGTTAACAGGGTCCGGGCACACTTCCAATCATAACTGGCATCAACAAAAGGCAAAAGGTCAGGGCGTAGCCATGCCAAGGAGGCATTTCCTTACACCTGGGGGAACATATTAGTCAGGATTTCAAAAGGGTTATTAGAGACAACTATGTAATATCATCCACTGCGATTCCATTCCCTATTCATGGTGGGTTTTATCGCTTTGATGAAGATCATATTACCTAGACTGCGTATTTAACTATCTCAACCACCTTTCGTTGAACATTTGTGTAGACAGTGGGAGAATCAGGGAAGACTAATTAGGACTCATGCTGCAGCAGAACTGGGTGGCAAAAAGACCCTTGATGTATGGCACATAAAAGAATACATGGATCACAATAATCTATGTAGGATTCATGTATCCAGACTGCAGGTGACAGGAACTTATGTGTAGTGCAGGAGGGTGGGAGGTAGAAGGGTGACTGTTCTTTGCATGAGGGAGCTGCAGAAGGGCTATTTTTTTTGCGCTGTCACATAGTGGTATGCACTCATAAGCCGTAGATTGTGGGCCAGTAAAATTCTAGGGGGCACTATGAAGCTACGTGGATGAGATGAGGAGAGGAATGTATAAGAGGGTAAAACTGTGCTCTCGCCAAAAGTAAAGCTTCAGAGGACACACAAAGCTGGGATGCCAGAATGGGAAGAAGTTTGTTTTCTGCCTGTCTTTAGAGGGAGGCCTCGGATCAGGATCCACCAAAACAGTTTGAGTGAGACAAGCTTTGGTTTTCCATGGGGAAAAAAAATGAATGCAGTGGGCTACAAAAGGACAACCCACTTTTTTTTTTTTTTTTTAACGTTGCTAGTGTTACCTTTTGAACATTTTGAAATGACCACTTAATATAGCTTTCACTGTAAGTCAGAAACTGTAATAAACAGGGGGCGAAGGACATGAGTAAATGCAATTCTCCCACCTCTACTAAGGGCTACATCTAAAGGTATTTCAGATCAAAGAGTCAAGAGTTTATACAGGAGTACTTCTACTACCTGTATCCTGCAAGACCATGAGACAGACCCCATGACCAGAAGAAAGCAGTGGCAAGTTGTGTGTAGCATGTTGGGGCCTTCCGAGGCTTCCAGGAGACAAAACACAACTGGAAGTCTGAACATGTAGGGAAGACAGCCAGACCCTCAAAAGTATGTGGTGCCGGTCTTAGAAGCGGATGAAAGACTGCTGAACTGTAGCTGGGAATGTGACCCATCAACCTACAACTAGATGGTTTGATCTCTGGGTATCTCCCAAAGACACAAGAAGGCCCCTGAAAGGCTCTTTTGTGAAGTAGACCGTTTGTAACTGGTCTGACATTAAAGTTAAGATTCTTTACTGCAAGTGGGAAGTGAGTGGCAAAGGCAACATACACTAACTATGAGCAGTTATCCACAAAGATGGCTCCCCAGAGGAGGGCAAGGACTTTGGACAAAAACACCAAGGACTGAACTGGTAACAAAGGAGGGGACACAGTCTACTGACCTAAGCAGACTTGGAAGGACTGGAAGAGAGACTGTGTTACGGAGATGCAAACCAGAGACAGTCCCAAAGGAACTCTGTGAAGTTTGGAAGTTGTGAACTGTGTCTCTTTACAGAGATGACCAACTCCCATCCAACCCCACCAGTTTGACTGCAGACAAGAGGCGTCATGAAGCTGGGAGTCACACTGTACTACTAGGGTACGTAGAAAACTCCAGTCACCCCTCCTGATTATTGCTAACGAGCTTTAAGTGACTGCCATACAGAATGGAGAAGTCGTGGGGAATGGTACTGTTAGTTTAAAAAACTAAAAGCTTGCGGTGGCTGTAACAAGATTTGTCATTTGGCTATATATTAATCATAAAATACTTCTTGATTTTACTAAATGGGTCTTGGGAGCTTAATTGAGTATTTTCTTGACCCAGGTGTTCTGCTGATTTTTCTAAGCCTTGACACGAATTATCTGAAGTAGCCTTGCATCTTAGTTTTGTGCTACTGAAGGGCAGATAGGGCTGACTTAAAGATCCATTGCTAGTTTTGCACAGTGTTGGGAGAATTTGCTCTACCCACCAATCTGACTATTTACACCAAAGCGTAGCCATGTGGAAACTGTAATAGGGCAGTGCCGCAGAGAACAGGACAAGGTTTACAAAAGGGGAAAGCTCTCCAATGCCTTTAATGGCAGCCATTCTCAAGAGGAATCAATAGCTTTTGTATGATTATGGTGGCTCTGTACGAGTTTCTGGCCACATGGGGAGAGTGCCTTTGTCACTCTGTTGCCAGGAACAAAGCCTGTACTGGGTGGAAGTGCTTCACACCTCCCCCTGCAGGAACTGTAACACCTGGCGGTGAGCCTCAAAGGCTCATGCCTTTTGTTACAGCACCCCAGGGCATCCCAGTTAGTGGAGATGCCCGCCCTCTGGCCACTGCCCCCATTTTTGGCAGCAAGGCTGGAAGAGATAATGAGAAAAACAAGGAGCAGTCACCCACCAGTCAGGACTGCCCCTAAGGTGCCCTGAGCTGAGGTGACCCCTGCCTTTAGAAATCCTCTATCCTGAGATTGGAGGATTCCCCCAATAGGATTAGGGATGTGCCCCCTCCCCTCAGGGAGGAGGCACAAAGAGGGTGCAGCCACCCTCCAGGACAGTAGCCATTGGCTACTGCCCTCCTGACCTAAACACACCCCTATATTAGTATTTAGGGGCAACCCAGAACATCAGATTCCTGCAACCTACACAAAGAAGGACTGCTGACCTGAAAGCCCTGCAGAGACGACAAATGACTTGGCCCCAGCCCTACCGGCCTGTCTCCAGACTCAAAGAACGTGCATAGCGATGCATCCAACAGGGACCAGCGACCTCTGAAGCCTCAGAGGATTGCCCTGAACCAAAGGACCAAGAAACTCCAGAGAACAGCGGCACTGTTCACCAACAGCAACATTTTTGCAACTTTGAAACAACTTTTTAAGAACTCACTCTTCCTGCCGGAAGCGTGAGACTTCACCCTCGGCTCAAGCTCCAGAGAACCAACACTGCAGAGAGGACTCCCAGGCGACTGCGACCTCTTGAGTAACTGGAGACGACCCCCCCTGCTCCCCACAGCGACACCTGCAGAGAGGATCCAGAGGCTCCGCCTGACCGTGAATGCCTGCAATATAGGACCGGACTCCTGGACAAATTACTGCACCCGCAGCCCCCAAGACCGGAAGGAACCAACCTCCAGTGCAGGAGTGACCATCAGGTGACCCACTGCCTAGCCCAGTCGGTGGCGGGCCCGAGAAGCCCCCCTGTGTCCTGCCTTTATAGCCTAAGTGACCCCCAGGTCCCTCCATTGCTTTTTATATCAAACCCGATGCCAACTGTGCACACTGCACCCGGCCGCCCCTGTGCCGCTGAGGGTGTGTTTTGTGTGCCTGTTTGTGTCCTCCCCAGTGCTCTACAAAACCCCCCTGGTCTGCTCCCCGAGGACGCAGGTACTTACCTGCCAGCAGACTGGAAAAGGAGCACCCCTGTTCTCTATAGGCGCCTATATGTTTTGGGCCCTCCTTTGACCTCTGCCCCTGACCGGCCCTGTGTTGCTGATGTGGTGACTTTGGGGTTGCCTTGAACCCCCAGTGGTGGGCTGCCTAGTCCCAGGAAACTGAACTTGTAAGTGCTTTACTTACCTCAGAAACTTAACCTTGTTTACCTCCCCCAGAAACTGTTGATTTGTGCACTGTGTCCGCTTTTAAAATAGCTTATTGCCATTTTAACCAATACTGTATGTACAACTGCTTTAATCCAAAGTTCCTTACTTACCTGTGTGGTGTACCTTGCATTTTATGTATTTATTTCAAATCTTGTGGTTCTAAAATAAATTAAGAAATGAAAATGTCACTTACCCAGTGTACATCTGTTCGTGGCATTGGTCGCTGCAGATTCACATGTTGTGCACAGTCCGCCATCTGGTGTTGGGTCGGAGTGTTACAAGTTGTTTTTCTTCGAAGAAGTCTTTCGAGTCACGAGACCGAGGGACTCCTCCTCTTTGCTTCCATTGCGCATGGGCGTCGGCTCCATCTTAGATTGTTTTCCCCGCAGAGGGTGAGGTAGTAGTTGTGTGTGTTGGTAATAGTGCCCATGCAATGGAATGAATAAGTATGTACAAATTAAGGTTAAGTAATATATATATATATATATACAAATGTACAGTTGTTGAAGATAACTTCCGACGGCTACAGGCTCCCGGGGAGGCGGGTGGGCACATGTGAATCTGCGACCAATGCCACGAACAGATGTACACTGGGTAAGTGACATTTTCAGTTCGATGGCATCTGTTGCTGCAGATACACATGTTGTGCATAGACTAGTAAGCAGTTATCTCCCCAAAAGCGGTGGCTCAGCCTGTAGGAGTGGAAGTAGTCTGAAACAAAGTTCTCAGTACGGCTTGACCTACTGTGGCCTGTTGTGCGGATAGCACGTGTACACAGTAGTGTTTAGTAAATGTGTGAGGCGTGGACCATGTGGCTGCCTTACATATTTTGTGCATTGGAATATTTCCTAGGAATGCCATGGTAGCGCCTTTTTTCCTGGTTGAGTGTGCCCTTGGTGTAATGGGCAGTTGTCTCTTTGCTTTAAGATAGCAGGTTTGGATGCATTTAACTATCCATCTGGGTATACCTTGTTTTGATATTGGGTTTCCTGTATGAGGTTTTTGAAATGCAATAAACAGTTGCTTTGTTTTCCTAACCTCCTTTGTTCTGTCGATGTAGTACATTAGTGCTCTTTTGACATCTAATGTATGTAGTGCCCTTTCAGCTACTGAGTCTGGCTGTGGGAAGAACACTGGTAACTCTACCGTTTGATTTAAGTGGAACGGTGAAATAACCTTTGGTAGGAATTTAGGATTGGTTCTTAGTACAACCTTATTTTTGTGTATTTGGATAAAAGGTTTTTGTATTGTAAATGCCTGAATTTCACTTACTCTTCTTAGAGATGTGATGGCAATGAGAAATGCAACTTTCCAGGTTAAGAATTGTATTTCACAAGAATGCATGGGTTCAAAAGGTGGCCCCATGAGTCTTGTCAAGACGATGTTAAGGTTCCACGAAGGAACTGGTGGTGTTCTTGGTGGTATTATTCTTCTTAGGCCCTCCATAAATGCTTTAATGACGGGTATCCTAAACAGTGAAGTTGAATGAGTAATCTGCAGATATGCAGATATTGCTGCAAGGTGTATTTTTATGGAAGAGAAGGCTAGATTTGACTTTTGTAAGTGTAGTAAGTATCCCACTACATCTTTTGGGGATGCGTGTAATGGATGAACTTGATTATTATGGCAGTAGCAAACAAACCTTTTCCATTTGCTTGCATAGCAGTGTCTAGTGGATGGCCTTCTAGCTTGTTTTATGACTTCCATACATTCTTGAGTGAGGTTTAAATGTCCGAATTCTAGGATTTCAGGAGCCAGATTGCTAGATTGAGCGATGCTGGGTTTGGATGCCTGATCTGCTGTTTGTGTTGTGTTAACAGATCTGGCCTGTTGGGTAACTTGACGTGTGGTACTACTGACAGGTCTAGTAGTGTTGTGTACCAAGGTTGTCTTGCCCATGTGGGTGCTATTAATATGAGTTTGAGTTTGTTTTGACTCAATTTGTTTACTAGATATGGAAGGAGAGGGAGAGGGGGAAAAGCGTATGCAAATATCCCTGACCAGTTCATTCATAGGGCATTGCCTTGAGACTGTCTGTGTGGGTACCTGGATGCGAAGTCTCGGCATTTTGCGTTCTCCTTTGTGGCAAAAAGGTCTATTTGCGGTGTACCCCAAATTTTGAAGTAAGTGTTTAGGATTTGGAGGTGAATCTCCCATTCGTGGACCTGTTGGTGATCTCGAGAGAGATTGTCTGCTAGTTGATTTTGGATCCCTGGAATAAACTGTGCTATTAGGCGAATGTGGTTGTGAATTGTGAATTGCCCATTGCCATATCTTTTGTGCTAAGAGACATAGCTGTGTCGAGTGTGTTCCCCCTTGCTTGTTTAGGTAATACATTGTTGTCATGTTGTCTGTTTTGACAAGAACGTATTTGTGGGTTATGATGGGTTGAAATGCTTTTAGCACCAGGAATACTGCTAGTAATTCGAGGTGATTTATATGCAGTTTTGTTTGATGTACGTCCCATTGTCCTTGGATGCTGTGGTGATCGAGGTGTGCTCCCCACCCTGTCATGGAAGCATCTGTTGTTATTACGTATTGTGGCACTGGGTCTTGGAACGGCCGCCCTTTGTTTAAATTTGTACTGTTCCACCATAGAAGAGAGATGTATGTTTGGCGGTCTATCAACACCAGATCTAGAAGGTGACCCTGTGCATGTGACCATTGTGATGCTAGGCACTGTTGTAAGGGCCTCATGTGCAGTCTTGCGTTTGGGACAATGGCTATGCATGAGGACATCATGCCTAGGAGTTTTAAAACCACTTTTGCCTGTATTTTTAGTGTTGGATACATGGCCTGTATGACCTTGTGAAAATTTTGAACCCTTTGTGGACTCGGAGTGGCTAATCCTTTTGTTGTGTTGATTACCGCTCCTAAGTAGTGCTGTATTTTGCACGGCACAATGTTTGATTTTGTGTAGTTGAGGGAGAACCCGAGTTTGTAGAGGGTTTGTATGACATACTCTGTGTGTTGTGAACACTTTGTTAGCGAGTTGGTCTTGATTAGCCAATCGTCTAGATACGGGAATACGTGTATTTGCTGCCTTCTGATGTGTGCGGCTACTACTGCTAGGCATTTGGTAAACACCCTTGGTGCGGTTGTTATACCGAACGGTAAGACTTTGAATTGATAGTGTATTCCCTTGAATACAAACCTTAGGTATTTCCTGTGCGAAGGATGTATCGGTATGTGGAAATACGCGTCTTTGAGATCTAAGGTTGTCATGTAATCTTGTTGCTTTAGCAGTGGTAACACTTCTTGTAGCGTGACCATGTGAAAGTGGTCTGATTTGATGTAGGTGTTTAGTATTCTGAGATCTAAGATTGGCCTCAGTGTTTTGTCCTTTTTGGGTATTAGAAAATACAGTGAATAGACTCCTGTGTTTATTTCTGTACATGGTACCAGTTCTATTGGTTCTTTTTGCAGTAGTGCTTGAATTTCTATTTCTAGAAGGTCTAAATGCTGTTTTGACATTTTTTGTGTTTTGGGTGGGATATTTGGAGGGATCTGTAGAAATTCTATGCAATAACCATGTTGGATAATTGCTAAGGCCCAAGTGTCTGTTGTTATATTCACCCATGATTGATAAAACTGACTTAGTCTTCCCCCCACTGGTGTTATGTGGAGGGGTTGAGTGACCTGTAAGTCACTGTTTGGTTGTTGGGGTTTTGGGGCTTTGAAATTTCCCCCGGTTTCTCGGGAATTGTCCTCCTCTGTACTGGCCCTGAAAACCTCCCCTTTGGTACTGTCCCTGGTAGGTAGACGGTGTTGATTGTGAGGTGCTGGCTTGTGTGGCCTGACCCCGAAACCCTCCTCTGAATGTTGTTTTACGGAAGGTGCCGAAAGTGCCTCTGCTCTGCGGGGAGTAGAGCGCGCCCATGGCCTTGGCTGTGTCGGTGTCCTTTTTCAGCTTCTCAATCGCCGTGTCAACCTCTGGTCCGAACAATTGTTGTTCGTTGAACGGCATATTGAGTACTGCCTGCTGTATTTCTGGCTTAAAGCCAGATGTGCGCAACCATGCGTGCCTCCTGATGGTAACTGCAGTGTTTATTGTTCTTGCAGCTGTGTCCGCTGCATCCATAGAGGAGCGTATTTGGTTATTGGAGATGTTTTGTCCCCCCTCAACCACTTGTTTTGCCCGGTTCTGAAATTCCTTGGGTAGATGCTCGATGAAATGCTGCATCTCATCCCAATGGGCTCTGTCATAGCGCGCTAGGAGCGCCTGAGAGTTGGCGATGCGCCACTGGCTGGCAGCTTGTACAGCGACTCTTTTCCCAGCTGCGTCGAATTTTCGGCTTTCCTTATCCGGGGGTGGTGCATCGCCCGATGTGTGTGAATTGGCTCGTTTGCGAGCTGCTCCTACCACAACTGAGTCTGGTGGCAGTTGAGAGGTGATAAAAGCAGGGTCTGTGGGAGGTGCTTTATATTTCTTCTCTACCCTTGGAGTGATTGCTCTACTCTTGACGGGGTCTTTGAAGATTTGCTTCGCGTGCCTTAGCATTCCCGGAAGCATAGGCAGGCATTGGTAGTTGCTATGGGTGGAGGGGAGGGTGTTAAAAAGGAAGTCATCCTCGACAGGTTCTGTGTGTAACGACACGTTGTGGAATTCTGCTGCCCTAGCTACCACCTGCGCATACGCTGTGCTGTCCTCGGGTGGTGATGGCTTGGTAGGGTATGACTCTGGGCTATTGTCTGACACTGGTGCGTCGTATAGGTCCCAAGCATCTTGGTCATCTTGGCTCATGGTGGTGTGAGCCGGTGAATGTGACGGAGCTTGTGCCGGTGATATTTGAGTTACAGGTGGAGGAGAGGGTGGCGGAGTTGCTTTCTTTGCCACCTTTGCTTGTGGTGTTAGTTGTTCAGTTTGGAACTCTAGTATCCTTTTTCTCTTGATTGGTGGAAGAGTGCTAATCTTCCCCGTTCCACTCTGGATGAAGATCCTCTTTTGTGTATGGTCTACATCAGCAGTCTGTAGCTCCTCTTCAAACCTGTGTTTACGCATTTGAGCGGACAATGAATGTTCCTCTGAATATGAGCCGGTAGTGGTTTCGGTTGCTGATTGTTTTGGCACCGAAACCGAGTCCTTTTTTGTTTTCGGCTCCGAGGCGAATCTCTTCTTTTTCGGAGTCGAGCCTTCTCGGCGTCGATCATCCTCGGTGCCGCTGTCTCTGCGTCGCGCAGCGTCGGCTCCGCCTTCTCGGCGTCGATCTTTTTCGGCAACACTTTCTCGGTCCCGAGAATGTTGCATGCCTGTGTCTCGACCCGAGTCGGACGATCTGGGCACCGGTTCGGCCTTTTTCGGTGCCGATAGACAGTCACCTTTATGGGTTGAGCCATGGCCAGTTGGCAGTGGCGTCCCCTGGGCCTTGTCTATTTCCTTGTGCTGTGTGATTTTCGACGTCCTACTCACAGTTTCGTCTACGTCGAATTCATCTGAGTCCGTTTCATGGATGGAGAAGGCTTCCTCCTCTTCTCCTTGTTCCTCGAACTCTCGGTGTTCTGTCGGCGTGGACGCCATCTGTAGTCTTCTGGCTCGACGGTCACGGAGCGTTTTTCGGGACCGGAACGCACGACAGGCCTCACAAGTTTCTTCCTTGTGCTCGGGTGACAGGCACAAGTTACAGACCAAATGTTGGTCCGTATATGGATATTTATTGTGGCATTTAGGACAGAATCGGAACGGGGTCCGTTCCATCGGTGTCGATGTTACACGCGGTCGGGCCGACCAGGCCCCGACGGGGGATCGAAATTACCCCGAAGGGCTACCGGAGCTCTTCACGATTCGGTGTCGATTCTAACTATCCCGATCCCGAGCGA
Source organism: Pleurodeles waltl (assembly GCF_031143425.1). NCBI lineage: Eukaryota > Metazoa > Chordata > Amphibia > Caudata > Salamandridae > Pleurodeles > Pleurodeles waltl. Next base: position 456,967,337 of record NC_090448.1, read on the forward strand.
AACAATACCGACGTAATTTTTCGAAGTTTTGACCATCTTTCCGTCCCGAAACCCAGAGCGAAAAGGAACACGTCCGAACCCGAGAGCAGAAAAAAAACAATCTAAGATGGAGCCGACGCCCATGCGCAATGGAAGCAAAGAGGAGGAGTCCCTCGGTCTCGTGACTCGAAAGACTTCTTCGAAGAAAAACAACTTGTAACACTCCGACCCAACACCAGATGGCGGACTGTGCACAACATGTGTATCTGCAGCAACAGATGCCATCGAACATATATTTTTCTATATAAAAACTATTGGCCTGCAGTTAAGTCTTTGAGTGTGTGTTCCTCATTTATTGCCTGTGTGTGCACAACAAATGCTTAACACTGTCCTCTGATAAGCCTACTGTTCGACCACACTACCACAAGTTAGAGCATTAGAATGATCTAATTTTGCCACTATCATCCTCTAAGGGGAACCCTTGGACTCTGTGCACACTATCTCTCACTTTGAGATAGCATATACAGAGCCAACTTCCCACACCAGGTTCTTGACTGATGAGCCACACAACTGGAGTACAAAATCCAAATTACATCTTACTGCATCTGGCATCTAAGGAAATTTCAGTGACTTGTCCTAGCTTATTTTTATACTTAATAAGTGGGTGAAAGTTATAAACCTGCAGATAATGAGGCAAAGATTAGACACATTTTGTGAGGATCAGCAAGACATCGTCCGCATAAACCAAAACAAGGAGTCTGCAGGATCTAAACATTAGGAACCTTTCTGAATAGCAATAATGAAGAGTGCACACCGGCAGTCCCAGTGATGTGTTGAGTAGGACTGGAGAAAGAGAACAGCCCTGTCAATGTCCCATAGATATGCTATCATTAAGGCAAGTATAAGCAACTCACGAATTCATCACTAACTCTCAGCCTCTTCAGAGTGGTAAACAGTCCCATGTCATAGAAGGCCCGTTGTGCCAAATGCCATTGAGGTTATGGGTGTCCATTATGTATCACCACCAAAAATGCCCCCAATCGTCACCTAGTTGCAATCAGCCTTCCTAGCTTAAAGTCTTAAGTGATAGTAAAGTCACCACCCCCAAATGATTGAATGTGGGGTTCGAAGCCATCAACATGTCATTAAATCATGGAAGAATGTTGAGCAATTTTTGTTAGTATCTATTTTTTTTCAAGTCTACCTCTCAACCTATTTCTGATCCATGCAAGCAATCTCATCAGGCTCTTGAAAAGTGAATCACACATACTACTGCATCAACACTATACACGAAGTTTTGTTCAGAAAATTAAATGTTTTACACTATCCTGTGATTTTGCCACTCTTGCTTCCCCACAAATGGCGTGTTCCCAGTCAAGTGACTGAATGACAGAACACACACAGGATGAATGCAGATATTTCCATCTCCACTAATCTACTCTCCTATATAATCACACTTTATTATCCTAAACTCCTGATGATATGTCATCCTGAGCAGCCTATATTGTGAATGGCTAGTTTGAGTATGTGCAGCAGTGTCTATTACTGTCCAGGTTCATTCTCACCCAGAGCTTAATTTATAACAAAAAGAAAATTACAAGAGCTTATTTTTTAGATCAAGCACACATTCGCTCTGGCCTGTTGTAATGTATCTGTGGGCTTTCAACCACACCCACTGGAAGCCCATCCCTATCACTCATTCTTGGGGTTTCCTTTAAAAAATCCTTTGTTAACATTGGTAAATGCTTTACATTTGTCCCTCCTTGGAGCAGTTTTGCTACCGCCTTGGTAGTCAACCATGTTACATGGATTATTGCACATTTGTTGATACGTTTGACTGCGAGAGAACTTCTTTTTCCTTTTGTGTCTCTACTTCGTGCTCAAGCTCATGGCAGCCGTGGCACTTTGAATCAGCTTGTTTATGTCAACTGTTTTTCTTTTCATTTTCAATTTATGTGGCAAGAAAAGGCCAGTTAGAAATTTACAAAACTGATAGCTGTAACTTGAGCAAACGTGAGACGCATTGCAAATGCTTGTTATGGTTTAATTAACACTACAGCTTTTCTCTGTGACCAACCACTATGCACAGCCATTGGCACATCATAGGGCTGGGGAGCAGGGCCTGGTTTGTGGCTAATGCCCAATGGATGACCATTAGTGTTTGGCCTCTGGCCAGGCCTTCTTTTGTTATTCTTTTTTGGAATCACAAATTCAAAGAGGATTTGTGAATCAGACAGAAGGTTCATACCCTAAAGCTTCCATTTGATTTAAAAGTCGAATTTCTGACTTCCAAGAAATATAGAACGGACACTAAATATTCTCCACCATCCAGTCACTTGGGAAAACAAACCTGGAGGTGGCATCGCCATCCTCCACCGAGACACCATCAAGGTCACCACCAACACCCTTGACACCCTCAACAACGCAGAACACATGCACTTCCTCATCCACATCAACACCACCACCCTCAGAGGCACACTCATATACAGACCCCCTGGACCACGCCCCCCCCTTCTGCGACACCATCGCTGACACCATCAGCACACACGCTCTCACCTCCACAGACTTCATACTCCTCGGCGACTTTAACTTCCACCTGGAAAACCCCCGAGACCACAACTCCTCCTCCCTCCTGGACAACCTCACCAACCTGGGACTCAAACAACTGGTTACTGCCCCCACCAACTCGGCTGGACACACACTAGACGCCATTTTCACCGCAAGCCAGCACGTCACCTACACCCACACCACCAAACTCTAATGGACAGACCACCATTGCGTCCACTTCTCCTACAACAAACCACCCACACACCACCACCAACACACCACCCCCTACCGCATGTGGGACAAGATCCCCACGGAACACCTGAACTCCCAACTGACTCAAACCCCCCACCCAACACCACCAACCCCAACATCGCCGCACACAACCTCAACAAATGGATCACCACTTGTGCCGACGATCTTGCGCCTCTCAAAAAAAACATCACTACCCGCAATATCAAGAACGCCCCATGGTTCATCACTGAACTCCACGAGTCCAAACGCAAATGCCGCAAAGCAGAGAAAACCTGGAGACAAGGACCCTCTGCCACAAACCTCTCCGCCCTCAAAACCACCACACGCATCCACCACCAACTCATATGCACCACCAAAAGTGCACACTACAAGGAACGTATTGACAACAAATCCCAAAGTAGCAAAGAACTCTTTACCATCATCAAAGAGCTCTCCAAACCAAGACCCCACCGACACACAAACCCTCTGCATCTCCCTCAAATTATTTTCACCGCAAAATCCAAGACATACACAACAGCTTCATACCACACACACCCTCCACACACAACCCCCAACCACCCAACACAAACCCAACACACACACCCCACAACCTTCTCACCACCTGGGCCCCCACCACCAATGAAGAAACTGAAAAGACTATGAACTCCATTCACTCTGGTTCCCCCTCCGACCCATGCCCCCACCGAATATTCAAGGCCAGTCCCACCATAGCCCCTATACTCCGAGCCATAATCAACAGCTCATTCGCAACCACCACCTTCCCTGACCTGTGGAAACACGCAGAAGTCACTGCGCTCCTAAAAAAAAAAACAAAGCCAACCCAGACGACCTCTCCAACTACCGCCCCATCTCCCTCCTCCCTTTCCCAGCCAACGTCACGGAAAAACTAGTCAACTCCCGCCTATCCCACTTCCTCGAGACAAATCACACACTTGATCCCTCCCAATCTGGGTTCCGCAAGAACCACAGCACGGAAACTGCTCTCATCGCTTGCACCGATGAAATCAGATCCAGTGTCGACATGGGCGAGACCGTAGCACTCGTACTCCGACCTCTCTGCAGCCTTCAACACTCTCTGCCACCACACACTCCTTACACGACTCCAGAATCTGCCACCTAGCCCTGGACTGGCTCAGTTCCTTCCTTACCGACAGAACCCAAAAAGTCCACCTCCCACCCTTCCAATCCCCCACCAAAATCACATGCGGAGTTCCACAAGGCTCCTCCCTCAGCCCCACCCGCTTTAACATCTACATGGCCCCACTAGCCAACATCCTCAAACCTCACGGCACCACCATCCTCTCATACGCGGATGAGACACAACTCATCTTTTCCCTCACCCGCAACCCCTCCACCGCCAAAACCAACCTACACGCCGCTCTCCTTGACACCGCTGTTTGGATGACAGCCAACAACCTGAAACTCAACTCCAACAAAACCGAAATTATCATTTTTGGTCCTCACAAAAACACTTGGGACCCCTCCTGGTGGCCCACCACACTAGGCCCGCACCCACCCCCGCAAACCACACACGCAACCTCAGCATCATCATGGACCCCTCCCTCTCTATGACCCATCAAATCAACGCACTCACCTCCTCATGCTTCAACACACTCCGCACACTGAAGAAAACTTTCAAATGGATCCCCACAGAGACCAGAAAGACAGTCACCCACACTCTCATCAGCAGCAGGCTTGACTACGGCAACGCCCTTTACGCCGGCACCACACAAACTCAAACACAAACTACAAAGAATCCAGAACTCAGAGCACGACCAATCTTTGACCTGCCCCGACATGAACACATCTCACCACATCTCAAATCCCTCCACTGGCTCCCCATAGACAAAAGGATCACCTTTAAGATCCTCATCCACGCACACAAATCCCTCCACAACACCGGCACAACCTACCTCAACGAGAGAGTGACCTTCCACACTCCCACACGCCACCTCCGCTCCGCCGACCTCTCCCTCGCCTCAGTCCCCCGCATCAAACACACCACCACGGGGGGCAGATCCTTCTCCTATCTGGCCCCCAAAGCCTGGAACTTGCTCCCCACCCACCTCCGCAAAACCCAGGACCTCCTACTCTTCAGAAAAAACCTTAAAACCTGGCTTTTCGAACAGTGATCTACCCTCCCCTCCACCCCCCTCCCCCCCCTCCAGCGCCTTGAGACCCTAACGGGTGAGTAGTGCGCTCTATAAATCTCTTTGATTAATTGATTGATTGATAAGTCTGGAGGTTCAACAACAGTAGATCATGAAGTTGGCCCTGTGCCTTAGATCATTGTTGCAAAAGACACTCTTGTAGGGGGCCTCATGTTTAGACGTGCATTGGGCACTATTCTTATGCACAATGTCATAATTTCCAATAGTTTCATAATGAACCTTACTGTGTAAGTTTGACTGTACTGTAGCTGAGATATCAGACTGTGAAACACTTGAATTTTCTGTGGGGTTGGGTAAGCTAATGCTGACTGAGTGTTTAGAATTGCTCCCAGATACAGCTGTATTTGCGCTGGCTGGAGGTGAGAGTTCGGTTAAATGATTGTGAACCCTAGACTGTGTAGGATATCGATTGTGTATTGTGTGTTGTTGTTGACAGGTTTGAATGGTGCTGGCTTTTATGAGCCAGTCATCCAGATAGGGAAAGACATGTATATATTGTCTTCTGAGGTATGCCCCTCTGCTAGGCATTTGGTAAATACCCTTGGTGCTGTTGTTAATCCAAACGGTAGCACTTTGAATTGGTAGTGCTTGCCTGCTATCACAAATCTTAAGTATTTACGATGCACTGGATGTTTGGGAATATGGAAATAAGCATCTTTCAGATCTAATGCTGTCATGTAGTCCTGTTTTTGCAGTAAGGGAATGGCATCCTATAAAGTGACCATGTGGAAATGCTCTGAGGAAATGTATTGATTGAGGGGTCTGAGATTGAGGATTGGTATGAGAGTGCCATCCTTCTTTGGTATAGGAGTATAGAGAATATACTCCTGTCCCTTGTTGCGTTATAGGTACTGCCTCTATTGCACCTTTGAGTAGGAGTGATTGTACCTCGTTTTAGCAAAATTAGGTGTTCTGAAGAAGCCTGTGTGAGCGAGGGGGGATATTTGGTGGAGTGGAGATGAGTTCTAGGCAAAAACCACTGTGGATAATTGACAGTACCCATCTGATGTAATGTTCTGCCATTTATGGTAGAAATGTTGCAATCGTCCTCCCACAGGAGTTTTGTACTGTGTGGGGATGCTGAGAAAGTCACTGCTTTTATTAGGTGGTTGCACCTCTTGTGGCAGTGGATTTCCCACTACCTGTAAAGTTGTTTCCTCTATAGGATCCTTTCAAAGACCCTCTAGAGTAAAATTGTTGTCCCTGCTTTTGGTGGGACGTAGAGGCTTCTGATGTTGAGGGTTTAAAACTCCCTCTGAAGTGGGGCCTGCGAAAAGTACCCCAAACAGATGTTGCGTAAAGGGCACCTATGGTCTTAGCCATGTCTGAGTCTTTTTTCAATTCTTCTATAGTGGTATCCACCTCTGGTCCAAATAACTGCTGTTTGTTAAACAGCATATTAAGGACCGCTTGCTGTATCTCAGGTTTGAATCCTGAAGATCGAAACCAAGCATGCCTCCTGATTATTACGATACTGTTTATACTCTTACCTGCAGTGTCTGCTGCATCTAGGGTGGCTCTAATCTGGTTGCTGGAGATAGCCTGTCCTTCTACTATTACTTGGTGTGCCCTTTTTTGGTGTTCTAGTGGGAGAAATTGCAGGAATTCCTGCATCTCGTCTCAATGGGCCCTATCATACCTGGCTAAAAGAGCCTCGGAGTTGGCAATTCTCCACTGATTTGCAGCTTGAGTTGCCACTCTCTTGCCTGCTGCATCAAATTTCCGTCTTTCCTTATCGGGGGAGGAGCATCCCCGGTAGACCGACTATTTGCCCTCTTTCTTGCTGCACTCACAACAATAGAATAAGTTGGCAATTGTTGAGTGATGACGAGTGGATCTGATGGTGCAGCTTTTTTGTCCACTCTTTGTGTTAGTACCCTAGCCTTTACTGGCTCTTTAAAATTGTCATCAGCATGTTTTAGCATGCCTGGTAGGTATTGGTACTCTTTGTGTGTAGAGGATGGCGTGTTAAATAAAAAATCATCCTCTATGGGGTCTGAGAGCAAATGCACATTGTAGTATGTCGCTGCTCTAGCAATAACCTGATTATAGGCCGTGGATACTTCAGGTGGAAATGGCCTAGTAGGATATAAATAAGGATCTTTAGATGTGATACGGTCTGGGTCATACAAATCCCACGGATCTACACTGTAAGTATTGTCACCCAGGTCATCCCCATGCAAGGAGACCGGAGATTGCGGAGAAAACTGTAGGTGAAGGTGGTGGTGGAGTATAAGGTGGTGGAGAAGTGGGAAGCAAAGGAGAATGCAGTGATGAAGGCTAAAGTACTGCCTTTGGTTTCTCCTTGTTTTTGAAGATTTTCTCAGTAGAAGACTCAGCTTCCAAAGTTTCTTGGAAAGATAGTTTCCTTTTGGTTATAGAAGGAGGAGAGGCAATAATCTTTACAGTATCCTTATGGATTTAGATTTTTCGCTGTTTATGGTCCATCACTTCAAGTATGGGCCTAATGTCTGTTGATTCTTCTACAGATGGAGCATGTAGGAAAAGGCCACTGTTGGCATGGTTACCCCTAACATTTTGCCTTTTGTTGATGACAGCTTTGATTGAAAGTGTGCTGGGGCCCTGCTAACTAGGCCCCAGCACCAGGGTTTCTTCCCTAAAACTGTAACTTTCTCTCCACAATTGGCACAGACCTGGGACACAGTTAAGTGCCTTGTAAATGGTACCCCTCGTACCAAAAGCCCTGTCGCCAGGGAAGGCCTCTAAGGGCTGCAGCATGTATTATGCCACCCTGGGGGCCCCTCACTCAGCACATGCACACTGTCTCACAGCTTGTGTGTGCTGGTGGGGAGAAAATTACTTAGTCGACATGGCACTCCCCTCAGAGTGCCATGCCAACAACCCACTGCCTGTGGCATGGGTAAGTCACCCCTCTAGCAGGCCTTACAGCCCTAAGGAAGGGTGCACTATACCACAGGTGAGGGCATAGCTGTACAAACACTATTCCCTTACAGTGTTTAAGCCAATTCTTAAAGTGCAGGGTAGTCATAAAAAGTATATGGTCTGGGAGTTTGTCAAACACGAACTCCACAGTTCCATAATGGTTACAAAGAATACTGGGAATTTTGATATCAAACTTCTCAGCACAATAAATCCACACTGATGCCAGTGTGGGATTTATTGAGAAATGCACACAGAGGGCATCTTAGAGATGCTAGTTTCTGGCCACATGGGGTGAGTGCCTTTGTGCACTCTGTGACCAGGAAAAAAGCCTGTCCTGGGTGGAGGAGACCTCCCTCTGCAGGAACTGTAACACCTGGCGGTGAGCCTCAAAGGCTCAAGCCTGGTGTTACAACTCCCCAGGGCACTCCAGCTAGTGGAGATGCCCGTCCCCCGGACACAGCCCCCACTTTTGGCGGCAGGTCCGGGGAGATAATGGGAAAAACAAGGAGGAGTCACCCCCTCAGCCAGGTCCACCATAAGGTGACCACAGCTGAATTGACCCCCCTCCTTAGAAACTCCTCCAATAGGATTAGGGATGTGCCCCCCTCCCCAAAGGGAGGAGACACAAGGATCATTGGCTACTGCCCTCCAGCCCTAAACATATCCTTAAATTTAGTATTATTTAGGGGCGACCCTAAACGCAGGAAATCAGATTCCTGACGACCTACAAAGGACTGCTGACCTGTAAACCCCGCAGAGAATAAGGAAGACGACAGCTGCTTTGGCCCCAGCCCTACCGGCCTGTCTCCTGATTCAAAGAACCTGTACCAGCGATGCATCCTGCGGGCCCAGAGACCTGTGCCAAATCAGAGGACTGCCCTGCAACTACAAAGAACCAAGAAACTCCTGTGGACAACAACCCTGTCTAAACAACCAAAAAGAAACCGTCTTTAAAGAGACTCCCACCTCACTCCAGAATCGTGAGTCCCCACCACTCTGCACCCGACACCCCTGGCCCGTGTCCAGAGAAACCAACGGCGCAGAGAGGACCCCCAGGCAACTCCGATGACGTGTCCAACCTGAGCCAACCTCTCTGCACCCCCACGACAACACCTGCAGAGGGAATCCCAGGACCCCCCAGGCAGCCCTCACCTTTGCCCAGTTGGTGGCTGGCCCGAGAAGCTCCCCTGTGCCCTGCCTGCAATGTCTGAGTGATCCCCGGGTCCTTCCACTGATTTCAATAACAAACCCGACGCCTTGATGGTCCACTGCACCCAGCCGCCCCTGTGCCACTGAGGGTGTATTTTGTGTGCCTGTTTGGGTCACCCCCCCCAGTGCTCTACAAAACCCGCCTAGTCTGCTCCCTGAGGACACGGCACTTACCTGCTAGCAGACTGGAACCAAAGCACCCCGTCTCCATAGGCGCCTATGTTATTTGGGACTCTCTTTGACCTCTGCACCTGACCGGCCCTGTGTAGCTGGTGCTGGGTGTTTGGGGTTGATGGGAACTCCCAACAGTGGGCTGCCTATGCCCTGGAGAATGAACTTGTAAGTGCTTCACTTCCCTCAAAAACTAACCAATACTTACCTCCCTCAGGAACTGTTGAATTTTGCAGTGTCCACTTTCAAAATAGCTTATTGCCATTTTATGCCGAACTGTGAACATTACTGTTTTGATTCAAAGTTCTATCTATACCTATGCAAAGTACCTTACATTTAATGTACTTACCTGCAATTTGAATCTTGTGGTTCTAAAATAAATTAAGAAAAGAATAGTTTTCTATATAAAATCTTATTGGCCTGGAGTTAAGTCATTGAGTGTGTGTTCTCATGTATTGCCTCTGTGTGTACAACAAATGCTTAACACTACCCTTTGAAAAGCCTAACTGCTCGACCACACTACCACAAATAGAGCATTAATATTATCTATTATTGCCTCTGTCAAGCCTCTTGGGGAACCCCTGGCCTCTGCACACTATCTCTCACTTTGAGATAGTATATACAGAGCCAGCTTCCTACAGAGTGCAGGAAGTGGGGGGTGACCATGCCAGCAGTGGCATTTTCCTACACCCAGTTTTGATACTGCCCCTCCTAGATGGTAGCCTCAGCAACTTCGTTTTGAATTCGGACTGATAACCATTCCTGATGCAGGTCTCCTGGAACTGATGAAGTAGCTGAAACAAATCAACCTTAACAATGCACATAAAAGAATACTTTAAATTAAGAAACCTGCAAAGCAGAACTAGGACCACAGGTATGTTATCTTTACTTCTGCACCATAGGATTTCACTGATAGTCATAAATGCTGAATAGAACGGCAAGTTAAAGATAAACAAATGTGCTGCTGACATTTGTTTGTATACTAAATGCATTGAATTATGGAACAGGAGCCAACATTATGATTTAGTTCTTTGAGCGGCAACAAATTTACATAAACAGGTTCCCAAGTAATTCTTGACCAACTCTTGCTTTTGCTCGCGTATCTGTTTCTAAACAGTGATTGCTTGTAAAAGTATGTATTGACTTTATAGTGGCTGCTTTAAAAATATCTAAAATTGGAACATGTCTAAGCCTGGCTGTGTTTGCTGCTTTACCTATTTTTGAGTGAGCTCTAGGATAACATTGGAAAGATTTGTTGGCAATTTGGCAGCATAAAGAAATAAATACAACATTCCATCTCACAACTGTTTGTTCTGAGGTTGCTATACCATGCCTTAACAGTTGGCTAATGTGAAAATAAAATACCTCTTTTGGCAAAAAAGAGGGATAAGTTTGCAACACTACTCTATTGTGATAAAAGTAGCAAAATGTTCTATAGTTTAAAGTACTTGCAATTCACTAATTCTGCATACTGAGGTAATTGTTATTAAAAAGGCAGTATTCAATGACAGATGTTGTAAAGATGGTTTGTGAATTGGCTCACAGGGTGGAACCATTAATTTTGAATGAGATAAGCTAAGATCTCAGGGAGGTGCAAGTCTTTTAATTGAGGAAAAAACACATCTAAAGTCGTTAAAGATTGATTTTTATTTCAGTAATTCTGCAAAAACTTTGGCTGCTGTAGTGATTTCCTATATGCCGTAATGGCTGGTAAGTGAACCTTTATCAAGGAGAATTGTAGCTTGAATTTGCCTAAGTGAAGTAAATATGGAAAAATTACATTTTCTTGGCCATTAGCTTTGACACCAGAGACAAAGGGCCTGGGTTAGATATTGGCAGAAGAGTTACTCCATCACAACAGTGCCGGATATCCCACCTGCCGAAATGTAAATCCCATTATTTACATAGAGTATTAGATTTCGGCAGACGGGATATCAGTCACCTTTGTGACAAAATAACCCATCCGACAGTATCTAAAATATCACTTAAAAATAAAAAAATAAAAAAATAAAAAAAAAAGTTTACAGGGACATTATAGTTAGGCTCAAATGTTAAACAAACAAAATCGTAGAATTTCAGCTGTGAGAGTTATTTCAAGTACCTATAACTCGTGCCGTAAGTTAACTATGACTCGTGCCTTCGCCATGCATTGCTAATTACCCCAGATATTGCATCAATTATTACATATTTTATGACATCATTGATAATATCGCTAACATTTGCAGAAAAGTTACTGATGATAAAACCGTGCATGGTGGAGCAAAAGTTATAGTTGACTTAGGGCATGAGTTATAGTCACTTGAAATTGCTAACAGATACATTTCTATGGTTTTGTACATTTAAAATGTGAGCCTAAATATAATGTCCCTGTTACCTTTGTTTTTTTAAGTGATATATATATATATATACATATATATATATATGGAAAATGTCACTTACCCAGTGTACATCTGGTCGTGGCATGTAGTGCTGCAGATTCACATGCTATGCATAGCTCTTCCGACATCTAGTGTTGGGCTCGGAGTGTTACAAGTTGTTTTTCTTCTAAGAAGTCTTTTTGGAGTCACAGGATCGAGTGACGACTCCTCTCGGTTACAGTGCGCATGGCCATGGACTCCACTGTTAGACTGTTTTCCCGCAAAGGATGGAGTGATGGAGTATAAGAATTCAAAGAGATGTCCATGCAAACGTAAATGTATATACATATGTAAAAAATGCTAAACAAACAACTACAGGCTTCCGGGGAGGAGGTAGAGTGCATGTGAATCTGCAGCACTACATGCCACGAACATGACATTTTCCATCCGATGCACATGCTGTGCAATGACGGCAAAGCAGTTAGTCCTCCCAAAACAGCGGTGGCTAGCCTGTAGGAGTTGGAGTTGTTTGAAAAAAGTGTTCTTAAGACAGCTTGGCCTAGAGTGGCTTGTTGCTGTGAAAAAACATCAGCACAGTAGTGTTTTGTAAATGTATGAGGAGTTGACCATGTTGCTGCTTTACATATATCAACCATTGGAATGTTTCCTAAAAATGCCATTGAAACACCTTTCTTTCTTGTAGAATGTGCTCTAGGAGTGATCAAAAGTTGTCTTTTTGCTTTGATGTAGCATGTTTGTATGCATCTAACAATCCATCGTGATAAACCTTGTTTTGATATAGGATTGCCTTTATGTGGTTGTTGGAAAGCAACAAAAAGTTGTTCTGTTTTTCTAAAATCTTTAGTTCTGTCTATATAGTACATAAGAGCTCTTTTGAGATCTAGGGTATTAAGAGCTTTTTCTGCCACAGAGTCTGGCTGTGAAAAGAAGACTGGCAATTCCACTGTTTGGTTGATGTGAAAAGGAGATACTACTTTTGGTAGAAATTTTGGATTTGTTCTAAGTTCAGCTTTATGTTTGTGTACTTGGAAAAAAGGTTCTTCAAGAGTGAAGGCTTGTACTTCACTAACTCTTCTTAAAGAAGTAATAGCTACAAGGAAAGCGACCTTTCATGTTAGATACTGAATCTGGCAAGAGTGCATGGGTTCAAAAGGTGGTCCCATGAGTCTGGTAAGTACAATATTTAAATTCCACGATGGAAGAGGTGGTGTTCTAGGTGGAATAATGCGTTTTTAATCCGTCCATGAAGGATTTAATAACCGGAACTCTGAATAGTGAAGTATTTTGGATATTCTGTAAATATGCAGATATTGCAGTGAGGTGTATCTTGTTGAATGAGAAAGCCAAATGTGACTTTTGCAAATGAAGTAAATAGCATACAATATCTTGTATGGATGCTGTGAGTGGGTCAGTGTTTTTAGATTGAAAGTAGTATACAAATCTTTTCCACTTGTTTGCGTAGCATTGTCTAGTAGTAGGTTTACATGCTTGTTTAATTACTTCCATACATTCTGGTGGACGTTTTATCTAACCAAATTCTATGACTTCAGGAGCCAAATCGCTAGATTGAGAGCACTGGGATTTGGATGTCTGATTTGACCTCTGTTCTGGGTTAACAAATCTGGTCTGTTTGGGAGTTTGGAATGGGGTACTACAGACAGATCTAGGAGTGTTGTGTACCAATGCTGGCATGCCCATGTTGGTGCTATTAGAATCATAGTTAGTGATGCTGGACTTAGTCTGCTGATCAGAAAGGGAATGAGTGGGAGAGGGGGAAAAGCGTAAGCAAATCTCCCTGACCAATTGATCCAGAGAGCATTGCCCTTCGACAGAGGATGTAGGTGTCTGGATGCGAAGTTTAGGCATTTTGCATTTTTGCTTTTTGCGAATGGATCTATCTCTGGTGTTCCCCAGTTTTGAAAGTTCTTTTGAGGTACTTGAGAGTGAATCTCCCATTCGTGAGCTTGTTGATCATTTCTGCTTGGGAGATCTGCCAGCTGATTGTCTATCCCTGGAATGTATTGCGCTAATAGACGATTGTGAATTGCCCATTTCCATATTGTTTGGGCTAGCAGGGACAGTTGGGATGAGTGTGTCCCACCCTGTTTGTTGAGGTAATACATGGTTGTCATGTTGTCTGTTTTTATGACAACAGTCTTCTTTTTGAGAAGAGGTTGAAATGCTTTTAGAGCAAGAAATACATCTAATAGTTCTAGGTGTTTTATATGAAGCTGTTTCTGTTGGGCATCCCATTGCCCTTGAATGGTCTGATTGTTGAGGTGAGCTCCCCAACTGATTATTGATGCGTCTGTTGGGATTATGGTCTGAGGTACATGGTCTTGGAATGACCGCCCCTTCATTAGATTGCTGCGATTCCACCATTGAAGGGACATGTGTTTGGCGGCCCATCAACACTAGATCTTGAAGTTGACTGTGTACCTGAGACCACTGTTGTAAGGGCCTCATGTTTAGTCTTGTATGTGGAACTATGGCTATGCAAGATGCCATAATTCCTGCAATTTTCATGATAAATTTTACAGTATATTGTTGATTTGGCTGTATGTGTGGTATGAGATTTTGAAAAGGTGGAATCCTGTGTGTATTTGGATAAGCTAGGGATTTTTGTGTAATTAGGATAGCACCTAGGTAAGGTTGTACTTGTGCTGGCTGAAGATGTGATTTTTGGGAATTGAGAGTGAACTCTAGCGTATACAAGGTTTGTAACATAACGAGTGTGTTGTTGGCATTGTGTAAAATTGCATGATTTTATTAGCCAATCGTCTAGATATGGAAAGACGTGGATGAATTGTCTTCTAAAGTAGGCTGCTACTACTGCTAGACATTTTGTGAACACTCTTGGAGCTGTTGTTATGCTGAATGGCAACACTTTGAACTGCTAATGTTTTCCTTCTATGACGAACCTGAGGTATTTTCTGTGAGCTGGATGGATGGGTATGTGGAAATACGCATCTTTGAGGTCTAAAGCAGTCATATAATCTTGTTTTTGTAGTAGTGGAGATTAATTCTAGGCAATAGCCATTGCGGATAATTGATAATACACAATTGTCTGTGGTGATATTTTGCCAATGAGAGTGGAATTGCTGTAGTCTTCCCCCTACAGGAGAAGTGTGGAGTGTAAAGGGTGGGAAGGAATTCACTGTTTAGGTTGTGTAGTGGTTTGCTTTGAGGTTTGGAATTTACCTCTGCTCCTGAAATATTGTCCTCTATAGGACCCTATAAACCCCACTCTTTGATATTGGGTTTGGTGTCTCTGCTTTGTTTGGGAGGTGGAAGCATCAGAGGATTGTGGCTTAAAACCTCCTCTAACCTGGGGTCTGCGAAAGGAGCCTCTATATGGTGTGGTGTATAAAGCCCCCATTGCTTTCGCAGTATCGGAGTCTTTTCTCAGTTTCTCAATAGTGGTGTCTACTTCTGTGCCGAATAGATGTTTCTTGTCAAAAGGCATATTAAGTATTGCCTGTTGAATTTCTGGTTTAAACCCAGAGGAGCGTAGCCATGCATGTCTTCTAATTGTGATGGCTGTATTGACACTCCTTGCGGCTGTATCAGCAGCATCAAGGGAAGACCTTATCTGGATCTGGTTGAATACCAGTTTTGTCCCAGTGGACCTCAAGTGAGCTGCAAGTGCACCCTGGTAAACACGTGTCCAGAGAGGTTTGAAACTACAAGGCCTGAAATTATTAAAATGCCAAAGAAATTCTCTTTAAGTTGCTGACTTTGCTACGTTCTATAATGACCAGTTGTGAGTGTGCTTTTGTTTAGGACAACTCTCTTATATATATATATATATATATATATATATATATATATATATATATATATATATATATATATATGGAAAATGTCACTTACCCAGTGTACATCTGTTCGTGGCATTAGTCGCTGCAGATTCACATGCTGTGCACATCCCGCCATCTGGTGTTAGGCTCGGAGTGTTACAAGTTGTTTTTCTTCGAAGAAGTCTTTTTTCGAGTCACAAGACCGAGGGACTCCTCCCATTTCGACTCCATTGCGCATGGGCGTCGGCTCCATCTTAGATTGTTTTCCCCGCAGAGGGTGAGGTAGGAGTTGTGGATGCTAGTAATAGTGCCCATGCAATGGAGTGAATATGTATGTACATAATGAAGTTTAAAGTAATATATTTACAAATTTTCAAGATCAACTTCTAAATGGCTACAGGCTCCCGGGGAGGCGGGTGGGCGCATGTGAATCTGCAGCGACTAATGCCACAAACAGATGTACACTGGGTAAGTGACATTTTCCGTTCGATGGCATGTGTAGCTGCAGATACACATGCTGTGCATAGACTAGTAAGCAGTTATCTCCCCAAAAGCGGTGGTTCAGCCTGTAGGAGTTGAAGTAGTTTGAAATAATGTTCTTAATACAGCTTGACCTACTGTTGCTTGTTGTGCAGTTAGCACATCTACACAGTAGTGCTTGGTAAATGTATGAGGCGTAGACCATGTTGCTGCCTTACATATTTCGTTCATTGAAATATTTCCTAGAAAGGCCATGGTAGCACCTTTTTTTCTGGTCGAGTGTGCCTTTGGTGTAATAGGCAGCTCTCTCTTTGCTTTAAGATAGCAGGTTTGAATACACTTAACTATCCATCTAGCAATGCCTTGTTTAGAAATTGGATTCCCTGTATGAGGTTTTTGGAAAGCAATAAATAGTTGTTTTGTTTTTCTAATTAGTTTTGTTCTGTCAATGTAGTACATTAGTGCTCTTTTGATGTCTAATGTATGCACTGCTCTTTCAGCTACAGAATCTGGCTGTGGGAAGAACACTGGTAATTCTATCGTTTGATTCAAGTGGAACGGTGAGATCACTTTTGGTAAAAATTTGGGATTTGTCCGTAGAACTACTTTATGCTTGTGTATTTGAATAAATGGTTCTTGTATGGTAAATGCTTGAATTTCACTCACTCTTCTTAGAGATGTGATGGCAATAAAAAATGCAACTTTCCATGTTAAATATTGCATTTCACAAGAGTGCATGGGCTCAAAAGGTGGACCCATGAGTCGTGTTAAGACAATGTTGAGGTTCCATGAAGGAACTGGTGGTGTTCGTGGTGGTATAATTCTTTTTAGGCCTTCCATAAATGCTTTTATGACTCGTATCCTAAATAATGAAGTTGAGTGCGTAATTTGCAGGTAGGCTGAAATTGCGGTTAGATGTATCTTTATTGAAGAGAAAGCTAGCTTTGACTTTTACAATTGTAGTAAGTATCCTACTATATCTTTGGCAGATGTGTGTAAGGGTTGAATTTGATTAATATGGCAGTAATAAACAAATCTTTTCCACTTATTTGCATAGCAGTGTCTAGTGGTAGGTTTCCTAGCTTGTCTTATGACCTCCATACATTCTTGTGTGAGATCTAAGTGTCCGAATTCTAGGATTTCAGGAGCCAAATTGCTAGATTCAGCGATGCTGGATTTGGATGTCTGATCTGTTGTTTGTGTTGTGTTAACAGATCTGGTCTGTTTGGTAGTTTGACATGAGGTACTACTGAGAGGTCTAGTAGTGTTGTGTACCAAGGTTGTCTTGCCCATGTCGGCGCTATTAGTGTGAGTTTGAGTTTGTTTTGACTCAATTTGTTTACTAGATATGGAAGGAGAGGGAGAGGGGGGAAAAGCGCAAGCAAATATCCCTGACCAGCTCATCCATAACCCATTGCCCTGAGACTGATCTTGTGGGTACCTGGATGCGAAGTTTTGGCATTTTGAGTTTTCTTTTGTTGCAAATAGATCTATTTGTGGTGTTCCCCACATTTGGAAGTAAGTGTTTAGTATTTGGGGGTGAATCTCCCATTCGTGGATCTGTTGGTGATCCCGAGAGAGATTGTCTGCTTACTGGTTCTGAATTCCTGGAATAAATTGTGCTATTAGGCGAATGTGGTTGTGAATCGCCCAATGCCATATTTTCTGTGTTAGGAGACACAACTGTGTCGAGTGTGTGCCTCCCTGTTTGTTTAGGTAATACATTGTTGTCATGTTGTCTGTTTTGACAAGAATATGTTTGTGTCTTATTATGGGTTGAAATGCTTTGAGCGCTAGAAATACCGCTAACAGTTCTAAGTGATTTATGTGAAACTGTTTTTGCTGTATGTCCCATTGTCCTTGGATGCTGTGTTGATTGAGGTGTGCTCCCCACCCTATCATGGAAGCATCTGTTGTTATTACGTATTGTGGCACTGGGTCTTGGAAAGGCCGCCCTTGGTTTAAATTTATACTGTTCCACCATTAAAGCGAGATGTATGTTTGGCGGTCTATCAACACCAGATCTAGAAGCTGACCCTGTGCTTGTGACCATTGTGATGCTAGGCACTGTTGTAAGGGCCGCAGGTGCAACCTTGCGTTTGGGACAATGGCTATGCATGAAGACATCATGCCTAGTAGTTTCATCACCAGTTTGACTTGTATCTTTTTTTTTGGATACATGGTCTGTATCACATTGTGAAATGTGTGAACTCTTTGTGGACTTGGAGTGGAAATCCCTTTTGCTGTGTTGATTGTTGCTCCTAAGTATTGCTGTGTTTGACACGGCAGAAGGTGTGACTTTGTGTAATTGATTGAGAAACCTAGTTTGTGGAGGATTTCTATGACATATTTTGTGTGTTGTGAACACCGTCTTAGCGTGTTGGTTTTGATTAACCAATCATCTAGGTACGGGAACACATGTATTTGCTGCCTTCTGATATGTGCAGCTACTACTGCTAGGCATTTTGTAAAAACTCTTGGTGCAGTTGTTATTCCGAATGGCAACACTTTGAATTGGTAATCTATCCCTTGGAATACAAACCTTAGGTACTTTCTGTGTGAAGGATGTATTGGTATATGGAAATATGCATCCTTTAGGTCTAGTGTTGTCATGTACTCTTGTTGTTTGAACAGTGGGATTACGTCTTGTAATGTAACCATGTGAAAGTGATCTGATTTGATGTAGGTATTTAATGTTCGGAGATCTAGTATAGGTCTCAGACTCTTGTCTTTTTTGGGTATCAGAAAGTACAGGAAGTAAACTCCTGTGTTTATTTGTTGTTTTGGTACTAACTCTATTGCTTCTTTTTGTAGCAATGCCTGAACTTCTAGTCTTAGAAGATCTATATGTTGTTTTGACATATTGTGTGTTTTCGGTGGGATGTTTGGAGGGAATTTGAGAAATTATATGCAATAACCATGCTGGATAATTGCTAAGACCCGAGTGTCTGTTGTTATTTCCTCCCAATGTTTGTAAAACTTGGTTAGTCTCCCCCCCACAGGTGTTATGTGTTGGGGATTTGTGACCTTGAAGTCACTGCTTGTTTGGAGGAGTTTTGGGACTTTGGAACTTACCTCTATTCCTTTGAAATTGTCCCCCTCTATATTGTCCCCGAAAACCTCCCCGCTGATACTGGCTCTGGTAAGTGGGCTTTGTTTGTGACGTTGTAGCTTCTGTGGTTTGCCCTCGAAACCCCCCTCGAAATTGTGTCTTTTGAAATGTGCCTCTGCTCTGTGGGGAGTAGAGTGCACCCATGGCTTTGGCCGTGTCAGTGTCTTTTTTAAGTTTTTCGATCGCAGTGTCCACCTCCGGCCCAAACAACTGCTGTCCGTTGAATGGCATATTCAGCACAGCTTGCTGTATCTCTGGTTTAAATCCTGATGTACGCAGCCATGCATGTCTCCTTATTGTTACAGCTGTGTTGACAGTTCTAGCAACCTGTGTCTGCAGCATCCATTGCTGACCGTATCTGATTATTGGAGATACCCTGTCCTTCTTCTACTACTTGCTGCGCTCTTTTTTGGAACTCCTTGGGTAAATGTTCAATAAGGTGTTGCATCTCATCCCAATGGGCCCTATCATATCTGGCTAGCAAAGCTTGCGAATTTGCAATAGGCCACTGGTTTGCTGTCTGTGCCGCCACCCTTTTGCCTGCAGCATCGAATTTTCGACTTTCTTTATCTGGCGGTGGTGCATCTCCTGAAGTATGAGAGTTGGCTCTTTTGCGCGCTGCTCCCACTACAACAGAGTCTGGTGTTAGCTGTTGTGTAATGTACACTGGGTCTGTTGGTGGCGGTTTATATTTTTTATCTACTCTTGGAGTAATGGCTCTCCCTTTAACAGGCTCCTCAAACACTTGTTTGGAGTGTTTTAGCATTCCGGGTAGCATAGGAAGACTCTGATATTGGCTGTGTGTGGACGACAGTGTATTAAAAAGAAAGTCGTCTTCAATGGGCTCTGAATGAAGGCTGACATTATGAAATGCAGCTGCTCTTGACACCACCTGTGCGTAGCCTGTACTATCCTCTGGTGGCGATGGTTTAGCTGGATAGCATTCTGGACTATTATCTGACACTGGTGCGTCATAAAGGTCCCATGCGTCAGGGTCATCTTGACTCATTCCTGTATGAGTTGGGGATTGCATCATTGGTGGAGTGGCTACCGGTGATGGTTGCGGAGAGTGATGTGGGGATGGTGGCGGTGTTACTTGTTTAGCCACCTTTGCGTGTGGCTGTTTGTCTTTGTCTTGGAAGGCAAGCTTGCGTTTCATTTTGACTGGAGGAAGAGTGCTGATCTTCCCTGTATCTTTTTGAATAAAGAACCGTCTTTGTGTGTGATCTGGCTCTATTGCCTGTAATTCCTGTCCAAATCTATGTGTCTTCATTTGTGTGGACAGTCCTTGTTCCTCAGTGTAGGAACTTGTTTTCGGTTCCGAGGCCGGATATTTCGGTACCAAAACCTTTTTGGCTGCTTTTTTCGGCTCCGACAAAACCTTTTTTACTTTCGGCGTCATGCTCTCTCGGTGCCGACCCGTTTCGGTGCCGCTGTCTCTGTGCCGAATCTTCTCTGAGCCACTATCTCGGGCCCGAGATTGCTGTGTGCCGGTATCTCGACCGGAGTCGGATGACTTCGACAACAGCTCGCCCTTTTTCGGTGCCGATGAACGGTCACCTACTTTTCGGGTTAAGCCATGGCCTGTTGGCGGTGGCGTCCCCTAGGCTTTAGCGCTTTTCTCGTGAGTTCTTGGTTTCAACGTCTTACTCACGGTTTTCGGCGTTTCCTCGGGATCGATCTCCTCAGAGTCCGACTCCTGGGTGGAGAATGTTTCTTCCTCCTCCTCGAAACGCTCCTGTCCTGTCGGCGCCGACGCCATTTGCAGTCTTCTTGCTCTTCGGTCCCTGAGTGTCTTCCTGGACCGAAACGCTCGACAGGCCTCACAAGTATCCTCCTTGTGTTCTGGTGACAAACACAAGTTACAGACCAGATGTTGATCTGTATATGGATACTTGTTATGGCATTTTGGACAGAAGCGGAATGGGGTCCGTTCCATCAGCCTTGAAGAGACACGTGGCCGGGCCGACCAGGCCCCGACGGGGATGGAAGAAAACCCCGAAGGGCCACCGGAGCTCTTCTTAATTTGGTGTCGATCTGTTGTAACTAACCCAATACCGAACGCAAACAATACCGATGATTTTTCTGAGATTCTAACTAACTTTCCGACCCGAAACACGGAGCGAAAAGGAACACGTCCGAACACGATGGCAGAAAAAAAACAATCTAAGATGGAGTCGACGCCCATGCGCAATGGAGTAGAAATGGGAGGAGTCCCTCGGTCTCGTGACTCGAAAAAAGACTTCTTCGAAGAAAAACAACTTGTAACACTCCGAGCCCAACACCAGATGGCGGGATGTGCACAGCATGTGTATCTGCAGCTACACATGCCATCGAAAATATATATATATAGTCACAGGGGGAATAGATTACAGGGTCGTAATAGTTAGGTTGATGTTTGACCCGTTCAAAACCACAGGAATTCAGCAGTTATAGTTATACTTATGTTAAGAAACTATAACTCGTTGCCTAAAGTTACTTTCTGACACGAGTTATAGTTTGTTCAGATAAGTATAACAATAACTGCTAAATTTCAATGGTTTTGTATGAGTCAAATGTCAACCTAACTAACATCCCTGTAAGCTTTATTTTTTTTCAGTGAATTTCTTTTGCTTTTTTTAACACAGGTTAATATTTGTGTCAGGTTGCAGCAAGTCAATTAAGGCCTTGCTTTTTCTCATGGCCCGAGGAGGATCCTCAAACTCGCAGGAAAAAATGGGGCCATTTTCTGTCCATGGGACCCCATCCATGTGTCCTATGGGGTCAGTAGTATACCTGTATCCTGGAATTTGTTTTGGAAAATTTTGTTAAGATTTGTCAGCTGGCACCAAAGATTTAGGCAAGTAAAAACATATTTTTTCTATAGAAACTAGGTCCTAACTATAACTACGGTGACCGCCACTAGGTAATAAGGCCCACAATCTCTTCCATTTAAGTGTGTAGCATGAGCTTGAAAAGGATGCTGTGACTCCTTGAGAATATTCATACATACATTTGTAAGTAATCATACTGTGTGATTTCCGTGCCCATGCTGCCAAATTCAGTGATCGAAGGGTTTGATGTAAAATTGGACCCTGTTCTCTGGATGGGATGTCTGCTCTCAGTTTAAGACATCTGTGGCCTCTCCAGGAGAACTGAAGTACGTTTGTCTACCACCACTGTCCTTGCCAGTCCGGAGCTATCGGAATCATTTTTTGAAGTTTGATTTCTGTACTTTGAAAATCACAAGCGGTATCAATGGTATCAGTGGAAAAGGGTAGACAAAGGGAGTCAAGCAGCTGATCAAAAGGACGTTGTCCACTGAGTGTGGCTCTGGCATTCTGGATGCAAAGGTCCGGCATTTTTTGTTTTCTGCCTTGTTAAACAGACTCCGGGGCATATTTATACTCCGTTTGCGCTGAATTTGCGTCATTTTTTTTTGACGCAAATTCGACGCAAAACTAACTCCATATTTATACTTTGGCGTTAGACGCGTCTAGCGCCAAAGTTCAAGGAGTTAGCGTAATTTTTTTGCGTGAACACCTTCCTTGCGTTAATGATATGCAAGGTAGGCGTTCCCGTCTTAAAAAATGACTGCGATGCATATGCGTCGTATTTTTACTCCCGGGCATAAATGACGCCCGGGAGTGGGCGGGACTAAAAAACCCGCATTTGCGCCGGATTTTAGCGCCTGGGTCAGGGCAGGCGTTAAGGGACCTGTGGGCTCAGAATGAGCCCAGAGGTGCCCTCCCCTGCCCCCAGGGACACCCCTGTCACCCTTGCCCACCCCAGGAGGACACCCAAGGATGGAGGGACCCACCCCAGGGACATTAAGGTAAGTCCAGGTAAGTTTTTTTTTTTTTTTTTTTTTGAGGCATAGGGGGGGCCTGATTTGTGCCCCCCTACATGCCACTATGCCCAATGACAGAAGTCCCCTGGGCATGGCCATTGGGCAAGGGGGCATGACTCCTGTCTTTGCTAAGACAGGAGTCATTTCAATGGGGGATGGGCGTCGTAAAAAAATGGCGCATATCGGGTTGTGGCGATTTTTTTTGCCTCAGCCTGACTTGCACCATTTTTGGACGCCCATACGCCATTTTCCCCCTACGCCGGCGCTGCCTGGTGTACGTCGTTTTTTTTAACGCACACCAGACAGCGCCGGCGGCTAACGCCGGCTAACGTCATTCAATAAATACGGCGCCCGCATGGTGCTTCGGAATGGCGTTAGCCGGCGCTAATTTTTTTGACGCAAAACTGCGTTGGCGCAGTTTTGCGTCAAAAAGTATAAATATGGGCCTCAATGTTTGAGTACCCCATTCTGCGACAATGTTTCTTAATATTCTGTCCATGAGAGCCCATTCATGGTTTTCTTTGTGTAACAACTGAGAAAATCTGCCTCTACATTTTAAACTCCTGGTATATAAAATGTTTTTTGAGTGACAAGCCTCTTGCTCGTGCCCAGTACCACATTGTCTGAGCTGAAAGCAATAAGTGTTGTGATTTCAAAATCTATTTGGAGGAGAGAGATGGAAAAAAGCTTTGAGAGGTAGATGCACTGCTTTCAGTTATAAAACATTTTTATGGTAAGACATCTCCTTGTGCGACCACAGACAGACCCTAAATTGTTAAGTTGTTTATATGTGCATCCTGTCCTTACAGGCAAGCATCTGTGACCATGGTTTGTGTCCGCAGTTTCTCCAGAAATGGAACTCCCAATAGTAGATTTTGAGGTTTGGACCACCAAGCTAGAGGTTGTCAAACTTTGTCTGTCAATTTAATGTGATCCCCACAATCTTGTATTTTCTGTAACCACTGATCTTTGAGCCAGTACTGAAGAGTTCTTGTGAAAATTCCTACACCTGGGACTATAAATATGCAGGATGCCATGGCTCCTCAGAGGAATGAAATTTGATGAGGAGTTTGTTTGATTAATTAAATGGGATCTGCACTTTTCTTCTAGATGGTTAATACTCTCTCCTCCAAAGCACGTACTCTTTCTTTTTGAATATCTATCTTTGTGCCTAAAATTGTCAGCCATTGAACTGGTGATGTTATTAATTCACTGAAATGTATTTGTAGGTCACTTTTGGTGAATAACTTTGTTGATGTTTTTAAGTCTTGTTTTGTCTTCAACTGGGAATCTGCCTTATCAGCCAATAGTCGAGGCACGGATAAACAAATATTTGTTTCTTTCTCAAATGAGCTGTGGTTACTGCTGTGTAATTTTAAAAGGTTCCAGAAGCTGATTTTATATGAAGGGGAGTACAGCATACTGTTAGTGTTCGTTTCCTAATTGGAATCTGATATTTTCTGTAGGGACAAGAAACTGCAAATCTGTTGCACATAACCAATCACCTTTTCTTATGTGTGGGTAGATTTTTTTGAGAAAGAGCCCACATTCTGAATTTTTCTTTAGTTAAAAATTTGCTGAGCAACAAAGTTCACGAATGGGTTGAAATTGTTTGGGTTGACTTCTTGTAGACTAGAAAATATCTTAAAGATACTATTTTGCTTAGTTAGTTTGATGCAACCTTTTCTATTGTCTGTTTTATAGTAATATGTCCGTTTCTTGTTGTAGATTGGACAGCTGACAGTTTGATAGAGGTTTTGGTGGGACAGGAGGTGGAACCTGATTTAATCAAACTGAATAACCATTTGCATGATATTCAACACCCATCTGTCTAAAGTTATGCATTTCCAGTCTTCCAGAAATTGTGTCACTGTTCTTTCTCCAGGAGTGAGAAACTGTTGGGTGGGGTTGGGGTGGGGTGGGTTGGATGAGCTCTTCATTGTTAATTGTTCTTTTTATTGTTGTTTGAAGGATTTATTTTCTAGAGTGGGAGTATTTTGGTGGAGTGGATTTTTCCTTTTTGATACCTCTGGTAATACCTTTGAGTTTGCCTCTTGTTGTGGCTGGTACACCCATATAGGGGTTTGAAACTTTTGACAGTAATGCTGTCTACACCTCGGTGTGTGTTGCTGCTTCTCTTCCTCTAATACAACAGCTTTCATTATTTTTGCCTCACTTCTCAACCTGACCATCTCCTCTTCAGCATGTTGATTGAAGAGAGGTATACTTGAAAAAGGTAATTTTTTAATTAGACATCAAGCTTAAAAGAGGATAAACGAAGCCATGATGATCTTCTTGAAGAAATTTCACAACAGTATACTGCTGCTGAGAATTCAACCAAATCAACTGTGGCCCTGATAGACTGGTTTGAGATTAAAAAGCTGTCTTTTACTATCTCTTAAAAATCTTGTTGTCTTGGAGGTTGTAGATCAGTGACAAAATATTTCACACTGTTCCATCGCTCTCTGGGTTTCTTCCCAGAAGAGCTGCTGCACTGGAAACTTTTAGATGAGTAGAAGCTGTACTACATATATCTTTTTCTGTAGCATCCATTTTTTGCTCTTTCTGGGTGAGCCATGAATTATGGAGCATAATTATGCTTTCACCTGACCTCTCTAGCTATGATGCAGTTCTGTTTTGGGTCCATTTTGAGAAAATCAGGGACTTGCTGAGGTGGCTTAGTTTTTGAGAAGTCATGAAGCAGTGGCTTTAACCCTTGCTGGGTTAAGAAACTTCTCTTCCACAATGTTCAACAGACCAGATACAAGAGTCAGAGAGGTCTCACAGCTGTCCTCGTTTGCAGAGTCTCAAGAATGACAAACTATTGGTTGAGTCATGTCTAGCGTAATGTTCAATTTATTAGCTCCTCTACTAAATGCATCCTGAAAGATATGAATATTTTCCATCGCTGATATTCTAGATGGTGAGACGGGTGGGGATACTCGAGAATCGGAAGTGCACTTTGAGTCAGTGTGCCGTTACCTTAACCTGGATCAGGAACCAGATCTATCCTTTCTGTTAAATGGGGTTCTAGGCGGTGAAGACTGAAAAGTTGAAGGAGGCTTCTACTTTATTACTGGTGACTGGAAGTTGCCTTTCACATTCTCTTGACCAGTGACTAATGTAAAGGCTGCAAGTAGGATCGTCTGGTGGTATTAATGTTCTCAAAGGACGAAGTGGTGATATATTATCTATTTGCATAACTGGTTCACAGGATGCCTGAGATGCTTTGGAGTAACCAGAAGATGATCCAGATGACCCTTGTGAAGAAGTGAACTACTAGAGAAATTCTCAACAGTGAGGGAGAAGGATTCAACATCTTTCAGGTACTTTTCACCAATGACAGTAGCTGTAATGGTGATCTATGTCTTTTTGACGTTGTGTGTTTGCCAACATTGTCAATAACGGAGTGCTCAGAGGCAGTGAACAAGAAGGTGCTGTTGTGATCTTCAGCATCGACAGAGATGCTGAGGGTCTTGAACAGTGTTTTGACAGCAAGCATCGACAGTAATGTACCAACATCGACCCTTTCTTTGAGGGAAGCATGTTGGCACTAAGTTCCTCGATGGTGATGCCACTGTTTTCAACACCGACAATCGGTGTCGAGTGTGGCGATGATGTCTGTGTCTTGGAGGCGATCTTTGATCTGTAGATCTCCCTTTGTGTGAGTCTTTCTAACAATTTTTGACTATTTCAGCAGGACAAGATGCAGATCGTTCCAAACTTCTTCTCTTTTGATTTTCTTCTTGTGCCTTAATAACCCGCATGAGACCTCTTAGTCTGATTCTCTCTCTGTCTTTTAATGTCCTTTTAGACATTGTACTACCAATGAACATCCTTCAATCTGACAGGATGGACACCGGCATACCACACAGACTTTCTATGAATCAGAACTTGCCATCTTCCAGGCACACGAAGGGCAGATGGTAAATAGAGAAGGCATTCTGACAGAAAATCACTATCAGAATTCAGGAAAATATATATTTTTCAATAGCAAGGATGTTAATTTTTTTTTATTTATTTTTTAGGAAAACTGGTATAATAACCATTCTGACAAGAAACAGTTGTCTTTTCAGAGGTGTGAAAAACCCGAGAGGCGTTCTGACATCCTGCCTGAGGGAACCAGGCAAAAAAGGAACTGACTCAAAGGTAAACTGCCAGTGAATGTACTGTGGGTCGGGGATCCTCCCAGGTCCTTAAGCATAATCTCTTCCTGCTTCTCATTTTGAAAAGTGGCTTTTTTCCCATGGCAGACAAAATAAGCTCAACATTTTAATAATTTTTCCTCAACAATTACCAGCGTTCAGACAGAAAATAGAATCTCTGACAGTCTAACAGTGAAGATCCATAGAAAATTAACTTTGGGTTAGGATATTCTACAATGTTAATTACTTTTTGGACATCATATTTAAAGGTGTCCGTGGTCCAAGCAGGCTGCATGGAATTTGTTGGTGTTTATGACTCTCAGTTAAGATACACCTATTCATTCTTTTTTGCATGATTTAGGGGAACAGCAGTGTGCTCTGAATACTATTACAATCCTATAGCAATAAAATAACACAAATCTTGCAACTGATGGAAAACTGTAATCCACAAAAATAATTTGGCTTTATTGCATTTCATTTTCTAATATATTTAATGTTTGAAATAATGACATATCATAAAAACTGACTTAACTCCTTCAGCTCTCTATAATTAAAGCCAAACTGTGGATGGCACAAACTTAAAAGAGCACGCAGCACCCTGACTTCCATGGGGCCTACCTCTATTGCCCTCCATTTGGGAGTCCTCTGACAATGTGGATAGTGTTACTCCCAAGAAGGGAGTGGAGGTGTAGTGAGAGATTGTCAGTGGAGAAGCATGATGTGGCTGAGCCAAACCAGAGAGGAATTGACCTAGACTGTACTGAAACAGGAGCTCACTTAATAAGGTGTCAATGTATGTGCTAGCAGCGGGAGCCCCAAGGAGAGATTGAAAGGGAGACAGTGCTAGCTGTCGGGGTGAAGAGAAATACACCCCGAATCACATTAGACTACCATGTTGAATTGTGACACGAATGGTAAAACAGAGGCAGAATACTGCCAAAGACCCATAGGAGGTATAAAGTTTAGACAACCTTAACTCAGTGCTGCCCTGCATGCATACACAGAAGTTAAGACTGCTTCCAACCCTAAACTACACATGCACACTTAATTTGACATGAAGCCGCCCCTAGGGTGAGTGAAACTGAGGACAAAGGGGAAACCCCTGGGCCAGTACTTCACTCCATGCTATGCACATGTACATCCCACTCTCACCATATCACTGCCCACTAAACTGGGGTAGAGGCTTAACGTACATGCATCTGTTGAAGCAAACATAAGACCTGCAGACCCAAAAAGCTGCATACATTCATCACAACTATCTAGGTCTGACATGTTTTTATTTAAGCAGATTTTCCATGCAGTCTACCATTTTTTAGCTAAATTTAGAGAAGAAACCAAGACTGACCTCACCAAGGGCCCTGCTGATCTAAATTCTAATCTACGGTATAAGATAGCCACTCTAACCTCAAACACTAATCTAGTGGGCACATGAGTGTTAGATGTAGACACAACGATAGTGACTTGAATAAGCTAAAAACAACAATGACCAGCCCATAAGTGCAAACGGAAGCAACCATTTTGAAGTGTGAAGATTAGGAAGGGGCTCTGTAAAACAACCTGGTGTCTTTCTTGGTGTGATTGTTCTGTGAACATCTTGGAAATGGCCAACCTGAGATCCAGCTGGCAAGCACATACAGGGTTGGCATTTGGTGAAGGGTCCCACAAGTCTTGAGAGGTACGGAAACAATTATACACCAGAACCTGAAACGCACCCTAGTCTATACCAAGACATTCCTTCCAGTAAGCTACTGAGAAGGCAATATTTTCAACCAATTACCAAGAAACTACAAAATAATATCACTAGACTTGTACTTTTGGCATCCTTTTGACTGTCGAAACAAGCTCTACAATGTTACGGACAGATTCAGGGTGGTGCAGATCCTGGGCATTCAACTCAAGGGAGAACACAGGGATTCATGACTCATCTGAAGCATCTGTGAGAGGGATTCCACAAAGACAATAGACTACCATTAAAGCCAACCCAACATTAAGCCCAATAGAAGACCAGGGTAAATCGAGGAAACAGTTAGACTCCACCAGTATTCATGCAAACATGAAATTTCTGCTCAATGATGTAGGCTGACAATCATGGTCTGAAAGGGGGTTGAAAGTCTCTTCGCCCCTCCTTCCCAGAACCACCCCCCCCAAAAACTCCTTGGGCATCAGAGTAGGGCCCTGTGCCATCAGATTCTGTCCATCCATGGACCATCAATGGAGCAAACTGCTGATCTACCGGTCGGGGACTTCCAAACCTCTCTTGCCAACTCTGTTTACCTACTAAGAGTGAGCTTATGATGCACCTTCTCGGTCTCAGAGGGGCGGAAGAAATGTTGAATACTTCTGGTGGATTATTGCGCTATTCACATAAATAGTTACAACAGCTCTCCATGGAGAGGCATTCTAAAAATTGTATACAGGTTTACATATAAATTTGTGTTTTTGAGGGAGGAGTGGGAAAGATAATGGATATTACGGAAATTAAGAAAAAGCTAGCAAACAATGGAATGCTTGCAATAAGTCTAACTGTAGTGAATCCTAGTTTGTTTTAATGGGATAACAGGAGTTAGCTTATCCTCCGGCTTGCAGACTCGTGCCACCATCACCTAGTGACTTTTAACCTACTTAGCTTGCTCTGTCTTAGCCCATTTAATTATTTAATTCTTCTAAGATGGCTGCCTTGTTTATAGTTGGGCCACTTGTTATGCTTTGCATTATTGTCATCGCGCTAAGGCGTCAAGATCAAGCAACAAAGACAAACAAACCGTAGGTGTTCACAGTTAGGGATTTTCCCTCTCTATACTTTCGAGGGATTGTTTATATTAATTGCCGTCCCAAGCATCTCTTATCTATTGTTTGGGAACACACCTACGTCAGGGGTCCTTGTAGATCTGTATAAATACATCGCACTTTAGACAGATAATCAGAGTGATTCCGACCAGAGGGCATCACCACCATCGCTGATATCGATGCTGCATGTCTTCTTGACGTTGACCCAGTCTTGACGTGTCCCTGCGGAGTCTGAGATAGAGACCTCATTCCAAGGTAACGAGGGTTGGGGGCTACTCTCATGGACATGGCATTGGCAGATTAGGTTTAGCAAACCCAGCTCTCCTTTGGGTGAGAGGTTAGGCCTCTCACATTAGGGTATTAGGGCATATTACATCTCGTATGCCTTTCTTATGCATTGCAAGATGGTGGGGGTCTTTGTAATAATGACTCTCTTCTTCACAATTCTGTTTCTTGCATTATTCATTCTCCTAATCATTGCAGCCCATGCAACTTATCACAAATTGAAGTTATGTTAAATAAAAACTATTGAAACTTTACTGCATCTTTGTCATTTCCTATGTCTGTATGAGGCATATCTGTGAGATAGGGGTAATCTCTGTTTAACCACGACATTCCCCGAGATGTATTATTCTCGAGTCGATGCGTAAAGGCTGCCACAAATCACCTTTCACTATTGTGCTTCTGGTGAGGTGCTGCTAGTGAGCCGGTAAGGTTGGGACAACAGTTGCGATTTGTTGTAGGATAGGCATAGTGACCTACAGACAAAAGTACTGTCATCCTTTAACCAGCAGTCTTGCCCAGAGAAGAGTCCAAACTACGACATGGTGCCACCAACGATGGTGTTTAGGCACTAATTTACAGATACCCCGACTATCACTGTCTCACAGACAACAGCTACCCTAAGTACCATTATACCGAGGCGTATGTGGTCTTTTGGAAATTTCTCCTCAGCTGAAAAGGTAACACCTGATTAAGCTGTAGGTTGTTCGAGCTCAAACTCATAAAAGGACTTATACTCCATTTTGGTGTTCCGTTTCTCTAAACAAAAATGGCTGCTGCCATAGACATTCCTGAAAGTGCTAGACATGCACTAACACAACATTTATTAACGCATGGCCTTACAGACGAGGGCGGGGATGTTACTCTTATAATAGAAGCTAATGAAGCATACCAAACAGAAACATTTTACTGTTGGGTCACCTTTCCTGAGGTAGACCAAAGAACACATACATTCCACACATATGAAATTGCAAATGTACCTTTACGGTAACTAGCATACCAGTATCATGAAATTTCGCTC
This sequence comes from Pleurodeles waltl, assembly GCF_031143425.1. Lineage (NCBI taxonomy): Eukaryota > Metazoa > Chordata > Amphibia > Caudata > Salamandridae > Pleurodeles > Pleurodeles waltl. The sequence continues at coordinate 456,998,404 of NC_090448.1, forward strand.
ACATACCAAGAGTGTCAGAACTGGTTTGAAGGCGCCTTACCACATGTATTACAAAGAGTGAGGCTAGGTCCCTTAAGTAATGACAGACCTACAAGGCCTATGTTTGCCACATACACACCTCACCCAGGCATTCAGAATATGCAAATAGCAGATCTGCGAGATTTATATAATAAATTGGTGACATTATAGAGACGATTAGTTCAGTTCGCACTGCGAACATTGAACACAACACCAGCACGTCCAGCACCTGGTGGTTATCAATTGGATACTGGGATTAATCCACAAACAGTGCATACTATTGTGGGTAAAGTGCTTGCGGAACGGGGAAAAAATACAGTTCTGGATTGCCCAGGAAACTGATCAGCTGGAAGCTGTGTTTCCCCATACGGGACCACACGAAAAACAGACTGCTCACTATGTGCTTGCCCCTTGAGATGGTTCCCTCGGTGGATGACTGCGCCACATGGGGTACAGTCTTCGCTGCCATATATACTACTACACATGGTACCCTGACACTTGCCAATTTACCGGAAGTGTTAAAACAAATACAAAATAAGCATAGGGCTGCACCAGCCCCGGATTTGGGGATGACATTAATGCGTAACTTTGATGCTGTTTCCTCAATAATACTCAGTAACATTAAAGGGGAAGCGGTAGCACTGGCAATACGCCAGCGTCTCCAGGAAATTCCACACCAGAAACAAGAGAGACAGCTACTGAAAATAATTTCCAACACCTATACTAGTATAGGCCGGAATAGTTTGGGAGCCAAACCAAAGAAATTGGAGTTACAAGGTACCACCCATAAGGAAGGTACAAAGCAGGCACAAGAGGGCCCTAAGAAGCGCTGGGACAAACAAAAAGATTTCAAAGATAGAAATAAGAGAGGTGATTCTCCACACCCACTGAACCCCGAAAGGAGATACGATCGCAGAAATAGGGAGAACATTAAAACTCCAGACAGATATATTGATTCACGTCCCTCTCGTTCCTTTCAGGACGCACCAGATAGACGTAGGGAGAGAGGGGGCCGTCAAGATCGACGTCCAGAATGCGTGAAAGAAAAGAAAGACTAGCAACAGTCTACCATTAAAAAAAGAAGAAAAGGCTCCTCAGCAAAAGCCACAGTTTAAAAAGAAAAAGGTAGCAGAACTGACAGCTAAAAATGCCAGTATACTTGAGAACACTGTTGAGGAACAAGACGTGGGCAGCGACTCTGTTACACAGCGCGGCAGAGGTCACGATATGTTGCCAGAGTCTGAAAGATCATCTGGATGCGACAGCAACTAGCGATTTCATCGCAGTTGAAACAGCGGACGGTCACGTTCTCCCCCCCCCCGACAGGGTTTATGATTTGAAAATACAGATAGAGGGAGACGTGGAGCGCACTATAAGTGTGATATTTTGGGATGAACTAACTAGTGATATCCTATTGGCCGAAAGAGACTGGCCACCTGAACACATCCGCAAGCTCCCGCATGGGGAAGATGTCATTTTGCCTTCTTTCTCCGATCTTGTTCCGGAAGCAGAAAAAGAAGCCTGTGCTCCTGAATGGGCTTTATCGCAATCATGTAGGTTGGGACAAGGAGTCTCCTTGTCATGTTATTCCAGTTAGATCTACACCCCAACTGCAGTCACAATATCCTGAAAGTCGGGACCTGAATGCATTCTCATTTGGCTCTCAGAAACGCTTTTGCCATTTACCTCAAGGCTATAAAAATAGACCGGGGCTATTTTCAGCCCGTGTAACATCAATATTACATGATATTGATACCGAGGCGTTATCCTACGTGGATGACATATCTCACAGACGACGTCCTTGACATTCATCTTACAAGGGTCGATCGGATCATTCTGGGATTTGCAGACCTCAGTTACAAATTCAACTTTAAGAAAAGCAAGATCGCCTTTCTCAGTGTATTATTCCTGGGATATGAGCTATCAAACGAGGGAAAGAGCCTGGCCCAGCACTTGCTGGAAAAATCTGCTCAACTGCACCCTCCTAACACACGTAAGAAACTACAGTCATTACTAGGTTTCTTTAACGTTGGCAGAACATACATTCCAGATTATGCACAACGCATCAAGCCACTTTATGACTTGGTTCAGCCCAATTTTTCTAGCAGACATTGGACGGTTGAACATACCCGCATCCTTAGGGAAATGCAACAGGACCTGCTTGAAGCTAAACACTTGCATACATGTGACAATAAAACAAATTTGGTTATCAGAATAATCGCTGGTGCCATTGGATTTACTTATGTCACCTTCAATGAGGGTGACACGGTACCCATAGCGTATAAATCACATTTATACTCCAATGCAGAACAGCGTTTTGCACCTACAGAAAAGATTCTGACAGCAGTTCAGATGGCTATCATAAAAGAGAGGCCACTTGCCCAGGGGAAATGTATTATTGCTGTCTCCCCGGTGCCGGCCTTAGAGGCTGTCACCAAAGCTAGCATTGCCAACGCTAAAGCATTACATCCACATTGGATTCAATGGGCAACGTCTCGGACCGCCACTGATGTCGATTATATATTCGATCAAAAATTTCAGACACAAGAGTTTCTTCAGTACGAACAAGAGTACCCCGCTCCTCTAAATATCTTGCCCCTGGACAGATACCATACTGTCATATATACTGATGGTTTGGCACAACCCACTGTAGGTACTAAACATCAATACTCCGCAGCTTGCTTGGAGTCTTCCACCAACACAATACCTACACGCAGGCCCTAGGGGACTGCACGGCCCAGCTGGCTGAACTTAAGGTTCTAATTCTAGCGCTCGAACATACTGAGCCAGAATGCCGGACTTTAATAGTCTGTGACTCATATTAATGCGTTCAGTCCTACAATGACTATATCAATCATTGGCAACAGAACGGGTTTAGGGATTCTAAAGGGAACACCATTAAACACAAAATATTGTTGGGGAGGGTGGCTGATCTTAAGGATAAGCTGTTGTGTGTCCATGTAGTACATACATTGGGACACCAACGTGTAGGAGTACACGTTACAAGTAATACATTGGCTGATGAAGCGGCCAAAGCAGCAGTAGCTACGGCTTCTGTGGCTGCAGTGACTCGTTCACAGACGAGATTGGATAATGAAATATTGACTGCCGTTAAAGCTTGGGCTGCAGGCAAGCCTCTTCCGAAAAGATACCCTACAAACTATACTTACCATATCAGTGTGCAGAATGTTGCTTACACAACAATTCCTGGGGTTGGAGATCGAGTGATTCCCAATGAAGACCAGAGATTAGACATAATTAAAGCAGCGCATGAGGGTGTCGCTTCTGCACATGCTGGTATATTGGCCACGATAACACTCCTAAAAAAACACTTCTGGTGGCCTGGTCTTTGCAGAGGAACAAAAAAATATGTCCTTTCCTGTGACAGTTGCCAGCAGATAAGGGGCTCTAATATCAAACGCACATCGCAGACATCCCTCCTAGTTTCCAATAGGCCACTACAGTGTGTGTACCTGGACTATTGTGGTCCCCTACAGCCTGATGGTGCATACAAATACATTCTAGTCGCTGTAGGTTCTTGTTCTAGATTCCTGTGGGTATGGCCACAGCGGTCGGCTGACGCTCGGACTGTTATAATAGACTTGCTGATCTTTATCTGTACATATGCGGTTGCAGCATTCCATTCAGACCAGGGCCATGCATTTGCCTCTAAGGCATTCCGGGACACCATGGGTACGATGGGTGTTGAACTCCATTACTCCTCACCATACCATCCAGAGGGAAATTCGGTCGTGGATAGGTGGAATCGTGATCTAAAGCAGTCCTTAACAGCTTGAGTATTAGGTTCAGGCCTCAGCTGGTTACATCACCTACATGGGGTCCAGAGAGCACTGAATAATCTGCCAAGGCAGTCCTTGCGGGGGACGCACTCTATATGAGGTTCTCTTTGGGATACCTATGTATGTCCCAGATCTTGATGCCCCTGGTATGGTGGCAGCAGAAAAACCATTTGACATAAATGAACGTCTCACTGTTTTACAGGAGCTTCAGCAATTTCGTGATGATAAATCATCTGCAAGTGCTGCCACTTTAGGAATAAAGGATTTAGCGAAAACTTCGACTGGCTGGATTCCTAAAGTTAGGGATCTGGTTCGTGAGAAGATCGCAGTGAAGAGGGAGTTCGGTCCATCATACAGAGCACCTGTACCGGTCTTGGGAATTCAAGGCACCCGGATTGTCATCTTACCACCGCTGTCTGGCTCTAGAACAAACAGATTCATCTCCATCGATAACATCAAATTACACCATGTGGCCGATCCTTCACAGTAGACCTAGAGGTCCCTTGAGTGGTTTCCGATCCCCTCTTACTACCCAACAGGACATACATCTACATATTAGGATGAACAACACTATTACAGACTATGCAAGAATGTCTAATGCTGTTCCAGACACCTCCTCCACCATGGGGAGGGCGGAAAATGAACTCTTGCTAGTTCCTGTCACTACTTCATTGACCACCCAAGTCCAAGATTTAGCTGTTTTTTACACAAACACATCACGGACTAATGACACTGTCTACCAAGAGCCTCCACGTGAAGTGGACCAAAGTACAGACGGTGCACCGGCTCCGGTGTTTGCAGAGACTGCTTCTGGCTATTTCATTGACATTGATGATTTTTCCTCAGACTCATCCACTACTGGGATCAACAATGTTGAAAAAAGAAGTAAGCTGTATCAATGGCTTAAAAAGAACTATGTGAAATACCCATGGAACTATTTATGGTTCTGTTTGACATTTTTTGCATTATTTTTATGGATTGGTTTTGTGACGGTTTTATTTTTGCTCATAAATGGTCACTATATTCCTGATCGCTCCTCTGTGGAGCCAGTTGATGAAGTTTTAACTCCTTATCATTCTTCACATAAGGTCTGAAGAGACTTGCCCCTGTAAATGTTACCGCACTACTGATTTCTGATGCAATTGTGTAGGACAAAGTTCCATTTGATATACGGTCTTACAGAAATTATTCAAATAATATACGTGCTCAAAATTTCTGTGACAGATGTAATTACACCTGATGTTGTCTCTGATGATTGGGATGTCAAAACAGTTGATTCCATGCTAGCTGAAATGAAGGACTATTCCGCTTTTGAAAGTGATGATGTAGAAGAAGAAGACTATTCGTTGTGAAATAATTCAACCATTAAAACATATAAACAACATTATATGAGCCAAATAACAATAAAACAATATATTAAGAAAAAAAACATCAGATTAAAACAGATAAAAACCTCATTCTTAAAAAAAATAAAGAAAGAATTGTTTTAAAAAACTCTACATTGCTATGCCAAGTAATTGCCCCCCACAAAAACGATCCCAACCCCCTCCATACCAGTGCATCTGAGGCCATTTGCATCCACATAAAAGCAGGGCTATATTGCACAAAGCCCTTGGGCCTCAAGAGGGGTAATAAAAAACAAGATCTAAAAGGTGCATACAAAAAACCCAAAATAATGTAAAATGGGATAAGGTCTGCAGGGACACACCATCACAAGGACAAGGTCTAATAGATTTTTCACCATACTGGCCTAGCGGGAAACAAATTACTTCTGATGATCCCCATACGAAATCGAGTAATAAGAGACCGTTCCCTCACATCATTTATCTCTAAAAGATAGAGCTCAGGGCCCACCCCCATCTTTAACATAGTAAAAACCCTGACCGATTTTTTCCTTAAAACCTCCCCCTCTCTTTTTGCCCCCTGAATTCTCAGAAAATTATCCTTAACCCAATTTTTATCACGGCTAGTCAGACCCTCAGGAGTATCAAACAAGTCAGGCCGCCCCAAAACTTGGGCCGTCTTTCTTATATACGTCAGCCAGGGAATATTCTTTACATTGTCACAGGCCAAACAATCTCTTAAAATCTCCCTAGTAAAGGTAGCATGTTCATTCCCCCAAATTGATATCCATAGCACGAGGGGAGCCAACTGGAGAGTATCTTGTACAAACTCAAGATCTAATTCCAAATGAAGGGAAAAAACAGAAGTGTTTTGGCCAACTCCGAATAGCCTTCAACAGAAACGATTTTCCTCTACAGTAGGTGCTCAAGTATCTACATACCCCCAGAGTGCTGCACCATACAGCAGAACAGGAAGACATTTCGCCTGTAGATTTCAAGCAAGGGCTTGATCGGTTTACTTCCTACTCTTACAGCAAAATCAAATGTAGCACCAACTGTGGCATGGAACAGCATACCCCTTCTGGCAATACAGGGTTTCCAAGAACCTTTATCGTCAAAGATGATCCCTAAATATGGGAATTCATGGACCCTGTTAAAATTTTCATCTTCAATCCTTAGGTCCCTCACCCTACTCAAGGGTCTACCACATACATTGAAATGTGATTTCCTATAATTAATCTCTAGGCCCAGAACTGACATAAAGGAGGCATAAGCTCTAACTACTTCACGGAGGCCATTCATTGTGCAGGCCATAAGGACCGCATCATCCGCATACGTCAACACAGGAACATTAATACCATTCACCTTAGGGACATCCCTGCAATGTTCCATCAAGAAGTCCGACAATCCATTTGTATATAAAAGAAACAAAGTGGGAGCCAAAATCCCCACCCTCCCATTTGCAGCCGTTCCTGAATGCAGATACCGAAGCAACTCTACAATATTAGGATCCAACCCTAACTGATTTAGCCTCTCCCACAGTATAGTCCGATTTACCTTGTCAAAGGCACAACTAAGATCCATAAATGCAAGGTAGAGGGTGCCCTTCCTTGCTTGCGTATATTTCCCAATCATCATCAATAAGTTAAGGCACTGTTCCCGCGTGCCAAGCCCTTCCCTGAATCCATACTGGTCCTGGCTAAGAATTTCATTTTCTACCATCCAGGCCTCAATACGCCTTAGGATGATCCGCCCAAGAATCTTTGCAGGAGAATCAAGGAGGGAAATGAGGCGATAAGACTTAGGATCATTCCGGTCACCCTTTTTAAAAACTGGTATAATACAAGCCAGCCTCCAGGAGGCAGGAATACCCACAGTAACTGCTGCATTAAGGACATTTAGAAGAATAGGTGCCCATAACTGAGGGCAGGATTTATACAAATCCATGGGGATCAAATCCAGGCCCGGGGCTTTATTACTAGCACTACCCTGGAGTGCATCAATAACCTCCTGGAGTGAGAACCTGATTGCTAGGTTAGGAGCCACAGCGTACTCATTCTCCCAGTTATTTCTTAGGGGTATCCCCTCAGAAATTCTGCAAAAATAATTTACCTAGGCCTCCGGGGCGATACTGCAACCCAGGCCCACTGATGTTTCTGTTGCAAAAGAACCTTTATTCACCACCTTCCAGAACAACCCAGGATCCTTCAAGACTGTGGCCCGCTCCAGCTCATCCCAAGCTTTTTCTTTATGTTTTATCTTACTCTCCCTCAAAGCAATTTTATACTTAATCCTTGCTTCTTTCACAAGGGCCCTGTCTCTAGGGTATTTTTTGAGGGCCGTTTTCATGTTTGCCCTAGCATCATAACAGGCCTTATCAAATCACCCACATCCGCGCTTACTAGGGCGGCTACTTGTTGAAAGTAAGCAATCTCCAACTGCTATATTTACTACAGTTATTGCATCCATAACTTCCTTAGGATTAGGGGTATCAGCCAAAAGTATTTCCATAAACAAATGTAGGTTGTCTCCCACCCCCCTTTCTATAACTTGTTGGGGATCTACCGGATTCCAACCAAGTCGCCTCCCCTGATCTTCACAGATGGAGGACCACCCCGTCCTAATTTACATAAAGCCCCTGGAAATTTGAAGCATACTGTAAGGGGATTATGGTCACTTATGCACTCCCCTAGCACCCCTGCACCAGTCAACAGATCTTTTAGTAGAGGAGACACAAAAATATAATCAATTGTGGTGCCAAACCCTCTTCCCACAAAGGTTGGGAGTTGAGAGGTATCCACTACTTCTAAATCACAGAGATTCTGAAGGCCCATCTTCCTCAACTCCTGAATCAGAACCCTGCCTCTGGAATCCTGCACACCATCCTCCGAGTAATCCTCCCAGTCACACTTGAAAGGATTTACCACTGTACTAAGAAGTCCCCGCTTTGCATTAAAATCTCCCAACACAATGGCACAGAACTCCAGCCCCACCCCCTCCATTCTACACTTCAGCACCCGAAGAAAGGAGAAGAGGGCCCCAATTTGACACCCCAGATCCCACACAGCATTGTAAACATTTACCAACAAAACATTGAAATTGTTAGAAAAAATCACCCATACAAGCAATATACCCTGGTGGTTACAGTTGATTTGGAATGCCCCCACTATCTTGGAAAAGGGGATTAGTGTAACCAGGTCACCTTTCGAACAGCCTCCAAGGGACTGCACAGCCGGGACTGCAAATCTATCATACCCGACCCAAGCAGCCAACCCATCCAAACAGGTTTCCTAAAACATAATAATATCGTAATTAACCAGAGACCTAACCCAAGCCTGGTCTGATAGTTTGGCATCATACCCTGCAATATTCCAAGAAATAAGACTGCACTGCAAAATCACCCCCCCACCCCCCTGGCACAATCAAAGTCTTAGTGCATTGTCAGTCCACCCCTTCCACATCTGGATTTCTATAGTTATCAACTCTCCTGCTGATTGACCGCGGGGCTGTCTGACCTGGGGGAAGGGGGGTGCCTGCCAAGTTCAAGAGAAGACTCAGCAGACAGTCGCATGCGATTATAAAAATAACCCAAGGGGGCCATACCAATTGATCCTACTCTTGAAAAAACTGTACTGTATGTGGAAAGAAGCCATTGTGCCAAACCAGGGTATCTAACTTTTACAATAATACAATCCCCATTCCCCTCCTTTTTTTTGGGTCCAAGCCAGTCAATTCTTCTCACACACAAAATGTCCTTAAAACCCTTACATGAAAAGTCACAATTGCAGGTCAGCCAATAGCCAGTCTTATTTATTAATTGAGCCATAGACTCATTAACCCCAGGGGCCAGAGCAGGGACATTCGTCAACACCACCACATAGGGGGCACATGTCGGTGGAAGTTTCAAACAGACCAACGGAGACCTTTTCGTTGGCGGATTCTGAGTATACTTCCCATCCAACTGTTGGCAGATCCCGCCAACTGCCACAGATTCCAGTCCAGGTTGCCTGCTACTGTTCGATCTAATTACGGCCCTCCCGCTCAATGATAGGGCAGTAGATGAATCCGACGCAGTCTCAACACAGGCACCTTGGGTCCCCAAATTTGCAGGATTATCTAATTGCAGTGGCATTTTCCCCAAAGGCCCCAAAAAACCCAGCAGTTTCCTCCTGCAAGGTCACGTCCTCACTTGTTTGAGGGAAACAGCTCGGGGACACAAGGCCACCCGTACATTGTCTCCCAAGGTTTCCTTGCTCAGATATCCAGCAAACTGCTTTTTCAATAACCAATAATTTTGCCAAAACAGGAGATAGAATACCCACAATCATTTCCTTAAACTTTAATAAGAAATTAGTTACATCGCAGCCCGTAAGCTGGCAAAATTCAGGGCTGCTATTCACCCCCTTAAAGATTTCCAAAAGAGATGATTTCGTTTTGGGCACCATTTTCTTTAGCACCTTTTTCTTCCTTGGGGTGGGGGGGGGGCTGCATTTATCTAAGGGGCAAGCCGGGGGCGAGGACAGAAGGAGCCTTTTACTTCTTCTCGAAGGCCCTGGATCACCTAAATCCTCTACTATCTCAACATGGGTATGCTCCGCAGCGTCACGTAGGTCGCCCCCAAGATGGGCCGCCTCCTCATCCAAGCCCCCCGGGGGAACACCAACTACATCTCCATAGATAGCCTCCGCTCCGCCGGATCAATTTCCTTAGTCACAACCGCAACAGCTCTAGCGAGAAAGGAGTCCAAGTTGGTGGGTACACTACCCTGCCTGCCACCACCGCCACCACTCATAGCTCCAGTTACCCGGCCCTTCTTCCTGCCCATTATATAAACAATGGCACCTCACTAACGTAGGGCAGCAAAAGTCACAGTTTAAACACAGTGTCTCGCCAGTGAATCTCCAGGTGCTGACAATATTAAATAAAATCCGTAAACTCACCATCCACAGAGAAGATGAAAGATGAAAGAGGTGTGGCCCAGCCCAGCCTCAGACAGTCGATGACGGGCGCAGGATGGGCCCGCCCTTGGCCCGGGCGCGTCCAGCGCAGCGGGAGAAAGCAGTGTGCTATACGCGTGTCTTCAGGGGCTGGCTCCGCCCCTCCTCTGTCAGCCACGGCACCCCGGCACAGGTTCCAGTGTCCTGCGCAGCGGGAGACAGTAGCGTGTAAAACGCGCGTCTTCAGGGGCTGGCTCCGCCCCTCCTCTGTCAGCCCCGGCACAGGTTCCAGTGTCCTGCGCAGCGGGAGACAGTAGCGTGTAAAACGCGCGTCTTCAGGGGCTGGCTCCGCCCCTCCTCTGTCAGCCCCGGCACCCCGGGACAGGTTCCAGTATCCCAGTGATGATGTATATAAACATACAATGAATTATGGGGAAATGTTCTGCTATAACAATTGGGGACATTACTACCTACACCATGCCACTAGATACAGGCCAGTGTTAAACTACACACAGTGGGAACACCGTTCTACACCACCGTTGGGGAGCCCAAAGTACTATAGTGATAAATTTACATACTTTTCTGGGCATGACACAAAAAAGCGGAGTCGTATTATTTTAAAATACCTCTGGCACAAATTAGGAGAATTTTGCTAACTGATACAAAACTGATTTATTCAGATCCCTTTGTTTCCTGGCTCGCAGTTGAAGGTTACGAATACTGGAAGAACACTATTGATTTGAAAAGTGTATGGGGAACACAAGATTGGCAGATACAGGGTAGAGAGGCTTTATTTCGAGCATGCCTGATTCCTGTGCAAATGATTTTCTTAAATGACACAATTCAGCAGACATCCTGTCTGGGGGTAGCAAAAATTAAAGATTTGAACACGCCCAGTATCCCCACCTCGGTGAGGTTTAAAGATTGGCAATACTTCCTTAATATCACAGAGGATAGGCTAGACGCAATGATTAAGGCTGGTACCTATAACTCTTCACTTTCCAGTCCTGGCGTGTGGTTAATACGGCCCACTGACACAAATAAGTGTCAAGCGCGTTTTTTTCAATTAACAGGCCAGACCCTCTCTTTATATCGGGTCAACATACAGGTATAGTTACAACATACATTGTGGGTAAGCTGTGCCAGCAATGGGTACAGACCAACACGTCAGCCGCAGTTAAGCAACACCTGAACACTCTTTCCGGAGATATAGACTTGCAGGATTTTCTGCTGGGTCATAGAAAAAAGTGTTCGAAAAGGTTTTTATATGCTATGTACAATGAAATTTGGAAACTTTCACAGATTGAGGCTCTGGATAAAGAAAATTTAGAAAAGACATTAGCAGTTGTCGACAACGGCATGAATACACTGTCCAACAGGATTTATTCACTATCAAATATAGTGTTGTCTGCTATATCACTCAGACAGACTTGTCCAGGTTATATCATGGGCAAACACAGCTACGTTTCATCATGCAGCTGGGTTGGACTTTACAGACACTGAAAAATGGCTGCATTCCATGGAAGTATATTAACCGGAGTGAATTCTTCACTGCTTTTAATTTTTCCAGAGAACAACAGACAATGGCTAAACGGGAGGCTAGTTTCTCCATGCTTCATGTAGAAAAGTTGGATGAGTTGCCCTTCACGGTAGCAGAGAGTCCTTCAACTATCTGGCTCTTACATGGCATAATTAATTTACCCATTTTGACCTTTCGTTTCTCAAGCTGCCTGAAACATCTTGCAGTGGGAAGGTACGAGCAACTAGGAGATAGCTATATTAAGGAAGAATGGGATTTGCACTTTGAATATAAATGCCTGAACGGAGAAACAGAGGTCTTTCTTAGCGGAAGCGAATGTGAGACTGCTGTTAGTCATTCTATGATATGCAAGCAGGTGTCCCTTCATGGTCTTTGCAATGCGGGGGTCGCGAATTTGGCCTGTTTGCTGAAGGGTACTCCCGTCCCATTGATTCACCCGGTATTTCATGTACTTTCCAATGTAAGTTATGTTGTACTGAGCGATCAAAGCTGTTGCGGCATGCGACCAGGAATTGCCTACGCAATCTCGGCCTCTAAGGTGTTTACGTGTTGCAGACATGCTTTGTCTCCATCCCCCCCACATGTGAGATAAAAGTATCTGACATGTGGCCCCACACAGATACTATTAATGTGAACTATGACAAGCTGAGCAGGCTCAAGGCGCTATTGTTTCAAAAACAGGTCGTCTTGACATCCGCAAAAGAGACGTATGCTCTCCAGATTGCGAGATCATCAGCCGAGAAACAATCCCTATGAAATACCAACTTCCCCAAGCACTCTGGAGAACTGGTATCCAGAATATTCAACGCTTCGAGCACCACTGGGATTGTTCATTTCTTTAAGGCTGTCGAGTCTGGTTTTATGTCCATCTTCCAGACTGTCTTCGGAGTCATCCCGTCAGCCATCCATTCGCTCTTTTCAAGTGTGTTTGGTGGCTTTCCAATTATTTTGGCTTTGATTGGCGGACTACTACTGCTATTTCTTCTGATTCGCAATGGTTGTCTCTTTCCAGCTACGCAGAGCAATGGAGCAGCTCACACCAACTCCACTGTGCTATGAACGCATGGTTCGGATCTTCGGTACACCCTTGCTGGTGGAATTGGAGCATGACTGGTCGTTGTCATTTCGGCCTCTTCTTTGGTGCGTAAAACAAGTCGTCCGCTGCATATGGTGCCTCTTTGAGCATCTGCCTATGGTCTGTCTTGCTGTTGCACCAACATCTCCTGTGGACCACTAACTGCTGATGTCCCCGATGAGGGTTCATACACAGTCATGCCCCTTGAGACTGAGGTTGCTCCGCGAGGCCACCTATGAGCCTTCCGTTTTGAGATCTACCATGGACGAGGGCACTGTAACGAATGAAGTCACACCTGAAAGTACTTCTCACGACTGCTCTTTGGATCATTTGTCCGCCCTGCACTCAATTTAACACCAGATGATGTTGACTCATTTTTGAGGTCATTGGTTGGTGACTTCGATGACACTCTTCAAGATCATGCATACAGAAAATAATTTGATGAATTGACTTGCCATTCCCGGTTCGGAATTATGCATTGAAATTAACTTGCTTTGGCACGCTGTGCTTGTCATGGTTGACATTAACATCTCTGTATGTGTTTTAGCGGAAATTGTTTTTATTACCTTTTTAACACATTTTAAAGATTTTTTAGCTGGTTATTATGCTTTTAGCTTTTTAGTTCAGAGCAATTTTAACATTTGGGTTCCTGTACCCTCGTCATAACTGTTATGGCAATGGGGAGGGTGTAGTGAATCCTAGTTTGTTTTAATGGGATAACAGGAGTTAGCTCAGCCTCTGGCTTGTAGACTTGTGGCCCCGTCACCTAGTGACTTTTAACCTACTTAGCTTGCTCTGCCTTAGCCCAATTAATTATTTAATTCTTCTAAGATGGCTGCCTTGTTTATAGTTAGGCCACTTGTTATGCTTTGCATTATCAGTGTCACAGCGCTAAGGCGTAAAGATCAAACAAAAAAGACAAACAGTAGGTGTTCACGCTTAAGGATTTTCCCTCTCTATACTTTGAGGGATTGTTTATATTAATTGCCGTCCCAAGCATGTCTGTTATCTATTGTTTGGGAACACACCTATGTCAGGGATCCTTGTAGATCTGTATAAATACATCGCACTTTAGACAGATAATCAGAGGGATTCCGACCAGAGGGCATCGCCACCACCGCTGATATCGATGCTGCACGTCGTCTTGACGCTAACCCAATCTTCGTGTCACTGCGGAGTCTGAGATAGAGACCTCATTCCAAGGTAACGAGGGTTGGGGGCTCCTCTCATAGACATGGCATTGGCAGATTAGGTTTAGGAAACCCAGCTCTCCTTTAGGTAGGAGGTTAGGCCTCTCACATTAGGGATATTAGGGCATATTACATCTCGTATGTGTTTCTTATGCATTGCAAGATGGTGGGTGTCTTTGTAATAATGACTCTCGTCTTCACAATTCTGTTTCTTGCATTATTCATTATCCTAATCATTGCAGCCCATGCAACTTATCACAAATTGCAGTTATGTTAAATAAAAACTATTGAAACTTTACTGCATCTTGGTCATTTCCTGTGTTTGTATGAGACATGATATATCTGTGAGAAAGGGGTAATCTCCGTTTAACTACAACATTCCCTGAGATGTCTTATCCTTGAGTCGATGCGTAAAAGCTGCCACAAATCACCTTTTACTATTGTGTTTCTGGTGAGGTGCTGCTAGTGAGCTGGTAAGGTTGGGACAACAGTTGCGATTTGTTGTAGGATAGGCATAGTCGCCTACAGATAAAAGTACTGTCATCCTTTAACCAGCAGTCTTGCCCAGAGCAAGAGTCCAAACTACGACATAACCACTGGCAATTTCTCAGGGTAGCATTCTAATACACCGTTCTTTTGTCCACCATGCCAGCTCAAATTATACCTAGTCATTTAAAAATCAGTCTTAGTCCTGGCCCCAAAAAGAAAAGTCCACCCTGAATTGCCAGACCAGGTCCTCCCATCATTTTTTGTGTGATTGATGTTATGCCCCAAGTGGCCAAGATAATGCCCTCCCTTAGGCCCCTTTCTCACTCTGCTATAGAATCCAAGCTAAACCTCACCGAAAAGGTCTAACAAGGCTGAAACCGGTCTTGGGTTGCACTGTGTTCCTTTGTGGAAGGGGCCTCGTCAGGCAGTTCGGGATGGACTGTTCCTATGAATGTTAGTACTGATTTGCATAATGACGGCATTTGTTGACAGTGACACACTGTGCAAAATAATGGATTGACATGCTACCTCGAGCGACTGCCAGTGGCTCCATTCCTCCCATCACCTTTTGTGTGACTGAAATAAGAAAAAAGCTACACATGCACTGCAAATTTGTGTTAACAAAATTTACTTTTCTTGATGTTATGACTGTAGTAAATGTTTGCCCAACATCTACTGCTGCATCAAACTTTAAAGCTCAATAAAAACATGTTTACAATTAAAACAAAAATGAATCTGTGAACATAACACCCTTAGATTTAGGGCCTGATTATTACTTTGGCGGGTGGGATAGTCCATCACTAACATGACGGGTATTCCGCCCGCCATTTTACAAGTTCCAGAGGATATAATGGAACTTGTAATATGGCAGAAAGGATATCCATCACGTTTATGATGGAGTATCCCACACACCAAAGTCATAATCAGGCCCTTAGTCTGAAACAATACAACAGCTGCGCTCCTAAAAGGCACGATGTTCTGACTCCATACAAAATACACAATATAAAGAACTGTACCAATTCTCAAAAGACAAAAAAATTGTCCATCATTAGACATAATAAGAAGGGATGTATATAAGCAGTGGCTGGATATACTGATGTAGATTTAAATGGCCTGATTAAGCCTTTAGATTATGATTCAGTTCAGGATTGACAAAGCCATGGTGCTGTACAAAAGATAGTTATGAGAAATACTACAGACTACATGAAAAGTGATTATAATCCCCACCCAATATATATGATGGAGAGCAATCCACACATTAAATAGTCAAGGCTGGATACATTCATACAAAATGCAATGTACTGTCAAGCTGAAATGCTCTTATAAAACTTAAGGTTGATTAATGCTCCCAACATACAAAAAAGTATCAAGAAATACTGACAAATGTAAACATAACATGTCATTTAAAAACAATTCTATCTTGGAATAAAAATCATTTACACCTGCCCAATTAGTCACTTGCAGTATTAAGGAAAATGTTACTTACCAAGTAGACATCTGTTCATGGCACGTAGTGCTTTAGATCCTCATGCTTTGCAGAAGTCTGCCATTTAGTGTTGGGTTCTGAGTGATGCAAGTTGTTTTTGTTCGAAGAATCTTTTCGAATCACGAGATTGAATGACGACTCCTCTCTGTGATATTACGCATGGGCATCAAGTCCTTTGTTAGATTGTTTTCCCGAAAGCAGGTGAGGTTAGGATATGTAGGGTAAGAAAAATATATGTCCATTCAGTGTATTTACAGATATACAATCTTTATATAACAACGCCACTACAACAACCAAAGGCTTCCGGGGAGGCAGGAGGGCTCATGTGAATTTACAGCACTACAAGACACAAACAGATATCTAATGGTTAAGTAACATTTTCTGTTTGATGGCATGTGTGGCTGTAGATACACATGCTTTGTATAGACTGTAAAGCAGTCCCCTCCAAGTAAGTGGGAGTTAGCCTGTTGGAGTTGGAGTTGCCTGAAAAAGTGTTCTCAGCACCACTTGGCCACATTAGCTTGTCGTCGTGCTAGAACATCTATGCAATAGGGTTTAGTAAATATATGTGGTGTAGACCAAGTAACAGCTTTACAAATGTCCATTATTGGAAAAAAAAAGCCATTGAAGCATCCTTTTTCTAGTGGAATGTGCTCTAGGAGTAATAGGCAACTGTGTTTTGGCTTTAAGATAGCAAGATTGAATACACTTGACTAACCATCTGGCTATACCATTTTTGGAAACTGGATTACCTTTATGAGGCATGGAAAAGGCTACAAAAAGCGGTTTGGATTTCCTAAGCAGTTTAGTTTTGTCAATGGAATACATAAGAGCCCTTTTAACATCAAATGTGTGAAGAGCTCTCTCTACAACTGAGTCGGTTTGTGGGAAAATGACAGGTAACTCAATTGATTTGTGTGAAATTACTTTTGGAAGGAATTTAGGGTTTCTCCTAAGAACGACCCTATCTATCTAATTAGAAGAATGGCTCTTCTTAAGGTTAAGCCGGTATTTTACTTACACGTCTTAGAGAAGTGATAACTATTACGAAGGCTACCTCCCATGAAAAACTGTAAAGGACAGGAGCTCATAGGCTTAAAGGTGGACCCATGAGCCTAGTGAGTACAACATTAAGGTTCCAAGATGGGGCTGGGGGAACCCTGGGTGGAATGACTCTTGAGGACTTCCATGAAGGCTTTGATAACTGGAATTCAGAATAAAGAGATATGTTGTCTATTTTGAAGGTAAACAGCTATAGCTGCCAAACAAAGTCTAATAGGTGAGTATGCTATGTTTGCTTTTTGTAAATATAGCAGATAATGTCTTGAACTGAGGCTTTGGGTGGTAAATGTGTTTAGGTTGACAATAGCAGACAAAATGTTTCTATTTTGCAGTAGAACACTGTCTAGTTGTAGGTTTACGTGCCTCACTTACAATTTCCCTACATTCTGAGGAGAGATTAAAATAACCAAACTCTTATTTCAGAAGCTACATCACAAGATTGAGTGTCTTGGGGTCTGGATGTCTGATTTGGCTTTGATTTTGGGTGTGAAGGCCCAGCCTTTAGTGGAGTTTCTCATGAGGAACCACAGAAAGATCCAACAGTGTTACAAACCAGGGTTGACATGCCCATGCCGGAACTACAAAGATCATGGTGAGTGATGTTTGTGTCATTTTGTGAACTAGAGACGGAATGAGTGGGAGAGGTGGAAAAGGGTAAGGAAATATCCTTGCCCAATTCTTACACAGAGAATTACCCTTGGACTGAGGGTGTGGGTATCTGGATGCGAAGTTTTGGTATTTTCAATTTTCTGCGGTGGCGAAGAGGTCTATTTGTGGTGTTCCCCCACCTTTGAAAGTACTGATGAAGTTCTTGTGGGAGAAGTTCCCATTCGTGGAGTTGTTGCTGCATCCTGCTGAGGAGGTCTGCAAACTGGTTGTCCATACCTAGGAGATACTATGCCAGTAAGTAAATAGGGTGGTGAATTACCCATTTCAAAATTGTATGTGCAAGGGGCAACTGAGAAGACCATATCTCTCCCTTGTTTCTTTAGATAATACATGGCTGTCATGTTGTCTGTACGGACTAGAACCACTTTGTGGGAGAGTGGATGTAGAAAGGCTTTGAGTGCTAGAAAGACTGCCTGTAACTCCAAATGGTTAATATGAGCAGTTTGCTGAAGAGGATCCCATCAACCTTGTATTATGAGGATGTTGAGATGAGCTCCCCAACCTGTCAGTGATGCATCGGTAGTCAGTGACCTGAGGCTCAGGGTCCTGAAAGGTCCACCCCTGGGAAAAGTTGGTGGGATTCCACAATTGCAGAGAGCGGTAAGTTTGGTGGTCCAACACCACTAGATCTGGGAGATGATCCCTGTGACTGAAACCACTGAAAAGATAGACACTGCTGTAAGAGACGCATGTGTTGTCTGGAATGGGGAATGATGGCGATGCATGACTGCATCACTGTTCTCACTGTGTAAGTGTGGTTTTCTTGTAGATGGGAAAGAAAAGTTTGAATTCCAGCTGGGCTTGGATATGCCAGAGCTGAGTGAGTACTGAGAACTGCCACTAGATAGGGGTGTATCTGCAAAGGTTCTAGGTTGGATATGAGAAAGTTGATTGTGAATCCCTGGGAGAGCAGAAGGTTTTCTGTGGTTTTGCGTGTGACACTGACATTGTTGGATAGTACTGGCTTTTATGTGCCAATCGTCCAAGTAGGGAAAGACATTGATGGCTATCTTCTGAGAAATGCCACAACTTCCTCAAGGCACTTTGTGAAGACCCTGGGGGTGGTTGTCATCCCAAACGGTAAAACCTTGAATTGATAATGTTTCCCTGCAATGACAAATCTGAGCTATTTGTGGTGCACTGGATGAATTGGAATGATAAAGTATGCGTCTTTCTCATCTAGAGCTGTCATGTCATAATGATATCTTGGAGAGGAACCATATGGAAATGGTCTGAGGGAATGTATAGATTGAGTGGTCTGAGATCTAGAATTGATCTCAGTGACCCATCTTTCTTTGGTATAAGGAAGTATAGGGAGTATACGCTTAACCCTTGCTGTGAGAAAGGAGCTGGCTCTATAGCCCCTTTTAGAAGAAGGGATTGTACCTCTTCTTTTAAAAGAGTAAGATGGTCTTGTGAAAGTTTGTGAACACGAGGGCGAATAAGTGGTGGGGAGGAAATAATTTCTAGACAGTAACCATGTTGGAGGATTGATAGGACCCATTGATCTGTGGTAATGCTGAACCATTGTTGATAGAAATGCATTAGTCTTTTCTTTACTCGAGAGGTGTGACATGGTGGAAAGTGTAAGTAGTCACTGGCGTGTAGTAGAGGAAAACCCTCTAGAGGTGGACGCCTTTCCCCTACCTTTATTGTTTGCACAGCTTTAGGAACCTCTAAAGGAACCTCTATTGTAGAAATGGGTGGCTTGCTGGGTTTGGGAGGTGGAAGGCTTAGCAGATGATTTGAAGCCCCCCTGAATTGTGGGTGAGTAAAATTACCTTTTTGTTGTGTGGTGAGTAGGGCCTGAAAAGCCTTTGCTGTTTTGGAATCCTTTTTGAGCTTTTCTATGGTGGTGTCAACCTCCTGACCAAAGAAATGTTCCCTGTCAAAAGGCATGTTAAGTACTGCTTGCTGAATTTCTGTCTTGAAGCCTGAACATCTGAGCCAAGCATGCCTTCAGATAATCATACTGCTATTAATACCACGTGCTGCGGTATCAGCTGCATTAGTGGCACACCCAAGAGAGTTGCTTGAAATAGTTTGGACCTCAGAAACTATTTGCTGTGCCCTTTTGCGATGTTCCTCTTGGAGGTACTGGAAAAGGTCCACTATTTCATCCCAGTGGCCCCTGTCGTAGCGTGCTGGGAGCGCCTGCGAATTGGCAATACACCAATGAGTGCCAGCTTGTGCAGCTACTCTTTTCCCTGATGCATCTAGTTTTTTGCTCTCCTTATCAGGGGGAGGTGCATCTCCTGTTGATTGGCTGTAAGCACCTTTCCATACTGTGCTAAGTATAGAGTCAGGAGGTATTTGTGACCAAATAAATATAGGGTCAGTAGGGGCCACCTTATATATATATATATATATATATATATATATATATATATATATATTTTTTTTTATTTTTTTTAATCGACCCTGGGTGTAACAACTCGCGACCTAACTGCTTCTTTAAAAACGTCTGTGGCTTGTCTAAGCGTACCTGGTAGCAGAGGTACAAACTGACTTTCTTTATGAGTGGCAGTTAGTGTATCGAAGAGAAAATCCTCTTCAAACGGGCCAGTGTGCATTTGTATGTTATGATATGATATGCAGCTGCCCGTGCTATGACCTGCTGATATGAAGTTGCGTCTTCAGGAGGTGAAGGGCGTGCAGGATATAAATCAGGGTAATTTGGTAATATGGGATCTGGACTGTATGTATCCCATGGGTCAGTATCTCGTGGAATGTCCCCCAGGTAATCTCCCTGAGGTGGTGGTGAACCATGTGGAGAAAATTGTGGCTCAATAGTAGGTGGAGGAGATTTTGAAGGGGATGGAGGAGTAAGAGTAAGTACAGGAAAGTTTAGTGGAAAAGGCCAAGGTCGAACTGGAGCCTTGTCCTTGTCTTTAGAGACCTTTTTAGGTGGAAGAGCAGTGTCCAAGCTGAAAAGCAATCTTCCTCTTGATTGGGACTGGGAGAGGCAATTATTCTTCCTGCTCCCTTTTGGATATGGAGCTGGCGTTGATAAGAGTCCATTATTTCAAGGATTGGCTCCACTGGTGGGGCAGCTTCTGAGGAATGCCTGGAGTCTCTGGAAGTCATTGTTTTCGGTTCAGAAGTTTTCAGATTGGAAGCCTTGTGTCGACTCAAAGTTGTTGAATCCGGAGCCTTCCTGCTTGGAGCCTAAATGCTCGGATCAAAGGGATGACTCAATCCAGAGGATGTATGAGATGCTGCCAAGCAGGAGGTTGATGCAGAAGATGCTTTAGTTTTGGCTATTTTCGGTTCCAAGCTGGAAGACAGGGCATCAGAATGTAACTTTGGGATCGGACCATGGCCCGAAGGCAGTGGTGGACTGACGACCTGTTTGTGGGGTTTCTTTAGAGTCTTTGTACGGGAGGTCAGGGCTGATGTACTCACAGGTTGCGCTGAGGTGAGAGGCTGACTTTCGATGTCCGAATGAGCGTCCAATTCCGAATCTTCTACGGAGAAGGTCTCTTCGTGTTCGATCTCCTCCTGTGCATGCTCATCCCCGAAAATACCTGGAGTGTAATCCTGTCTCTTCAACACCATTTCCAATCAACACGCTCTTCAGTCTCGCAGGGTCTTTTTGGATCGAAAAGACTGACAGGCATCACAGGTTTCTTCTTATGGTCTGGGGACAAGCACAAGTTACACACCAAGTGTTTGAGGATGTGTGGGAATTTCAAACGGCATCCAGGGCAAAACCTAAATGGAGTCCATTCCATCAGCCCTACATATCCCAACACCACGTGGAGGAGTAGGCCTGAGACAGGCGCTGGCACCCCAGAAGGAGGTAAGCCGACTCCAGGAGGAGAAATTCAGGTCAACTACATTGGACAGTGAAAACGTGATCGAAATACAATACCAAACAAACACAAATAATGGACGTAATGCGGAACCAATCAAACATTCACCCCAGTCACAGATCTGGGTTTAATCCATCAATTATTTTGCTCACCACAGCACCTCAGTTTGGACCCAGCCATGTGCAAATCAGTCTTGACCCTGTTCCCCTTGGGAGCAGGCCAGGTCCTCCCTGGACTGGAAACAAGCATCCTGGAACCGGTTTCTGGGTATCACCCTTCATCAGCCTGGCTAGCTTGAATCCAGTGGCATAGTGAGCCAGGGACCTACATCTAGGCATACCCGGTGCACTTATGGCAACAAAAGCAAACAAACACAAATGGTGGACGGAATGTAGAACTAATCAAACATTCACCCCCAAGTCACAGATCTGGGTTTAATCCATCAATTCTTTTGCTCACTGTGCCACCCCAGTTTGGACCCAGCCATATGCAAATCAGTCTTGACCCTGTTCCCCATAGGAACAGTCCAGCCGGAACTGCCAGGCCAGGTCCTCCCTGGACCAGCAACAAGCATCCTGGGACCAGTTTCAGGGTATCACGCTTCATCAACCAGGCTAGCTTGAATCCAGTGGCATAGTGAGCCCGGGACCCACGTCTGGGCATACAATACCATTGCTGAAATAAAGACAGAAAGGAAGAATTCAGAACAGACCGAGCCCTGGAATACCGGAGTAAGAGGAATACATGTTGAACCCAACAGTGGAGAGAAAACAATCTAACAAAGGACAGGACGCCCTCGCGCAATATCACTGAGAGGAGGAGTCACTTGATCTCGTGACTCGAAAAGATTCTTCGAACAAAAACAACTTGCAACACTCCAGACCCAACATTAGATGGCTGACTTATGCAAAGTATGTGTATCTACAGCCACACATGCCATCGAACCGTAAATTTTGTTCCAATCAAATTAAACATGTGATTTTCCCATAGAGAATTTTACCTCTTTCAGCACTAGAATGGTGTGCTCAATATCATCAATACTGGGAGCAGAAAGAGCAGTTGCTAGCAGGGCTCTCGGTTCTCCCATGTCGAGCAGTTTCACCTTCAAGATTGTGTTCCCTAATGGGCAGCGCTATATGGGAAAGTAATCAAATGTACATGAGTACAAGAAAATATAACACAAAATGTATACAAACAACAATTAGCACATTGGTGCAGTTTGGAAAGATATGAAATTGCACGGACCATACATTCTACAATTGTGACAGGAATCCAGTTCTACATTAAAAACAAAAAGAGAGTATTTACCAGTAGCACTGGTTTCAAATCTTTAGGTTTCTAGTCACGTTCACATTATTTTGTCAGTACAAGACGTCTTAAAAAAAACAACAAATTGTCTCTTCCACTTTGCCTTCATAAAAATGATGGACAAAACACATTGGAATCTGTTAGATTCTAAGCTGAATAACTAGACTTTCAGGTAGCAAACTTTGAATATACTGGTGATCTAACTGATGTGATTTAAGTAACAAGTAGTAGGACACAAAGAACATAGTGAAGAGAATAGTTAGAGATATTTTTCTGTAGGGATGATTAACTTGCATGAATATTTTGCTAACCATCAAAGACCACGCAGAAAGGCCTTATTATGTTATCCTATTGACTATGCTGATGTTTTGCGGATAAAAGCCAACAGTAAGTTACCTGCCTTTAGTAATGTTGTTTCTGATACAGTACCTTCTTGTAGGTTCTTCTGAGACTACTGACTGAACGTGGAAACTTTCAACATACCAGCTCTGAGGTAGGACATCCAGAGTGTCGTAATCGGTCCGTATGATCCCATTTGGCAGAACTACTATATGATCCAGACCTTGGTTTTTCATAGACAACCCAACCACTCAAAGCAGAATTCACAATATGTCTATGTCCTTTCATAAAAGGAGTTTTCTGCCCTCTTTCCAGGGAATATGAGACTTGTCTATAGTGGGAAGGGCGCTTAATGGCCATCCTTGGAAAAACCTGCACTTTATGCAGGGACGGCTCCTCTGCAATGGCAGATGGTGTGTCGCCTCCCCCAGCAGATGAAAAATAAAACAATATCTTACTATTGCTTTATTTTTCATCTACTGGCTCAGCCAGCTGTAAAGAGGGATGGGGCTGGGCCACGAGAGGGGGAGGAGGAGCAGGGGCACCTAAGTGCTTAAGTGTGTTTGGCCAGCCATCTCAGGCTGGCCAAACATACATGCGCACTTAGGCTTGTCCAACCTGGTAGTGTTGAACAACTGGGCTGGAGAAACTGCACAGACCCCAGGGCAGTGTCCGAATGGCAGTCCAAGCCGCTCAGACCAATCCTGATGCTGCTTTCATGCTAAGTCTAGTATGAAAGCAGTGGCAGGATCGCTGGGGCACCTGTGCTGGTGTCCCAGTTAACGCTGGTACACCAGAAGAGGAGCGAGGTGGCAGCGGCGGCAAGAACGGTAAGTTGCTACAATAGAACTGAGAGAAAATCTGTGTATTTACAGTGGTTTGGGAATGATTCAGCAGGTTAGCTTGCATTCTGCAAGAAGGGACACTAGAAGAATGAAAAAAAGCTGGGATACCTCTTCACACTGTCTACAAAAGGAGATTTTGTGTGTCCCAACCCTGTGTTCTATAAGCGACTGGTTGATACAGCATTAGGAGTCTGTCTCGTTTTAAATAATTTCCCTGTAAGCATTAAAGGACGTCTGCAATCGCTGTAGTTGCCAAGGTAACAAATACTGTGGGTTGTTACCTTTTCACCATTGCACTGGACTGTACACCACAAAGTGTACCATGGGGCTCCCGTCAACTACTTAAGCACTGAACAGCATTTGAGAGGCTGAAAGAAGAGGTCAACAACCTCCAAAGCAAACTATGGAAACTGGCCACAGGTGCTCTTTCGCAACTGAGGCCTTGACTTCAACTGTATCTGTGGTGCCTGCAGACTCCTTCCTACTCCCCCTGAACCAATATTGGACAGCAGTGCATGATGTGCAAAAGAAATAGTGTTGTTGCCCAAAAGTCTGTTCAGAAGGCCATGGCCGATGCAATTAAACATCAGTGCAGCAAATACCAAGGCTGGCAGTCTTTAATCCACTACCAGACAGTCCTTACCCCTTATTCCACTCTTGCAGGTTCCTGCTTTCTCCCTTTGCAGTGGTTTTGCCATCGGTTCTATTTCTCTGTCGTTCTGATCTGTGTGTTCTTCCCTTGCTTGAAGACGCAAAGTATCTGATGAGAGGAAATAAGGGCTGCTCCCCAAAAATAAGTGCTGGTACCCTCCCACCCCCCCAGCAAGCTAAAATTAAGCACTGCTGTAGAACATTACCACAGCAAATTTCATCTTCTCACCCACACACTATTCCCCCTGTTGACACTGCTCGCAGTCTCATAATCCTTTATTCCTTACCAGCGGTTAGAGTACTTTCATGCTGAGTAACACTCTCGCACAAATAGGCCTCTGCATCATTTCTGAACTGCCTCTCCATGTACACCCAAGCACCTTTCAGTGCAAATCATATGATTGCATACACATTTTATATACAGCCACTGTTCCATATGCCCCATAGCCAAGGCTTAACTTACGCACACGGATTATGACCTTTTTGCATCCAGAAACACAGTACCTAGATGCATCAGTAACACTTCAGTTATGTGTTCTTTGTGTGTGTATTTGCAAAAAAAAATGCAGAGTTAGAACCTGAAAAAACTTCATAGTTCACAATGGGAGGTGTAATCTTTTACTTCTTTGCTACTGCATTTTTATTGAATTTATGATTTGAAAGTATATAAAAGCAATTTTTCTATTTGAAAGTAATAATAATGACTGGATCTTCCTATAATTATGAGTTATTTCAGTGTTAACTGTAACCAAGTTTTGAAACTTTATTATCAGCCAAAAGTAAGGTACGACTACTCATCTTTAGTTTAGTTTACTTTAGTTTAGTTTTATACATTTGTAAAGCGCATGGCTACCCGGGGGCATCCCAGTGCTATAGTACACCATGAATGCTGGAAGAGCCAAAGGAAGCATATTTAACTGCAGAAAAGGATGGTTTTCAACTTCCTCCTGAAGAGAAGTTCAGAGGATTCCTGACGGCAGTCAAAGGGCAGGGCATTCCAGAGCCGAGCAGCCCTGATGGAGAACGAATTGCCACCCCATGATCTCTTAACAGAAGGGATGTAAACCTGTCGAGAAGATCGAGATCTAAAAGGTCTAAGGGGGGGGGAGTAAAGAAAGATCAGTTTTCTAAGGGAAAGGGGACCCTTATTGTGTATGGCTCTATGAACAAGACACAAAGATTTAAACTGAATGCGCTGCTTAATCGGGAGCCAGTGAAGAACTGTAAGTGCTGGTTTAGCGGAAAGATGCCTTGGGGTATTCATGAGAAGTCTAGCTGCAGCATTCTGCGTAACCTGCAGCCTCTTTATTACATAATCTGGAGAACTAAGATATAGAGAGTTCCCATAGTCCAGGCGAGAGAGAACTAGGGCTTGTACAAGAATTCTTCTGGCAGCAATGGTAGAAGTCCAAGAATCTTCCTGAGACTTTTAATTAAGCCGAAGCAGATCAAGGAGATTTTTAGCTTGCGGCTCCATAGTTAAGCGTGGATCAAGCAAAAAGCCGAGGCTTTTTACCTGTGTTATTGGAGGGGGCAGGCTGTTAAAAGCCTCTGAGTACATTGCCAGAGGGGCGGTAGGGGTGCCATTGCCTACAATCATTACCTCTGATTTGCTGTCATTAAATTTCAGTTTAGACAGGGTCATCCAGTCCCCAATATCTTTCATGCAGTTGGCCAGGTTGGCAGAGGGAGAGTCCCTACTACTAGAGAGGGATACCACCAATTGCGTGTCATCAGCATAAGTGACCATAGAAAGGCTATAAGGAGTGACTACTGTGGCCAAGGATGACAGATAGATGTTAAACAAAGTGGGGCTTAAAGATGAACCCTGCGGGACTCCACAGGATAGTCTCCTGACGTCAGACAAAAAAGAGCGATCCAAGACTTGGAAGGATCTTCCCATGAGGAAAGAGGAGAGCCAGGCAAGGGCTGGACCCCCTAACCCTATCTTGGAAAGTCTATCAAGGAGAAGAGTATGATCAACAGTGTCAAATGCTGCACTAAGATCAAGAAGGATAAAAGCAGCATGACCACCTTGATCTAGAAGTTGCCGAGCCGATTCAGTTACAGTGAGGAGTGCCGATTCCGTACTGTGGTGGGTTCTAAAACCCATTTGAGAAGGGTGTAAATGATCGTGGCTCTCAAGATGCCTGGTCAATTGCAGGTTCACGTGCTTCTCCAGAATTTTTGCCAAAATAGGAAGAAGGGCAATGGGTCGATAATTATCCAGGACAGAGGAATCCAGCTTAGGTTTTTTTAAAAGAGGCTTTATGATTGAGTGTTTAAGGGAGCTAGGAAAAATACCGGAGGACAAGGAATTATTAAGTATATCTGTCAAAGGGCCAACAACAATATCTGCCGCCTTCAAAAGAATAGAAGGAGGGGCCGGGTCCAGTGGAGAGCCCGATTTGATATTAGCAAGAAAATTCCGAATCAGAGTGCCTGTAAGGGGGGAAAAATTGGTTAACTGGATCATACCCGTAGGAAAATTCATCTCCTGCCCCATGAGGTTATTCTGAGAGGGAGATGAAGGAAAACTGGAGTATATCTTGTTAATCTTGTCCTGAAAGTGAGCCCCTAATACATTACTATGTGTAATAGAAGCTTCCACCGGGGAGGGCGGCATAGGGGGTATAGTGAGCTCCTTAAAGATCTGAAAGATTTCTTTCTGAGAAGTGGAAGAATTCTCTATTCTACTGCTATAATATAGAGCTTGTGCTGCCTTGATATTATGATGGTAAGATCTAATAGCTGATCTATAGACTTCTTTAGCAGAAGGATTATAGTCTTTTCACCATATTCTCTCCAATTTTTTACAGTTCTTTCTACGGTCTAATAGAGATGACGAAAACCAGGGACTAGACTTATGGGCAGGTTTTTTCTCCCTCAGTTTGCAAGGCAAAACTGAATTCAAAGAGGTAGAGATCCACTTGTTAAACAGGTCTACCGTATTAATGGAGGCATAGTCACTGACTAAGGGGGAAGCACAGAGTGCCATATGCCAAGTGCTAGGTACCAACTTCGACCAAGCACGACCCATTGTGGTGCACCTGGGCTGCGTCTCTCTAGGGGCATCATAGGGAAACGTAAGTGACACTAAATAGTGATCCGTCCAGGGTAGCGGTAGAGAGGAGGAAAAGGTGAGATTAGGGATATTTTTGAAAAAAAGGTCTAGAGTATGGCCTTTCGTGTGAGTTGGGCCAGTAACATACTGGTCCATGTCCATAGAGGTGAAAGAGGCTAATAGTGATTTAGCCGATGGACAGTTAGGATTGTCTAGATGGATATTAAAATCGCCAAGGACGGTTAAATTAGAAGCCTTCCCAATAGAACTGGCTACTACCTCCGGAATAACTTCTAAAAAGACTCCACAAGGGCCGGGGGGGGGGCGATAGAGAAGGATTCCTGAGAAAGTATAAGTAGAAGACAGGTACAAAGAAAAGAACATACTTTTTCACATCCTGGAATCTCCAGGGGGAATATCGAGCATTTAATGGTGATTTTGTGAATAATAGCTATACTGCCCCCTGTCAGATGAGGTCTGTCTAAATGAACTATAGAGTAGTTCGGGGGTAAGGTACTGCATATGTCCACTGAGGAATCTCCATTTAGCCAGGTTTCAGTGAGAAACAAGGCATCTGGTGATAGCTCATCAAGGAGCGTGTGAATATGTAAGGCGTGTGCCACCAGGGAGCGGCAGTTAAGCAGTAATAACTTGCCTAATTGATGAGAGGAGGTGTTAGAAGGCGAGATTAAATTGGGCGTCCAAGAACAACTAGAACAGGGGGGACATGCAGACGACTGGTTAGGCCCTACAGGAGTAGAGCATATCTGGGTGTTTCTTAGAGCATGAAGATGGGAAGCTGAATACCTAAAAATGTTAGATGAAAAACGAGCAGCATCTCTGGGCCCTGGGCTCGTTAGGGCGCGGACGGGCGCAGACAGCCTTGCCTTAGGCGCGCCCGCTGCGCGGCCGGTGGCCGCCCGCGTTTAAAATAAGCATGGGGGAGGCCCGTCCTGGCTCCAGCACCAACAACTGGACCGGCAACCAAGATGGCTGCCGGAAAATGGCACCGTAATGGCTGCCAACCAGAAAGTAAAAAGAGATGCACCAGGAGCCCCCCAAAACCGAGCACCGGTGGAGAGCAGGGAAATAAAACCACAAAAACGATTTTTATAAAAATAGCACCCCTAAGGACTGAATAAAAACTGAGTCCTTTCGTTAAAAATTCCCCCAACAGATCGACCAACAATAAAAAGAGTAAAAATACTAAAATTGCAGGAAGAGGCTTTATAACTATTTTAAACTATTAAATCTCAAAAAGCAATGCGGCTGAAAGTAGAATAGCCGTTACAAAATGCAGAGTGTACTTACTGGAGCCGGCGGCCGCCCGCGTTTAAAAAAAGCATGGGGGAGGCCCGACCTGCCTCCGGCACCAACAACTGGACCGGCAACCAAGGTGGCTGCCGGAAAATGGCACTGTAATGGCTGCCGACCAGAAAGTAAAAAGAGATGCACCAGGAGCCCCCCAAAACCGGGCACCGGTGCAGAGCAGGTTTACTAACCTTTGAGAGCTTAAATGCAATAAGCACAAGCTAAGTCTACAGACCTGCGTTTATTGAGCTACCACATGGAAATATAGAGGGGTGTATATGCAAACTGCATTTTGTAGTACAATTAGTAATACTACAAAATAATATTCACACACCAAGCATAAATCCCAACCTCTCCTATCTTTTCTATGGGAGATCCTCAAACAACTAAGTTTACTACTTAGTAGTATAAGTGAAAGGACTGGGTGAAACAGCTTCAAAAGAGGGCATAACTGCTAAATGGATAGGGTTTAGGGAGGGGTAAGGAGAGGTTTTGGGAGGGGACACCTCCCGCAAAAGCAGAGTAAGCCCACTACTATTCACTAACTGCACTTCTAAAGTTATGACAGCCAAAGTGGGACCCAAACACTGCCAAAGTGGGACCCAAACAGTAGTAAATGACCCTAGCTAAAAGTTCAATCTACTGTGGCAGGCTGATGCATTGAAGGGAACATGATGGACTAGAAACAGAGATCTGCATACACAAACTAAATGTGCTATGTAATCCTGAAGCCCTACACCTCTTCATACAAGCGAGACAAGACTGCAATACTGCTCTGTCTTCGTCCATGTATGTACGTTTAACTACAGAGAATATACTGCTTATCAGTATGCAGACACCAGATAGCAGTACAGAGGACTGGCGGTGGACCTTCACCTCATCACCCACAGGGAGACTGGACTGGACTCTGGTAAGGCAAATCTTAACTACTTTATCCCCCATCCTACCTGCATGCCATCACTAACTCCTACCCCTACCCTCACCCCCATCACTCCACCACCTCACATATACCCCACTAGCACAACCCACACATCCCAATACCAAGCCCTCCATCCTACACCAATGCATGGATCCCCATCACGGACCTGCATGGACACCCGTCATCACAGCATGCCCAGTAGAGAGACTCACCCAGCCCACACAATCAGCAATCACACAAGGCCAAGGCGATAGGGAAAGCACAATTCTATAAGGGAAACACACCCACTGCACAAGATGGCACACACAGATACAATAATGTATTTGCATCCCAACAGGACCCCTACCCAACGTCACCGGACAGGAGGTGCCAGCTACATTCAGTCCCCCCACAGAAGAGGCCCACAGTAATGACAGCAGCTCTGCATGCCTGGATCACGATGACCAACCTGGCCCATAAGGGACCTCTGGACAGTCGGTTCCCCTGCCACAGTCCCAACCCACCACAGAGCCTCCCCCCTCAGGAAACACCACCACAGCACCCACCCAGCGGGCCCATGCCTGTCCCCAGGACATGTCAATCAGCAGTGTGTCCACCACTACAGGGACCCCAGGCAACCCCACTAACCCAGGACAATCAGGGACCTGGGGTCAATGGCAGTGGGCACAGTTCAGGGGACCAAGGCACAGTACAACAGGGAAGCTGGGAGGACTGCTATGCGACAGGGGGAGGACAGGCCCAGGTAACCGACTTTCCAGGAGGCACTCACCAATATCATGGGAGCATACCACCATTCCTAGGAGACCACGGGCACGGTACTGGCCAGCTTTCAGGAGACACAGCGGCTGCAGGAGGGACAGTATATGGGGACCAGGGATGACCTCGCAAAAATCTACACCATCCTGATCACCATAGCAAGGGTGCTGGCTGATACGTGCAAGACCATGAGGGAGGCAGTGGCTCAACAAAGGGCCCCTTGACAATAGCCAAACCGTGGAACAGCCTTCCACCTCCGCCGCCGCTAATGGACAGGAGTCCCCGCCACAGGAACATCAGGCCACCAGCACCCCATCCCCTGCAGAAGGAGAACCACCCCGCAAACGCTCCCTGTAATCCAGGCAGAAGACAGAGAACATTGCCAAGACCCCCGCCAGGAAATAGGATCCTCCTGATTGGCACCCTTCTGTCCCATTCTGTTACCCTGTCCACCTTGATCTGACATTGCTCCACTTCCTATGCCCCCTTGGACAATACACCTGTGATGCCATGAGACTGGACTCTACCATGGACCTTCCTCCACCATCATCCCAGCCCCTTGCACATACCCCTATAATTATCACCTAAATAAACACCCTTGAAACAAATACCAATCTGAAGTCAGTCTGATGATTCACAAATGTATTACTAGCACATTAGTAAAGCATTGCAAGGTATATGTTCATTTACTCATACCAACGTATGGCAGTTGTTGGGCAGCAGTACACATAGCAGAAGCCAGAATGGGGTACACAGATCTGAAAAAAGGAAACCCAAAGGGAACAGTCAATCTTCACAGACAGAGGGTAAGAGGCTGCCATGTACAATGTCCTAAAGTATACTGAAATGTGAAGAGGAGTTACAGTCTCTTACCTGTGTGTCACTGGAAGTACTGCAGGATAATGTTTGTTCTGTTGTCAACATCTTCTTCCTCTGCCTCCTCTTCCTCACTGTCCAGAGGCTCCACCGCTGCCGCAAGACCATCACCAGACTCATCCTCCAGCACAGAATGCACATGGCGTCTCAATGCCAGGTTGTGTAACATACAGCATGCCACGATGATTTGGCACACCTTCTTGGGTGAGTAGATGGAGGCACAGGAATCTGGCTTTCAGGAGGCCGAATGTCCTCTCAATAATCCTCCTAGTTCGCCCATGTGCCTCATTGTAACGTTCCTCTGCCCTTGTCCTGGGATTCCTCACTGGGGTCAGCAGCCATGAGAGGTTGGGGTAACCATAGTCACCTGCAAATATCGAGGTACAATTGTGAGACACACAATAACCCTTAAGGACAACCCCATACCGAGACACCTACTCATACTGTGTGGGGACCTTGGGCTCACCTATTAGCCACACCCGGTGCCTCTGGAGTTGGCCCATCACATAAGGGATGCTGCTATTGCGCAAGATATAGGCATCATGCACAGAGCCAGGATACTTGGCATTCACATGGGAGATGTACTGGTCCACCAAACACACCACCTGCACATTCATCAAATGGTAGCTTTTTCTATTCCTGTACACCTGTTCATTTCTGCGGGGGAGGGGGGGAGAACGACATGCCACATGTGTACCATCAATGGCACCAATGATGTTGGGGATATGTCCCAGGGCATAGAAGTCAGCTTTCACTGTGGCCAAATCCTCCACCTTGGGGAACACGATGTAGCTGCGCATATGTTTCAGTAGGGCAACAACACCTGCTCAACACGTTTGAGAACATTGGCTGAGACATCCCTGATGCCATGGCTACTGTAGTTTGTAAGGAGCCACTTGCCAGGAAATGGAGCACTGACAGGACCTGCACCAGAGGGGGTGTTCCTGTGAGCTGGCGGATAGCTGACATCAGGTATGGCTCCAATTGGGCACACAGTTCTTGGACTGTGGCACGATCAAGTCTGTATGTGATTATAATGTGTCTGTCCTCCATTGTCGACAGGTCCACCAGGGGTCTGTACACCGGAGGATGCCACCATCTCATCATCTGCCTCAGCGGTTGTAGCCTATGGAGGAGAATGGTGAGCAGAAGTCCATTTACCACATAGATAGCACAATTGTGTCTGAATTAATATTACAGAAGCAGTGTGTGAAATCATGAGTCAGTATATGTGCCAATATGTGCTGTGACGCAGTTAGGTGCCATGCCATGTGCCACCCTGAAATGGCAGCTGCCTGACCTGTGAGGAGAGACAAGGGGAAATGAGGTAACTGCACTGGCGTTGCGCAGCGTCGCGGTAGGCAGTCAGAGACCGCCGCGCAACTCCGCATTGGTTATCATTGGGCCCTATGGGTTCCAGGAGCCAATGGCGATGTACGCCAGGGATGACGGTACGCACCGCCACGGACATGACCGCCATTTTCTACCCATTCACTCACTTGATAACTGACCATCAACAGGAGAGGAACTACACTGCAAGTGCTGCTGTGACCGGAGTCTGGAAGAGACAATGGCTAGTGTGTCTGGGGAAAGGGCCCCTGCCTTCACTGCGGAGGAGTCGGAGAAACTGGTGGATGGGGTCCTCCCCCAGTACACGCTACTCTACGGTCCTCCAGACAAACAGATGAGTACACTGTGAGCATGATGCGTGGGCAATGCCTGTTTGTAGTGGTGTGGATGTAAGCCACATGTTGGGGGGTGCTAAGGTGTCCTGGCCTGAGTGCTGCATGAGAGGTGGTCAGTGTATGTTCGTCGGGGCATGGGTGGGAACTGGTGGGCAATGAATATGATGGTCCGAACGGGTGAGTAATTAAATTTTCAGCTGTCTTTACCCTCTAGGTCAGCGCCAACCAGAAGAAGGGTATTTGGCGTGCCATCCCCAAGGAGGTGCGGACCCTGGGGGTCTATCACAGAGGGAGCCACCCACTGCCGCGAGAGATAGGGGACCTGCACCGCTGGACCAACAAGACGGCAGAGGCCCAGCTGGGGCTGGCCTCCCAACGTGGAAGGGGTGCCTGTTGCACCATGACCCCCCTGATGTTCC
The DNA here is from genome assembly GCF_031143425.1 of Pleurodeles waltl. NCBI lineage: Eukaryota > Metazoa > Chordata > Amphibia > Caudata > Salamandridae > Pleurodeles > Pleurodeles waltl. Next base: position 457,032,001 of record NC_090448.1, read on the forward strand.
GCATCCTGGCGGTGGCCTACCCGGAGTTGGATGGGCGCTTGAGGGCATCACAGCAGCCACAAGGGGGTGAGTACAGTTTCAGAAAGCTGACTTTGTGCACTTTAGGGAACTACATGGCTGGGGGATGTGGGTGCCCCTAGGCCAGGGCGATTATGCCAGGGTAGGTCCCTTGTTTGCAGGCTCTGAAGCACCCCTACCCCAATGGTACAAGTGGCCAACTACTAGCGTGCAGGGTCCTGTGGGTGTCAGGTGTGCAGGTGTTGCCATTAGGCATTGTACCCCATGGGCTGCTGACTACCTTAGTGAGTGGTTGGGCAAGGCCTAGTGCTCAGTGTGTGTTGTGTCCGCCAACGGTAGTGGTGTTGCTGGCACCGACCATATGTGTCCTCTGTCTTTCCCCCCCTTCTTGTTTTGTCACTCTGTCCTTGTGTGCATTAGCATCATCTGGCAGAGGAGCAGAGGCACCAGCGATGGAGGGAGCTGCATCCCACATGGCCCATGAGGGTGAATCCACGGAGTGTGAAGCCACCAGTGGGACGGAGGGAGAGGGGAGCTCCACGACGGGGACAGGAGGGGATACCAGTGACAGCGGCAACTCCTCTGATGGAAGCTCCCTGGCGGTGGCGGGCACCTCTGTGCCCACCCCAACAGGTACAGCCGCCACCCCCCCCCCTACCAGCACCGCCCTCCCAGCCACCCCTCAGCGTGTTTCCCGTGCCTGCTCACCCAGGAGGGTGGGAATCTCCTTCACCCCAGGCACCTCAGGCCCTGTCCCAGTCAGCCCTGCTGCCCTCAGTGAGGAAGCTATTGACCTCCCGAGATCCCTCACTGTTGGGCAGTCAACCATTCTGAATGCCATCCAGGGTGTCGAGAGGCATTTGCAACAAACAAATGCATACCTGGAGGGCATTCATTCTGGCGTGGCGGCCCAACAGAGAGCATTTCAGGCTCTGGCCTCAGAACTGATGGCAGCCATTGTCCCTATGTCCAGCCTCCCCCTCCAACTTCCATTACCCCAACCCAAACCCCTCTACCTCAGCCTATCCCAAGCACACCTTCAGACCAGCATGCACACACATACACACACAAAAGTGGCTCAGGAAAACATAAGCACCACACATCATCACACAGGCACTCACACAAGAACCAAACACGTGCACACATACCAACATCCACTACCTCTACTGTCTCCCCCTCCTCCTTGTCCTCCATCTCCCTCCCAGTAGTGTCTACCCTCATACCTGCATGCACTACATCATCAGCCACTGCCTCCATCACCAGTACGCCCATCACAACACACCGCTCACGAGCAATCACCACCCCTACAACCATTCACACGTCCCCTGCGTCCTCTCCCATTGTCTGTGAGCCCTCCTCCCAAAGTACACAAACGCAGGCACACACCCACTCAACAGCCAACCACCTCACAACAGCCTACAGCCCATGCACCTTCACCCAAACTCAGCTGACGTACACCTCCTACAACCAATACCTCTTCCTCCACTCCCACACCCCCTCCATCTTCCCGTCCCAGTGTGTCAAAAAAACTTTTCCTAGCTAACATGGACCTCTTCCCTACACCTCCCCCTGCCATCCTTTCCCTAGGGCCAGGATGTCTAGATCCCAGGCCAGCACCTCAGCCACCAAATTGGCGTCCGCTGTGGTCCCTGCAAGTCCGGGAGGATCGAAGGGGGCACCCGTCAAGGCTGCCAGTGTGCCACTTACAAATGGGAAGGACCACCCGATTCCGCCACCTGCCAAGGTTAAGAAGGGGCCGGCATGCAGCAGGGGAAAGTCGCTCTACCCATACAGCAAGGCCTCATCCAAACCCAAGGAGGACAGTGCCAAGGTCCCAGCAGCGACAAAGAAGGTGGGGAAGGGGCGCAAGGGCAAGTCACCTCAGGGCACAAAGCCTCCTGGTGAGGGGCTGGTGACCACCATTTTCCCAGACAGGCCAGCAACCAGTACCATGGTCAGCATCGCCGCGAAGACTGCCACCTGCACCGCCGCTGCCACAACGTCAGTCACCAGCATCCTCTCCAGTGATCAGCTGTCCGAGGCTGCCGGAGACGGTCTGGTGTCTCCCTCCACTACTACAGACACCTGCCCCATGGCCAGCACTAGCAGCATCTCCGCCACAGACACCGCCACCTACACCGCCACATGCCCAGCCAGTGCCACTACAATGGACATCAGCAGCGTCCCCAGTGGGCAGCCGTCCGAGGCTGCAGGTGACGTCCTGGACCCTGCACACACCACATGAGGCACCACCACCAGGACTGGCACTACCAGCAGTTTGCAGCCTAAGTCGCTGCACTTGAGAGACTGTGGCTTTGTACTCCTAAGGACCAAGCAGTGGGCAAACCACCCACTTGAGGGAATGTGGCTTTGAACTCCCCAGGACCAAGCAGTGGGCAAACCACCCACTTGAGAGACTGTGGCTTTGAACTCCCCAGGACCAAGCAGTGGGGCATGGAGCCCCCTCGAGGAGCAGTGGCGTAGTACCATCTTCCGGCTGAGGTGCACCCCTCTCCCCTTTCCCCTGAGGTGCCTGTGTTTTTTCGACCTGATGCCCCTGCAGTGTTCTCTCCATTTTGAGGCAGGTGTCATGTTTGGGCTTCGCCCATGATTTTTGGGACCACTGGTCCACGGACATTTACAAGGGAGAGTGTACAGCCTTCTGTAAAAGATGTGAATATTTGTATATACTGATTTATTTTTATTTGATTGCTATATGTGATTGTTCAAAATATCACTGGTTAAACTCAATTCCTTTGGTCCTTGCTCTTTGTTCTTCCAGGGGGTAATGGGGAGTATCTGTCATGTTGTTGGGTGAGTTAGTGTGTATGGTGTTGTGGGTGAGGTGGGGTGTTGCGTGCCGCGTGTGTGTGTAACTGTCTTTTACCTCCCCCCCACACCCGTGTGCTAGGTGCAGTACTCACCGTCGTCATCCCCGCCACCTTCTTTCTACTTCCGGTTGCATTAGTAGATACACCAACATGGGGAGGACCTGCAGTTCGGGCTCCATGGCGTCCTGGTTCTCCGTGGAGTTTCGGAAGATGAGTTGTTCCCCTTCAGTGTACTGTTTCCGCCATGCTTTTGATGTTGTTGGTACCGCCCCAAAAAGCTGGCGGATTGGCCTCATGATAGGGTGGGCGGTACACTGTCTTCCGCATGTCTGTTGGCGGTGTCCGCCGCGGTGTTTGTTGCTATCACCTTGGCAGTCAGAGCGTTAAAGTGGCTGTCTATGTTGGCGGTTTCCGCCGTCGTCGTAATGCCATTTTTTTTTTTTTTACCGCCGGCCTGTTGGAGGTGTTACCGCCGCTTTAACACTGACCACCAGGGTTGTAATGAGGGCCATAGTCATTATTCAATTGTAATATGTTTTAAATACAATTAAATTGCTTTGAATTAATTCTATAGATCACTTAATTATTGCATACTGACCATATTTTATTTATCAGGTGCAAATGTTTTTCTAATTGAAACTTCAGGCAAATTATTTTAATTTAATGTATTTAAATTACCTAAACAATTAATTGAAACATAATTTACTAGAACTATGCATTTTCTACTGTTCTACATTTAAAATAAATGTAAAAAATGAGTCAAAGTAGATGCAGGGCCCAACTAGGCTATGACAGTGACTATGGTGGCAACAGCCCTGACGAACAAGTTACTTACCTTCAATAACAATACATCTAATAGAGACATTCTAGTTGGCTATTCCTTACCTTAGAATTTCCCCCAGGCGTCAGCCTTGATCCAGAGATTTTTCTTCAAGCAATACTCCTGCCTGCCGTTAGGTGGTGTCGGAAGACTTCACGGGCGTAGTGGTCATGTGATGACATCGCAGTTGTACATAGGTTCCACCGCGGCGCGCTGTCAGTTTCTTTTTTATGACTTTCCACGCCAGCAGTGTGGAGCCATGAAGAACACTGGGAATGGGGCACCAAAACTAGGGCCCTTAAAACGAAGTTCCTGTCCCTAGAAATCAGTTCACAGAGCAGGGAGGATGAGAGGGTCCTTTAAAGAATCTGAAACTAGAATATGTCTCTACCAGAGAAATTGTTAACAAAGGTAAGTAACTTGTTCACCTTCTAGTTGCAGATTCCTTACCTTAGAATAGATACCCCAGCAATACCATCCTCGGTGGTGGGCTGCGAACCAAGATCACACCAAAAAGTCCTGCAGGACCAAACGGCCAAAGTAGCCATCTCTGCGGATCTGACTATCCAGGCAGTGATGTTTAGAGAAAGTGTGCAGAGATGCCCACGTCGCTGCCTGGCAGATATCCATGAGTGGAACTCCGCAATCTAATGCTGTGTTAGCAGCAGTTGCTCTGGTGGAATGAGTATGCAAACCCTCAGGGGGTTGCTTATTCCCCAAAGCGTAGCACATCTTGATGCACAGGACTACCCATGGTGAGATAGTCTCTTCTGCACCGCACTTTCTTTCTTCACACCCAAATAACCCAAAAAAAGTTGATCGTCCACCTGGAAATCTTTTGTAAGATTGAGATAGACAGCCAATGCTCTTTTAAGATCCAGGCGGTGGAGTCTCTCCTTCTTATGAGAGGAATATAGGGGTGCGTAAAAAGTAGGCAAAAAGATAGATTGGCCTACATGAAAAAATGTCACCACTTTGGGAAGGAAGCAAGCCCTGGTACGAAGCACCACTTTGTCAAGAGGAACAGCTAGAAATGATGGCTTTGAAGAGAGAGCCAGGATCTCACTCACTCTGCGAGCAGAGGAGATGGCAATCAAGAAGGCAGTTTTGATAGTCAGAAGCCACACAGGACAGTTGTGAAGCGGCTCAAAAGGAGCACACACGAGATGTGTGAGGACCAAGTTCAAATGCCACTGGGGGATTATGAACAGGACAGGAGGGAAAATGTAGGTGAGTCCTTTAAGAAACCTCCCAACAATGGGAGATCTGAACAGAGAAGGTTGGTCTGGTAGCCTTAAAAAAGGCAGATATGGCAAATAAATAACCCCTGAGGGTGCCCAGAGCACATACCTGCTGGGCAAGAGAGAGAATGAAGAGGAGAACCTCAGAGAGGGGTGCAGAAATGGAATCAACAGATTTGTTGATACACCATGCCACAAATTTGTTCCAATGACAGGCATATATACCTGGAGGAACACCTGGCTGCCAAGATAACATCCCAGACTTAAGGCAGAAGGACGAAGGACGAAAGCAGTCTACAGTCGTCACTCAATCGCCACGCAAGGAGGCATAGACTGGACAGGTTCGGGTGACGGACCGTCCCCTGCTGCTGTGACAGAAGATCCTCCCAAAGGGGCAGTCTAATCGGAGGATTGATGGCCATGCTCAATAGCTCGGAATAGCAAACTCTTTGTGCCCAGTCCGGAGCCACCAAGATTACTTGGGCCTGGTCTTGCCTGATCTTCTTCAGAACCCTCAGCAAAAGTGGTAATGGCAGAAAGGCGTAAAGGAGCCTTGAGTTCCACCTGAGATGAAAAGCGTCGCTGAGTGAGTGCCACCTTGGAAACTCCAATGCGCATAACAGCTGACATTGCATGTTCTCTGCAGAGGGAAATGGATCTAGCCAAGGCTCTCCCCACTGCTGAAAGAGACCTTGCGCCACCTCCGGATGGAGACGCCATTTGTGATCGACTATGCATCGACGCCTGAGTTTGTCTGCTGTAACGTTCAGAGAGCCCACCAGATGTTGAACCACCAGGGAAATGCCCTGGCATTCCAGCCATGTCGAGAGGCGAAGTGCCTCTTGACAAATGGGCCACGACCCCACTCTGCCCTGCTTTTTGCAATACCACATGGTGGTGGTGTTGTCGGTGAACACCTGCACCACCTTCCCTTTGAGAGAGAGAAGGAATGCTTTCCATGCAAGTCGGATCGCCCGGAGCTCCAAAAGTTTGATGTAGAACCCGGACTCCACTTGAGACCAGAGGCCTCCAATCTCCACCTCTCCTATGTGGCTGCCCTATCCCAGGAGTGACACATTTGTCCCTACTGTGAGATATGGTTGAGGAAGGGAGAGATCTGCTGCTGACCAGACATTCAACAGCCACTACTACAGATCTAGTGCAGTCCCCTCTGAGATCTGGACCATGTCAGAAAGATTCCCCTGATGCTGCACCCACTGGAACTTCAGGTCCCACTGCCAAGCCCGCACATGCCATCTGCCATGTTGGACCCGCAGGATGCAGGAAGCCATGAGGCCCAGCAGCCTCAGAGTCATTCTCACCAAAATCCAGGATAGAGGCTAAAATATCAGAATCATAGCCAGAATATCCTGGACTTGCTTTTCAGGAAGATAATCCTGAAACTGCACTGTATCCAGAACATCTCCAAGGAAAGGGAGCGTCTGAGAGGGAGTCAGGTGTGACCGGCACATTTATAGTGAACCCCAGCGAATGCAAGAGGTTTGCGGTAGTCGACAGCATGGGACGAGCTCGCCTTCAACAGCCAGTCATCAAGGTAGGGGAAGACTGAAACCCCTGAACTGCGCAGATGAACTGCAACCAACCCCATCACTTTCGTGTACACCTGAGGGGTGCTTGTGACGTACCAGGAATCGCAAGTAACGTCTGTGGGTCAGCAGGACATGAATGTGGACATAGGCGTCCTGCAAGTTCAATGCTAGCACCCCATGTCCAGGGAGGACAGGACCTGAGCTAGAGTCAGAATTTTGAACTTCTTCTCGAGGAAGAGATTGAGGGACCAGAGATCTATGATAGCTCGAAGGCCCTTGTCCTTTTTAGGCACCAGAAAGTAGTGGGATTAACAATCACAACCTACTTCTTGCACAGGGACCCGATCTATGGCTCCATTGGCCGAGTGAGCCTAGACTTCCTCGCAGAGGAATGTCAAATGATCCTCTGACAGATGATCGAATCATGGTGGCATGGCCAGAAGTCTTGAAGGGGAGGGAGTAGCCCCTTCGTACAATTTGCAACACCCACCTGCCCGTGGTTATGGACTCCCAGTGGGGCAAGTGATGACTGATCCTGCTGGCAACTGGTCCAGGATGTTCCAACGGACTAGGAAGTCTACAAGTCAGTGGACAGGGCGGGGGTGGACTGGATGAACTGCTGGCTCCCTGATCCATGAGCATGTTGGATCCCGCGTCTGCCGCCGTGCAGAAGCTGTGAAGCATGACCGGGTGGAAATTAATGCAACTGGGTGCCCCTTCTGTAGCCCCGAAAGGGGTGAAAAGCGGACTTGGAGGGACAAGGTGCAGCTATGAGGCCAAGGGACCAAGCTGTAGCCCGAGAATCCTCAAAGCGCTTGAGCGCAGAGTCCGCTTTGTCTCCAAAGAGATGGGTACCAAAGAGCATGTCCAATAGAGATTGCTGGACATTCCTTAAAAAGCCTGACGTCCTCAACCAGGCATGGCGCCTGAAGGCCACTGTCGATGCAATTGATCTACCTACTGAGTCAGTCATATACAGTCCACAACAAATCATGAACTTTGCTGCATCTCTCCCATCAGTAACATCTTCAGAAAGAACCGCTCCGGCCTCCTCCAGGACTCGAGGCAGCACCTGCGCAACGGGATCCCAGAGAGTACGGGCCAAAAGGAATGCAGTGTTCAAAGACCGCAGCGCTGACTGGCCGAAGAAAACATTGTCTTCCTTAAGTTATCCAATCTTTTTGATTCCCTAATGGGGGAGCGGAGCCGAATGCACCAGAAGAAGAGGAAGTCTGGATCACAAGGCTTTTAGGTGTAGGATGTTGGGTCAGAAATTTTTTGGTTGGTCGGCGCAGGCCAATGGCGGTGGGCAACCGCCATGTTGGCAGGAGTCCCTGTGCTGGATATGGACCAGGTACCCAGTAGGATGTCCGTAAGAGTTTCATTAAGGGGAAGGAGGGGTTACAAACTGGAAGCCCCAGGCTGAAGCACCTGGGTCAGGAGGTTAGTCCTGACCTCCACAGTAGGAAGCTCGAGGTCCAAATCCTCAGCGGTCCTTCTTACCACCATGGAGTATGAAGCTCCCTCCTCCATAGCCACTGTAGGGGGAGAAAGCAAGCCAGAGTCAGGAGAGGTATGTAGTCCTCTAGAATCGCCCAAATCCTGAACCCAGTGTCCATGTCAGGGTCAAGCTAGTATTCTAAAGGGTTCAGCAAGCCCTCTACACTATCCCCTAATCCATACCCCTAGAAAGAAGGGTCAGGCTCCACCGTGAGCCCAGGACACCCATGGAAAATGGAATCAACGTCACACTATGCCAGGCAGGCTACAGGTTGTCGGGGATAAGTATAGGATTGACGTTGATTGCTGACCCACCCGCCACCAGGCGCGTTGACGTCTGTCCCGACGCAGGGGAAGGTCACGTTGGCAGGACCACTGTCAGTACAGATCCAAGAGCATATCCTGAGGTGCCACCAGCGTGGAACCCGAAGGGGCCCTCACCGACTCTCCTCGGCCCTTAGGCGCCAAGGACGGGTCAGTCTGCCCAAAGGTGATACGCATGGCCTCATAGAACTCTTTCAACTGGGCAGTGGTGGCACCGGCTCCCAGAAAGTGGGGGAGGCACGGAGTCGACCCAGACGCAGGCTCCGAAGGCAGAGGCCCAGAGCATCAATACGCTTCTCGCGTTGCACTGTCCTAGCGACAGGGTGAAGTCGAAGAACGTTTGCACTTCTTCTTGTGACCCGATCGTTCAGAGGACCTGGAATTGGACAAGGAGGACTGGTGATGACACCGAGAGCGGTCTTGTGACGTTCCTTTCAAACAATGCCAGAAGCAATGCGGAGTTAAATGCTGGGCCGCCATGAGCTTTAGGGACCGCTCACTCAAAGCCTTCGGGTTCATGGCCTGACACTGAGAGCACGACTTTGGGTAGGGGTCGCGCTCCAGACACCAAAGGCAGACAAGATGCGGATCCATCACCAACATCATTTGGTGAAAGAAGTCACAGGTTTTAAAATAGGTCTTCCCAGGACGTCCCTTGACACATCCAAAACTCGTCAAAAATTATTCAACAAAAGTATAGCAGTTAGTCAAAAAATAATGACTAGGGGTAGCTCTTCTCTTCAAATCTGCACATAGGCTGGCACGGAAAGAAAAGAACTGATGGGGTGGTGTCTATATATGATTGCAACGTCATCATGGCGACCACGATGCCAACGACACCTGCAGAGTCTACGATGCTACCTAATGGCGCGCAGGGGTAAAGCTCGAAAAAAATATCTCCAAATCCAGTGTGGCGCCTGGGGGAAATTCTAAGGTAAGGAATCTGCAACTAGAGTCTTTATCAGATGGGACCGATTACAACTACTTGCAACCCAGACGGGACTGACACTAACCACAGCAGAAGCAGCCCAACTGGGTTGGTGCAGAAAGATGCAGCCTGTATAAGGTTTGAAAAAGTAACTACTCAGGTGCAGCCAGAATGGATGGTGCAGACGTCTCCAGCCCCCCTGGGCCAAAGCATGTACAAATGCTTGATGCCGAACCCCCCAGAATCCAGTTTAGCGAAACCAGGGGGACCATGTGCCTGCATTGGCCACTCCTAAATCATGGAAAACTTTCTATGGAAGTCACTAATTCTCTGAGACATGCTGTGCTTCTCACTCGGACAGTTCCTCCTCCTGCAGGTTCAAGCAAACTGAATCCCTCGTGGAGCATGCAGACAGGCAGGCAGGCTTCTAGGCACTTCTACAGATCCTCCAGCAGAAAGTGAAGTGAAGACTTCAGGTTAAGTCACCATACCTAAAGGAGGCTGTTTGTCAGCCCTAGTCACACAGCACAGGACTTAGCTGATTGGCTCCCTGAGTCCCTGCTGCACCTGAGACCCGCCCCCCACAACTGCTCTGGCCCCTTAAGTTTGTGGAGGGAAGCCCAAGACAGCCATCTCCATTTTGTGAGCCTCTGAGCATCTCCCCTGTGTCCTGATACAGCCCAGTGTTCAAGGATTGCAAAAAGACCTAGGTAAGGAGCCCTGAGATTTTCTGGGTAAATAGTATTATTTGTTCAAAAGTGTTTATTTCAGCTACCTGTGTCTGTTTTACTGTGGACTCTCTGTGTTATAGGCAGCCTGGCCTCTTTTAAAGTGGTGTTTTTTTTTTTTTTGTAATTTGTTTTTGTCGTGGCTGTGTGAATTGCCTTGCTAGTTTGTGGCACAACCCCCACTCCCTTTTTTTCTTCTAAGTAAAAAGGCTACATACATCTGTGTGTTTTTAGGAGACTGTTTTAATCTGTTTCTGTGATTTAAATTGTGCTTAAAAACTGTCTGCCCCCTCCCTTCCCCCCCTGTATTTTTGCCTTTAAAAAAAGCCCGATTTCAGAGTGCGCGCCGGGCAGTATTCGAGTGTTTATTTCTTAAACAATCTCTCCCTTACCTGGAAAGTAGACTCTGCTAACTTGGAAGTGTGGATTCAGCCTGTCTGTATCCAAGGAGGTTCTGAATAGAGCAGTAGTTGCCTTTCCGCCTGATCAAAGGGAGTGGACTTCAGTTAACTTGCTTATCATATAAGTTTCCTATTGGTTGTTGCATATGTTGTTGTGATAGTTTGTTGGGAGATGGTCTTTCATTGGTTGCTGGCTCCAGGGCTGGGGTTATGATTGGTGGATAGGGCTGGTAATCTAATTGGCTGTTGGTTCTAGGGCTGAGAATCTGATTGGCTGTTGGTTCTAGGGCTGTGATTGGTGGATAGGGCTGAGAATCTGATTGGCTATTGGTTCTAGGGCTGTGCTTGGTGGATAGGGCGGAGATTCTGATTGGCTGTTGGTTCTAGGGCTGTGATTGGTGGATAGGGCTGAGAATCTGATTGGCTGTGATTGGTGGATAGGGCTGGGAATCTGATTGGCTGTTGGTTCTAGGGCTGATAATCTGATTGGCTGTTGGTTCTAGGGCTGATAATCTGATTGGCTGTTGGTTCTAGGGCCGTGATTGGTGGATAGGGCTAAGATTCTGATTGGCTGTTGGTTCTAGGGCTGTGATTGGTGGATAGGGCTGAGATTCTGATTGGCTGTTGGTTCTAGGGCTGTGATTGGTGGATAGGGCTGAGATTCTGACTGGCTATTGGTTCTAGGGCTGAGATTCTGATTGGCTGTTGGTTCCAGGGGTGTGATTGGTGGATAGGGCTGGGATTCTGATTGGTTGCTGTTTTAGGGCTGTTATTGGTGGATAGGGCTGGGATTCTGATTGGTTGCTGGTTTTAGGGCTGGGGTTGGGATTGGTGGTCAGGAATAGGGTTATGATTGGTGATTAGGGCTGGGTCTCCCATTAGTTGGTTGAATCAGGGCTTGAAATTGGATTGGCTAGGGTTAGGACCAGCTTCTTATTGGCCAGTAGGGCTATTAAAGGCTAAGGACTCAGGGCGTCTCAGCCCGGGCATCGAGGCAAAGGGCGGAGAGGACAAGGGCAGCTGCCTATTTGGGGGAGAGAGGAGAAGGGCAGCTGCCTGTTTGGGCAGAGAGGACAAGGGCAGCTGCCTGTTTGGGCCTGTTCGGGACAGGTAGGGACTAGGGCCAGAAATGCTGCCCATTTCTCAATGAACCAAGAATGGTTCCAGCCCCTACACATCCCTCAACATGCAAACACATATTCTACAAAGGCATCCAACTCATGCATCACAAACTGACCACAGACAGATTGCATTGCCCCATCACCCAACACAATACACTTCATACAACACATATACACATATCCCCCACAACTACTACAGTCAAACACCAGGCTTCTCACAGCAAACACTACTATGTCCACTCCCACTAACACAACCTGCCATCACCCACACAACACAAAACTACAGTATACATTTCTCTCAGAATCAGCCTTCCAGATACACACTCTGTGCTCATACTAACCAACAACACTATCCGCTGTTTGCTCCACACAGACCACCTGTCATCATAACAATGCCCAAACCCCGCCTTCAAACACACCATCTACAAACATGCTTCCCCTCTCTTCACCAATTACACACAACCATACAATCCCCACATCTCACTCCACCACACATATTACTTCTTCCAGTCATTGCAACTAACACTAACTCCCCTGACACACATCCATCACTTCTAACACACCTCGTACATTCATCTCCAAAACACATCAACCCCCATCTAACACTCCAATTCCACTCACCAGCACTAACTCACATACAAATCCCTCACCAAAAACAACTACACCAATATCCCCTCTCACTATTCCACAAAAACAATACCAACCACAAACATCAGCACATCAAAGCAACACAAACTTACATTACACTTATCGTCATACCCACTCCCACCCTCAGGACTACACAAAGAATACAAATTCCATCCTATCTCCACCCCTACTTTCTCACTCTTCACAAACACCTACCACAAGCACCCCAACCCAGCAAATTTCATTCACTCGCCTATCCTCCACTGCACAATTTAGAGCCTTACATCATGATCCACATGCTCCTCCACCACCCCTAACCCATGCTCCATCCACACTAAACAAACGCAAACAAAATAAAAAACATGCCACTCATAGCAACCTCGCATCCCCTTGTCTATTACATAATAAAACTACCCTACAAAAAACAGTACACTCCTCAGGGCTCTCTCAGCCACCAAGTCCACCACCCACACACACAGACCCAACAAAATGCCTCCTTAACCTGCTGGAAGAGGAACACTATATTGAAAAGCAAGATATTGTGAGCCTCAAACAGTTATCACAACTAGCAACACTCCTGCTTCAAGCTCACATTATACTACTTATCCTTCTCCTAAACAAAACAACACCACTAACACACCTTTTCTAAACTGCCAGCTCATAAATGCTCGATCACTCAAAAAACAAGCACCACATCTACGGCCTGCTCACAGACACACAACCTGAGTTGGGAGATGACATGGCCCCAGTGTTGCACGAAGCCGTTCCTCCAGGCTATCAAACCATCACACAAAACCGTATAGGCAAGAGAGGAGGTAGACTAGCTATTATATTCAAACAGACATTGAACCTCAGTAAAACAGACAACATCTCCATACAAGGTTGTGAAACCCTCCTTACCAGATGCCACCCTACTCCAACTTCCTCCTGTAACTTTCTCCTCCTTTACAGACCTCCACCTAACAACTCCACATTCACAGATACTTTTCTAGACACAGTCTCAAACCTTATCACACTATACTCCAACCTATGCATTCTTGGGGATCTAAACATTTGGTTTGACAAACCCAATATGCTCCATCCAAAAGCTATCACCACTAGCCTAGTCGCATTAAACCTACATCAGATTGTACACAATCCCACACACAGCGCTGGTCACATCCTAGATGTCATTTTTGCTAAGCCAGAACTAGTTACTATTCATAGCATCACGCCAATCACTTGGTCAGACCACCATTTGATAACTTTCTGACATATAACTCCACAAATCAACACACCCCACAACTACTTACATACATACACCTATCGACCATGGAGCAAACTCAATTTGGATGGCTTAGAAACACAACTAACAGCCAACACAGATCTAGATACAATTAATTCTGTGCCAAAACTTTACGAGTAGCTACAGGAAGCTTTTGATATCCTAATACCACTCATAAAAACTAAACACAACAAAAGAAAACTAACACCTTGGAGAAACACAGAACTTAAAAAGATAAAGCAACAAATCAGAAAGTTGCAGTTGACCTGGCTCAAAACAAACAACAGTCAAGACAAACTACACCTACACGAACTTAACAGGATATACAAATCATCAATCAAAAAAAGCTATTAAAAAAAAGGTACTACTCGGACAGAATTCAAAATGCTCAATCTACAACCAAGGAATTTTATAAAATGCTCAATTAATTTCGAAAACCTACATGCATGGAAGGAAGTCATCCCACTACTCAAGATTTCACAAACAAATTGGCAACTCACTACACAACCAAGGCAGACACATTGGACTCCTATTTAAAACAGAAGAAAAACATCGGCACCAACCCCTTTCCTAAAATACCCTCTAAGAATAAACCAACCCAACCTCTACAGTCCTTCAAACAAATATCCCAGGATGAACTAATGGATTTGGTCAAAGCAAGAAGACATTCTGGTTGCCCTTCTGACCCTTGCCCACCACAAATCTTCAAGAAGATTCTTTTATCTACTTCTACTGCCACTCCTGTAAGAAGAATCATCAACAACTCTTTAACTTCAGGAACTTTTCCTGTAGACCTGAAAAAGACATACATACGACCTTTATTAAAGAAAACAAACCTAGACCCGCAAGACCCCAACAACTACAGACCAATCACAAATGGACCTTTCCTTGGCAAATTGATAGAAAGAGCAGCATTCGCCCAGACGTCACAATTCATTGAAGACAATTCTATACTTTCAGACTTCCAAACTGGATTCCACCCAGGAAGAAGCACTGAATCGGCACTCATAGCAATCTGGGATGATCTTAAAAACACAGTCGACCGCAATGGAGTTGCTGCACTACTTCTCTTGGACCTCTCAGCTGCCTTTAATACGGTTGACCATGACACCCTAATTCAAAGACTCCACGAAGCCGGCGTACAAGTGATTGCTCTCGACTGGATTACTTCCCATCTTCAAAAAAGATAGAATATCATCCTCTCGCCACCCTCGGTCCAAACCCTACCTCACAAAAGCAGGGGTCCCCCAAGGGTCAATCATCTCACCTTTGCTTTTCAACATCTACATGATATCTTTACCAGAACTGATCAATGATTTCCATCTCACATGCTACATCTATGCAGATGATATAAAAATACTACTTAAATTAGAATGCCCCGAAAACATTGAAAACTCACAAATCTTCAGTTGCCTCAGAGCCGTTGATCAGTGGATGACCTGGAGCCATCTCAAACTAAATACCTCCAAAACAGAAATACTCATATGTGGTGACTGGAAAACGTATGACCGACCCTCTGTGCGTCTGGCCTGACTATCTCGGACCACCTCCTCAATTATCCAAGGAAGTTAAAAACCTAGAAATCACCATGGATTCCAAGTTAACTATGAATGCCCAAGTAGACAAATTAGCACGAACAAGCTTCATCACCTTGAAGAATTTACGACGCATCTCCCCCCACCTCGGATTTCCACAAAAGGTGCAAGCTACTATCTCGCTTGTACTATCCAAACTGGATTATGCCAATGGCCTCTACCATGGATCATCTTTATCTGTTATGAAAAAACTACAACGTATCCAGAATACCGCAGCAAGGCTACTATTACATGTAAAGCCGCAAGCCCACATCTCCCCTGCCCTGAGAGCACTACACTGGTTACCCGTTGCCAGAAGATGCACTTTCAGACTGCTTTGTATCACCCACAAAGCTATACATGGAACAGGACCAGCTTTTTATCAGAAACAAAATAACCAAATACATCCAACAAAGAAACCTCCGCTCAAGATTGGCACCCCACCATACAAGAAAAAGACTATAGGTGGTACATCCTTCTCCATTCAAGCAGCCAAACTATGGAATTCATTACCCCCAACTATTAGAGCCACAGATAACTTTGTCTTCAGAAAACTATTCAAGAGTTGGCTCTTTCCTTCATAACCACCATATTCAAACAACTATGAACTATGGATGCCGATGTTGATAAATATTTTTTTCAGATTATGTGTATATTTCTAGTTATGTATAGTTTCTTTAGAAAATATGTATCGCTACTATGTCGTAACAATAAAATACACACACACTCTCTAAACCTGTTTGACTAAGTATATTTTACCCATGGTTTATGTATTGTATGTGCATATGTGTGTGTATTCATGTTTGTGTGTGTATATATGTATATGTTGTTTCTGTGCATGGCATGTTCGTTGGTCATTGCATGGCTCCTGGGTGGGTTGTTATACTAGATATCTATGAATTCCTGCTCTCATCTTATCACACTTATCTACCCATCATCATATGCCATGTCCCTATCAAACTATCCTCCATTCTCACTCTGACTCATCCCAAATCCTTTCTACTACTTTAATCTCCTAAATAACTCTGCCTAAGCTCTTCCCTCCGCTTCCACATCTAACTCACCAAACCTCACTCTACTACCGTGACCTCCCACACAACCCTACTACATTCTCCTGCATTTATCTCACCCTGCTACTATGCTCTCCCTAACCCTTCCACATACTCGTCCCTCCTCCATTCCCTTTACTCATCCCAAGGCTTTGGGTTGAGTAAATTAAGGATATACCCCCAATTAACACTTCTGGATTTCTTTCCTCCTCCACCCCTCCATTACTCCAGTCAATCTAACAAACTCTCATATCCGCGGCTCAAATTAACTCATATTAATACTAAAACTGTACTCATTATTTCCCAATACTAATCCATCACAAATTCTTGTTGGGTTCCAGAGTAGCGTGCTACTCACCGAAAAGCGTGTCGACGCGTCAGGGGTAGTAAGCGCTATATAAATACGATTACAATACAATACAATGCAGCAGTCATTTGATTCTCCGAGGAGCACTCTCTTCTTTAGTCTTTACAGGTTTGGAACATACACTAAGTGGGGAGATTTGAGTCTCTCTTTTATGCAATATTTTCTATACCCATGATGTGGATCCACGTAAACTTCAGATTGGGGAAGTGTTCTCCCACCTGCCCTTCTTAAGCAGTTCTCCAAATGCAGCCTTTGTGTAAAGTGATGCATCTCACTGCAGAGAGCACTAGGGCTGCATCCTGACCAGAATACCCATAGGACTGGTACAATGAAGAGTGAGGTTTTTGCACATGGCTATCTGAAGAACTAATCAGGGATAGACCAAAAAAGCATAGCTTCAAGTGGGTTGTTTGGAGAGTTTTAGGTACCTATCCCTTTCCACTGCACCATAAGCCCCTCTCATGTCGTCCTTCTCACATAATTTACTTGACCATTAAATGCCAGAGTGATTGCTGTAAAATCTGAAGCTCACATCCCACCAATTTTACTTGCCTAGCTACGCTCCTGCCTACAAACTTAATCATACTAAACAAGAGAGTGCAGTCCCATGCCAAATCCTACCATCAGCCAAATGGTAGTGCTCAAGAAGGACTAATCAGCAGCTCACTGCTAACAAAAGTCATTATGGAATTTCTAACAACCCTTTCTTGACCCTCCTCACTTTAGTGTCTGAAACAACATTCTCCATTCACAGCAACGTATGTAACACACTTACACTACATGTAGATGCTATCCTCTTCCTTCTTCTTGTGCCTTGTGAAGTCTGGAGAACATAAATGGATCACGCTGACATCAGTACTCAAGCTCATTCACTACTAGAGCCCTAATGCTGGGCATATGAAACATGCCAATTACACACGTACTTCAAATACAGGGAAAATGCCAGCACAAGGTACTAGGCATACAGATGTTACTATTCAAGTGATAATTTCGTTTCTACTAACAGCATGTATTTCACAAAACAAGTACTTAAAATGAATCCATTTGCGGTTACTGCACAAACAATGTACTGCTGACATGTGCGAATATCCCTCTTAATAAACGAATATCTAAGCAATTAGTTAAAAGAGCAGGACAAGAATGATTAATGTTTTAATTATTTGTTGGTACAGTCTGCACGGATTATTATCCGTTTTTTTATCTTGGGTCAAGGCACATATCTACACTGGCAGACTGACTAAGCAGTAAGACAAACGTTTAAGCTTTAAGAAACCTGAATAGCCAGTTGAAAAATAAACTTGTATGTCAGCAAGTAACTGTTAAAAACCATCTAAGCCTGTATTCATTTTGTTAACTGGTTGCGTGTGTCAGACTGCCAGTAGCCATCCAATGCTGCCATGCTTGTGTGGGCAGGATGGCTCTGCTCGGGTACCAGAGGGAGTTCCTACTCAAAGAAACAGCCTCTGGCACCGCAGGAGAGCTTCCTCAGCTCACAAGGCTGTATCTATCTTTAGTGAAATGATGACCAATGTTTGTGGTGCGCTGACGTCATTTCACTGAAAACGATCGGCTCATTTCACTTTCTCTGCATTGGTGCTTCTGGGGCTATCTCAGCCCCCGAGCACCGATGCAGACGGGAGAGGTATCATTAGAACCAATGGTACCCCTCCCTAGTGGATTCCTGCTTGGGGATCACCGCAGGAGCATGATCTCCAAGCAGGAATCTACCACTAGACATCAGGGAGTGGCCCTTTGGGCAAGGGCTTTTGCTCCTCCCAGGTATTTCTTTAGAAAATTCAGTCTTTGTGCCTCCCTGGGAGGCAGATGGGGGTAACCGCCCCCAAATTGCCACTTCTGAAAAGTAGCCATCTGGGGTAGTCTACGGTGGTCTGCTTCACATGCACCACACACTATTCTCTTACCTACAATTTTCCTACATTTATGTGACGGAAACGTCCAGAATCTGTAGGAATCTACAAAATTCCTACCACCCAGCACTGCTCCATCCATACCAATAAAAACTCTGCCCCACTTCTGTGGCTGGACCTAGTGTCAGCAAAAGGAACGGATCCAACTGTGGCCAATAGGAGTCTCCATGCAAGGGCTCCTAATGTCCTTGGCCCAGGAGGGGCAATGCTGGGTGGTAGGAACTTTGTGGATTTCTGCTATTCCAGAAGTTTCCATCACAGAAATGTAAGGAAAATTAGTGATTGCAAGTAAAGCTGGAGGTTTGCAAGGTGTTGTGGGTAAGGAAAAAACATAATGGCATCCACACAAGTCACACCATACTGGATTCCCCTTCGTGTCTAGGTTTTCAAAAATGAATAAGATGGCTAGGTTTCCCTAGGTGCCAGCTGGGCTAAGGTCCAGAATCTAGAGCTACTCACATCAGAAAAAGAGGGTCAATTTTCGTTGGAAAAATGTGCTGCATCCATGTTGCATTTTGGGCTGTTTCACTAAGTTTACCCACACGCGGAGTACCATTTTTATTTGGAGACTTGGAGGAATGCCTGGTGGAATTAAGTTTGTCCAGTACTTTCCATCATAGAAATGTGAGGAAAATATGTTTTGTCAAAATTTGAGATTTGAAGGGGTTCTGGGTTAAAACAAAGACGGTGAGAGCCACACAAGTCAGCCCACTCAGGATAACACTAGGTGTCTAGTTTTCAAACATGTACAGGCTTGCTAGGTTTCCCTAGGCACTGGCTGAAATAGGGTCCAAATTCTTGAGCTACCCACATTGGAAAAAGAGGGTCGGTTTTGGGTGGAAAATGTGCTGCATCCATGTTACGTTTTGGACCGCGTTTCTTGTTGAACCACTAGGTCTACTCACACAAGTAAGGTACCATTTTTATCAGGAGACTTGTAGCATAGAAGAGTAAACCGTTTGTTAATAACAACTGGAGTTTGCTGCGTTTGTGCCTTTCAAATGTAAGCCAGTGTATAACAAATATGTAATTTTGAAAAATACCATTGAAATCAGACGCTAGTATGGGTACCTACAAATTCAATTATTTAGAAATAACCACTGCTTCTAAACTCTATGGACCTCATTACGACCCTGGTGGTCGGTGATAAAGTGGGGGTACCTACCGTCAAATTATGACCATGGCAGAAAGATCTCCGAAAGACGACAAATGTACCATACCGACCGCCGGGGCGGAAACAACAGCCACCACGGTGGTAGCCGCCTATAGCCAGGCGGAAGTCAAAGTTCTGACCACCATATTACAACACAATCCGCCACCTTTTCCGGGGCGGTACCAACAACATCAAAAGCCTGGCGGAAACTCAGCTCAGAAGTGGAAGGACTCACCTTTGGAGACAAAAGGAAGAACCACGCCACCATGGAACTCGAACTGCAAGTCTTCCCGATGATATTCTATGTTCTCCTGGGAGCTGAAACAAGACCAGTGGTTCTGGAGGGGGCAACATGCCCTGTGCTTTGTCCTGGGGAGTGCAAGGCCACAGTCTTATGAGTGGGTGTCTTGCTGCTATGGAACGTACCTTCCCCTGTAGGTCGTTCCAACTCTTCCTGATGTCATCCGTAGTTCTGGGGTGCTGTCCCACAGCGTTGACCCTGTCCACGATTCTTCCCCATAGCTCCATCTTCCTGGCTATTGATATCTGCTGCACCTGTGCTCCAAATAGCTGTGACTCTACCCTGATGATTTCCTCCACCATGACCCTTAGCTCCTCCTCAGTGAAATGGGAGTGTCTTTGTGTTGCTATGGGTGTTATGTGAGGTGTGTTTGTGAGGGTGTGTTGGAGTGTGTGACGTGGAGTGCATGAGTGGTGTAAAGGTGTGAGTAGTGTGTGGCTCTAGTTGTGTCAGTGGTATTGGTGTCTCTCTGTTGGCAATGGTTTGTAGTTGTAAGGGGTTCTGGATAATGTGGGTGTGTGTTTTATAGTGGTGTGGGGTGTGTTGGTGTCAGGTGTGTTTTGTTTGAATTGCCTAATGTGGTGTTGTTTTGTCTGTGGCTGCACATTGTGAGCGCTGCGGTATGTACCGCCAATGGTTTACCGCCGTTTAATGTCCACCGTAGTGATTCATGGGTCATAATGTGGTGGGCGTTGTTCTGTTGGCGTAACGGTGTGGGTTTTGATACCGCCACTTTATCACTGACCTTTGGGCTGGCGGATTTGTGTGTGGCTGTATTCTGTCGGATTGGTGTGAGTGTGTCATATCATGGTGAATGGATATCCGCCGCATGAGCGGAATTTGGTGGCCGTCAACGTGGCGGTAAGTGGGATTTACCGCCAATATCATAATGAGGGCCTATATCTTGTGTAGTTCAGAAATACATACGTTTCCTTGATACCCACTTTTCACTCTGCCTACTTCACTATAAGAATTGGCCTATGTACAGTACTCAATTAAAGTCCTTGTGTCGCGCAGCTCAGTTGTTTGCTCTGGGTAGCTAGAGTTCTCAGAGAACTTACAAACTCTATATTTCCCACCAACCAGGATGGTCTAGCGGACGTAATGGTATATTGCTTTTGTTTAAGGGCCATTGTGGCAAAAAGTTACAGATGAAAACGTGGTCAGAAATTCCCGTTTTTCAAACGGATTTTAATATTTCCTTATTTCAACAGTTATTTCCCTTAGGAAAACCTTGAAGGATCTACATTTATGACACCTTGTTGGATTCGGAATTTCATCTACGTTTCAGAAATCTATAGCTTTCCTGGATCACCCATGGGTTTCACACTGGTTTTCACCACAAACTGGAAATAGGTTCAGAGCACAAAAACAAGAAAAATAGGCTACCTCTTAGAAAAATGCCAAAGCTGGGGTAAAAACTTAAGTGTTTTGATTCGGACTCTGTGTGTTCATGGAAGCTGGGAAGATGGTGACTTTAGTACAGCAAACCGTTCGTTGATGCCATTCTTAGGGGAAAAATCAGACACATATCTGGAGCACTTTTTCGCTATTTAAAAAAAAAAAAGAAAACCTCAAAATCTTCCTATATTTTGCATATTTTCTCAGTCCCCTCCAAGGGAGTTCACAAACTCTGGTTTTCTCCAGGATTCCCAGGATGTTTGAAAAAAAGAACACAAAATTGGCGTGGATAGCGTATATGTACAAGAAATTATGGAGACTTAAGCTCGAATTACCCCAAACAGCCAAAAAGGGGTGCTTTTATTGATAGATTTTTAGTAACGAATAAAGTGGCTAAGGCGTTTAAAAGGCATGAGCCTGAGATTATTAAATGCATAATTCACATAGGATCAAATAGGGGTTTTTGTCTCACAACTGGAGATTTCAACCCATACATAATAATTAAAAGAATGATCTTTTACCTCATTATCATATGACTAACAAGGCCAAACTCTAAATGAACTTCAGCAAAACATGCTGCTCTATGTAGATGAAAAATATTTCTACTCTATGATAAATCTATCCAATAGATCTGAATATCTTGCATGCAGAGCTTTGCAACCATAAATTATAGTCAGTAATAATTGGCATTTACGATTTGTAACATTGGGTCAAGTGAAGGGTTCTGAAGTGTTTTATACAGTGTTAAAAAGCTGAGAACAGAGCTCATACCTTGGCCTTACTTACCTGCTTATGTGCATAGGGATTTCCTGCAGTCAAAGAATACTTCCAAATATTTGTAGTCGCAGGTCATCTCAATTTGTCTGTTACGGATGAGCAATGAACCCTTTTTGATTTTACCAATTACCATTAGTTTGATTTTATGGAAATTGACTTCTAGGTTGTTAGGGACTGTGTATTCCCGATGAATCTTTGTAAACCAATTAGGGTTTTGCTAATTCATACCAGATCATCGACTGGTTTCATCTCTAATGAATGAGCAATGATCGAATTACAGTCACTAGTCAGATCGGAGATAAACTGACTAGTACAAGGGCAAGCACACATCTCTTTTCTAACCCAACGGAAGAGGAAATTCTACAGGAAGCCCACTGTCCATCTCTAATCTTCGCTCTCATCCAGGTGTTACGATGTCGGAGTCGCATTTCCCTTAATAAATTTGACGGAATGCCCAAAGTGACCAATTTCTCCCATAAATTATTCCTGAGAACATGGTCAAATCCATATTTAAAATCTACGAAACATAAAAACAAAGAGGTATTTTATGCCAAGGTTTCATCAATAAGTGATGTTAATCCCAACAGGTTTGTTGTTGCACCTGTTCCTTGCCCGAACCCTTTATGGTTTAACAGAATGATATTTAATTATTTAGCCCAGCCTCTAAGATCTTTTAATAGGAAAGTCACAAATTATTTTTTCATACGGAGTGATTAATCAATAGTTCACAGAGGTAATTTTATCTCCTCCTTCATAAGTCGATGTACTATTGCCCCTCTCCTTGAGTCCAACATTGATTATTTCAAGAACATAATTATATAACTGTCATAACTTTCCTGACTAAAAGTCAACACTGTTGGTAAATAGGGTAGACAGTTTGTTCCTGGTGCAGAGTCTTTTCGACCAGTTTTGGGAACTGCTCAAATTTGTCCTGGTTCATATTTTCGTAGCACAATTGATGTAACCATATTCAGCTCAGTAGCAATAGTTTTTTCTTCCAACTTTGACAGAGAACTGCCATGTTCACCGGCCCTCCAGCTGTGAGTACATCTGCATCCTTTATTGATGTGTACTGAGCATTCAAATGCTTTGCCCAATTGAACTCTGCAAGGTTTATGTTATTTGCAGTCAAAGCTCCTCCCTCAATTTGATTTACTATATTCCAGAACCTATTTGACTTGTTAGCTTTACAAAGTATGACTCAAAATTAATCTTCCTATAGTTTGTTTTCCAGAGTTCCTTTCTGTATTGCATTTTCGGAAATCTTAAGTTTATTAGTTGCTCATATTCCTGTAACCCCTTAACTCCTTAGTTACCTTCTGTTTGCTTTACATGACTGCTTGTGTAAACCATTTCCTGGTGGTGCTTCCTAAGCTGCTGCCACTGTTTTATGAGCTATACTCAGGACAGTAATCTCTTGAACGCTTGAAGGGCATGCTTGGTTTGCTCCTCTTGGTCCAGGACAGGTCCAGAACCACACAGTAAAGGACATGCCTAGGGCTATTCACAGATGCTAGATTAGTGCAATGCTAGAACCAACATAAAAGTCAGGACACAGTTTCTATCCCGCCAGGTTAAAGGGTGTGATGTTTATGAGTAAGTGCGACAGATGCTTCTGGGGGGAAGTATGGGGTGGGGTGGGAGTTGGGGAGGTAGGAAGGCTAAGTCCTATAGTAGGGGGTTTGCTATTGTTCAATGTCAAGTTGACATGCTTGTTGGTTTATGTACGAGACAGACAACAGACAGACTTAAATGATACAATAAAGCTCATATCTGCACATGGGAAGCAGGAAGGGAGGAACCCCGAACCCAGAGCAACCATAACCGAGGGGTAGGGCAGCAACAATTTCTTACACAGATCTCGATGAACCCAATACAGGCTATCTCATGGAATGTTAATGGGCTCTTAGAAAAAATCAAGCGCACTGCAGTATTCACCTTAATACATAGATACCGACCCGAGGTGCTCCTACTACAAGAGACGCACCTTGCAGAGGAACGATGCCCCTTCCTGGCGTGGAGAGGGTTTGACAGAGCTTACCATTTGGGGTTCATGTGAGGCTCACGAGGTGTTGCGATTCGACTGCACCGCTCCTTTCCTTTGACGGTGGTGCAAGTCTGGAAAGACAGTCAGGGTCGGTTTGTGGCCATTACCGGTAGATTGGAGGGGGTGACAATCAACATCGTCAGCATGTACGTTCCTCCAACGCTACAGAGTGGGGCTAACAAAGAGCTGACTCAGTTTCTCTTGAGCCTACCCCCGGGACTCACTATACTGAGGGGTGATTTTAACGCGGTCCCAGATCCAGTCTTGGACGTAGACGGCCCAATAACAACCCATAGGGGCAAAATGACGACGTATCTCACGAATTGGCTGGCGGCGGCGGGGTTCTGTGACATGTGGCAGTTGTGGCACCCGAGACACAGGCAATTTACCCATACCTTGGCAGCACACGGCTCACAGTCCCGAAACAATCTGCTACTACTGCCCAGCACTGATTGCAATGCCCCAACCCACATCAAGATTCTAGCGAGAGGTATATCTGATCATGCACCACTCCGCTTTCTGATAGGCCATACCCGACAGACGAACCGCCCTATGTGGAGGGTAAATGGCTGGCACTTGCAAGACTAACAGTTTGTGGAGCAACTGCAAAAGGCGCAGCTTGACTTTTTTACCCTTAAAGATGGATCGGTATCCTCTCCTGGTACCTTATGGGTCGCAGGCAAGGGCCTAATACGTGAGATAGAGCGCCTAAGAACCCACAATATCAAACTATTAGAAAAGCGAGCGGCAGAGCTCGAGCACACACAGGAGGTAGAACCCAGCGAGAGAGTGACACAACAGCTCTCCCTAGTACGCAAGAAAATCAGGGACCTATCTTTAGAGGCAGCAAAAGCCCTGTGACGAGCCAGCACTGCGAAAATATACGGGTGGGAGGACAAGACCGGAAAATTGCTTCACTGGCTGGTTTCTCACCACAGAGCCTCGGGCATTATTACCGAAATTTGGGATGGAGACCATGGTACAGTTGTGACACACCAAGATATAGCAGAGGCCTTTGCCCGCTACTACAGAGCTCTATATAGTGCCTCAGACTCGGTTGATCCGGTCCATGCCCGTAGGCTATTGGACGCCATCTCCCTGCCTGGCTACCCCCTTCTGAGATGCAGATCCTGGACGAACCTCTGAGCGAGGAAGAGATAGACGGAGCCATCTCTGGGCTGAGGGCTGGGAAGGCCCCGGGTCCGGACGGCTTTCCATCAGAATACTATAAGAAGTATAGGAAGGAACTGGTGCCTCGTCTGATGGCTCTCTTTGTAGAGGTGGAACAACGAGAATCCTTTCCGAGAGGATTAGATGAGGCCACCATAGTAATGATCCCCAAATCCCAACCCCCATCGCTGCAGTGTGCGGACTATAGACAGATATCTTTGATTAACCGCGAGGTCAAAATCCTCAGCAACATTCTTGCAACGCGTCTTGAGAGTAATGCTGCAACTGGTCCACTCCGACCAATGCGGATTCATGGCAACCCGAAGCACTCGTCACTGTATTCGTCGATTACACATGGCTCTTGCTGAGCGACATCGGTTGCCCTGGGATCTGGCGCTGCTTTTTATCGACTTTGAGAAGGCTTTTGACTCAGTAGACTGGGGTTTCCTCTTCTTGGTGCTCCAGAAGGCGGGCATCAGACCGAGGTTCTGTCGCCTAGTCCGGGCGCTGTATGCTGATCCCTCGGCCCGGGTACAAGTCAATGGGACCATGTCATCAATTTTCAAAGTCAGACGGAGTACAAGACAGGGTTGTCCGCTATCCCCCCTTCTTTTTGCCCTGGTTATAGAGCCTCTGGCTCAGACGTTCCAGACAGATCCGGAATATTGTGGCTGGAAACAGGGACACGCCAGAGAGGACAGAATACCCCTATACGCGGACAACGTGCTTTTATACATGGGCGCACCAAGCATATCGGACCCACGCAGCCTCCTACTCCTTAAAAGCTATGCAATGGCATCAGGCTTGAAAATGAACCCCACATAGTCAGTGCTAATTCCCTTGATAAACACCCATGACTGTTTCGACTGGCAAGACACGATACCCCTTCGTAGACTGAGTTTCAAGTACCTTGGTGTCTGGGTGACTCTCCTACCAGAACTGACCTGGGCAAAGAACCTAGACTCGCTGCTGACACGGGTTAAGACAGACCTGCAGAGATGGCAGACACTGCCGCTTAATGTAATGGGACGTGTCGTCCTGTATAAGATGATGATCCTGCCTAGACTAATATATGCTTTGCAGAATTTGCCTTTTCCAATCCCTCGTTCGTGGTTTCGGACCTTAGAAGCAGCCACAGCACTATTCCTCTGGGTGGGGTGGGTGGTGGGTGGGGGTATGGAGCCAGACATCGGGTGGCAGCGGGGTACTGTAGGAAAGGAATATACGAAGGGGGCCTAGGGACTTCTGATCCATACTTATACTATCTGGCGACACAGCTAATGGTGATTCATGATTGGTTTAATGGAGGCTGGTCAGACCCGGCATATCAGGTGGAACTTGGAATTCTGGGTTTCCCACGCATCCTTGATATGCTGTATGGTACACCTCTCCCCCACTGCATGGAGGCGACTACCAAGGCAGTTTTTCTGGCCTGGCGAGCGGCGCTGCAGCACACCCATTTGAATGCTGTGGTTACTCTGCAGACTCCGTTGTGGAGGGGGAGGTGGATGAGCGCTACTGCTGCGCTGGAGGGATTTGCAGAGTGGGGCTTATTAGGTATTGCCTTGGTGGGCGATGTGTGGAAGAGAGAGACACTAAAGACCTTCCAGGAACTACAGACAGACTTTCAACTATCCTGAACACAGTTCTTCAGATATCTCCAACTTAGACATGCCAGAGGAACACATCTCCCGAGGAACCAACAGCCGGAATTCAGCCCACTCGAAGCCAACTTGCTTATGGGGAACCTGGGCGGGAAAGGGGTTTCACAGATCTACAAAATGTTAGTTAACAACACACTAGAGGGCATTGACCTGACTAGGACGGGGTGGGAGGCGTGGGTAGGCGCCCTAGATGACTCGGAGTGGTCGGAGGCATTGAGAGCTCCCAGGACCCTGGCCATATCGGCGAAACTGCACACCATACAGTTTTACTATCTACACAAAGCATACCTAATACCTGTTAGACTTCATCGAGCTGGATTGTGGTCCAATAGCCGGTGCCCTCGTTGTGCCAGGGACTTCGCAGATTTCTTCCATATGGTCTGGTCCTGTCCAATCTTGCAGATCTACTGGGAGAGGGTGTTGAACGACAAACAAGATATTGGGAATTGGATTACAGCTTTCTGCTAGCTTGGTGTTACTGGGGGTAATGGACGATGTAGTGAGATCGCGGACATACCGCACTCTTATTGGCACGGCCCTGCTAGTGGCAAAACGAGATGTTGCCGTGGCTTAGACCTCGTCCTCTGGCCCGTCCCTACAAAAATGGAGAACAGGAATGGACTGGTATGCAAATCAGGAGAAGCGAGTGTAAGAATTCAAGAGGATGCCCCCAGAAATATGAAAGGCTATGGGGTCCCTGGCTTGGGTCACTGTCATAGGCTTGACCGAAACAATCTTCTCATTATTGTGCCTTCTTGAAGCAACACATATACTCCCTGAAATGTCATATGTGCAAATGTCAATAATACATAAAACTGAACTGCATCGTTCTGTCTGTACTAAATGTTTGGAAATGTACATCTTGGAAAACAATAATTTTTTTTTTTAAAGTCAGGACACAAGATAAGCACGCAGCTGGGTAAAGGAACACACTGATATACCTAGCAGGGGACATTCGTGTCCTAACAAAAAGCACAAAATACCTTGATGCCTTCAACATATGCAACCAGGACTGCTTGATGGATTTATTTTTCATTAAGGGCACTAATCTGTTCAAACTGTTGTCAGGAAGCAGATATAATGTTTAAAATAACCTACATGAGTAAAAAAAAAGCACACTGAGAAGCAGGCCAAAATGGGGGTAACCATGCTAGAAAGAGGCTACTTTCTCACAATGTTGAGCCACTATATTAAGGGCAGCATTAGAACCAGTTTTCAGAATAAGCATATAAGCATCTGCAGCTTGTCAGAGACCCAAGGGTGATGAACTAAGCAGTACAGACCCCGGCAGCAGGATATTGGGTTATATTAGAAGATTACAATGTGGGCAGTGCACTGGTGACAATGAGACAGCACCACCCTGTAAACATTGAAAAGGCCCGTTGCTTTACCCCATTATAATGTCCTGATGCATAGCGTCTGCCTCTCACTTTCCCCTAACTCTCTAAGATATGTTAGCTGGGCAAGGTAAAGAGAAACAGGTGAGGTGCTGTACTGCAAACACAGAAGCGGTTTACACCTTCTGCCTCCCGTAACTGATAAAGTCACTGCAACCTTGGGAAAATGGAGCAAGAAATTCTAACTAGCTAGCATTTCTCTCAGCTGTCCCAAATAATGAAAACATTGTTTCAGAGACCTCTACCAGGATGGTGCTCACTGTCACCCACTCTCAGTACTGGTGTTCCCTATTCACCCACTAACTGGCAAAATGACACTCAAGAAAAATACAGAGTCACTTAAGACTTGGAGGTGAGAGAGTTTGTGAATCCTCCAAGTTTCCCTGAAGTTTACATTTTTTATCAATTGGAAGTTTTCACTCTTATCAGGTGTATCTTCTAATATTCTAGCTTGCCACCATTGCTAAATACACCAACCATTAACGGTAATTTCCATGTTATAATTCTTCACCCTGAACCTCGACCTATAATCCAGGAACAGGTCAATAATGGTCAATATAGCTTGGTATGGTTAGTTATACACTTAAGATATACAGTGGCATGCTACACTTTTTAAACAGGTGATATACTTACTAACTCTGCACATAGTGCCTAATATCTTGGCACCGTACTGTAGGGTTAGGTTAGGTGTGTTGTTTTGTATCCATTTTAGCTATAGTTTTACACACGTTATTTTAGCAAACTAGGCCTGCCACTGTGCACTTTAACCTAGACATATTTTATTAAGCTTTGTTTTATTATTTTAAGAACAGCCACATCTGCAGTAATCTTTTATTTTCTCTATCTAGCTGTTCTTTGCCTAGGCCAGCACTGTGTTCTTTTCTCAAGGCTGCAGTAAGATATGTTGCCAGCAAAAGTGGTACGCTTTGTCTCTAATGTTCACAGAAACATACACTCTTACGTGGGGATCCTTTCTTGGAACATCAGCTGTTTTATTATAAAAACACTACTTTGACTCATGTACATTAGAGGGAGATTCCAGCCAGATGACCACAAATGTATGCTGATTTCGGAGTGCTTCGCTGCAGCTGCTTATGTAGACTACAGTCCTCTTGCTTCAGGGGAATCTGAAGGGCAGAATTAGAGCTTAACATGATGTGTTCTAACATAGCCTAGGTGTCACTATTCTTAGCGAACGTAGTGACAATATGGTAGCGTTATTTTATGCTTTACTCTCTCTGTCACAATTGTAATCCTGTAATGCTTCATCATCCTAGTTATTGCATTACATGCATTATCTAAGATGCAGTTTCTCCAATAAAATCGTATTGAACTATATTCTGCCTCCGATAGTCCTTGCATATGTGAGACCAATGTAACTCAAATGGATGAAATCTGAGTGACCACGATTTCTCTGAGGAATCAATTGTGTCATGCACTCGGTTGCCCAATCATCCCTGCTCTAGGGTGGAGATGAAGCACTGCTATTTAGCCAGAACAAATTAGGCTGACAGCAGCCTTTAGCGGGGTCAGACTCAGACCCCCACAGAATAAGTGTTTCTGCCGCCCAAATCCAGTAGTCTCATTAGAATAATGAGAGCCTAGGCAACAGTGTGTGCACTATTATATAATTGAGTATTCAGTATTAAAATCACTGTTTACCATCATTATTCAGCAGTGATGAACAGCATCTTCGTCATACTTACTTTTCTAAGAAATGAGCAAAGAAATGGATAAGCAGCAGACTGTGCATAAAGGCAAAGCTGAGAAACCAGGATAGAAATACTAGTATAATGCAATGGAAAGTGAGAGGACAAAGACTGAAAGGGCAGAAGAAGAAAAGAGGGGAAGGAAGGGCATACATTTGGAATGGAAAAGAATAGTAGGGTGTAAAGTACAGAAATGACATCAAACCAATGCACCTATAAAGGAAACTATTTACCTTACTACAGTTTTATCACTTTTATAATATGTTAGTACTTAACTGTCCAAGGCATGTTAAAATAATCATAAATATTGCCTGGTATAAGCTACAATATCAAAAATATATAGCATCACAGAATACTCTTTAAATACTTGATTACTTTATTATGTTTATGTAGATTAGACTTTGCTCCCCACTCTAGCTCACTGTCCTAGCAATTCCTACTTTTCACTATTGAAACTGTTTTTCCCATCCTTGTTGTCCACTAGTACGGACTACCACTTTTTTAATATATAGAATTTTACGAAGGGAAGGCTAAACATTGATAGTATGGAGAAGCAAACAACAGCAAAAAGGAATAGCACTAGAAAGTAAAGAAAACTTGCTTCCGAAACAAAAAGGAAACAAAAGGGGGTGACAAAATATCGGGTAAAGTCTTGTATATACATGTACACAAATAAGAGAGTGAAGGTACGAGATAGATGAGACAGCCAAAACAGGGACTTACACTGGACTCCAGATACATCAAGACATTTTAAATGTACAAAACATTTTCTAACTATAAAAGCCATAGAACATCTCATAGCATAAGTAAATCTGTAGAAAAAAAAGAAAAATACCTTGTCAGCCTACACTATGTAACAACCAGATAGACTTCATAATTATAACTATAGGCCCTATTACATTGGCAGTACAAAACAGCTTTTGTTCAATTTTCGCGATGACCCACTTGCTCCTCGAAAACCAGAAACTGTTGTTTTTGATTGGCACGTTATCGTGCCACTTTTTACCTCTAAACTTTAATAAGTCCCATTTCTAGTTTCTATTAACCTTATTTAATAACCATGGCATTTTTTTGCTCATTAATGTATCTCTCTCTATTTAGTTAAACTGGTTTGGGATTTTTGAAATTTTTTGTTGTGATGTGAGCATTACTTTTATCTTTTCGGGGACAGGCCACCCCATCCCCCAAAAGGGGCTTTTGAGGGAAGGGGGGAGGGGGGGGGGGGGGGGGGGGGGGGGCTGACAGAGTCCAAAGAAAGGTTTGCAGGTGCTAAAAATCACCAGCTTTCCAGCTCTCAGAAACAGGCAGACTTTCTTCAGAAAACCAATAGTTAAAGCATAGTCTTGCCATTTTCCTGGGAGATAGTCCATTTCTTGTATTTTTTTGGCTTTCAACCTCCTTCCGGTTTGAGGTAGAAACAGGTGTGAAACATATTGTGGAACCCAGAACATCTATACATTTCTGAAAACTAGACAATTCTGAATTCAGCAAGGGGTCATTTGAGTACAACCTTTAAGGTTCTCCCAAAGAAACCAAGTGTTGAAGTAAAAAATATTGAAAATTAGTAGGAAGAAAACTGACATTTTTGACAACATTTTCATTTGTAGCTTCTCATCACAATGGCCGATTTACAAAAGCTATCTATCATTACATCTGCTCGACCCTTCAGGTTGTAGGATATTTATAGGGTTTGTGGGTTTTCCAAGAACTCAACGTCCCCAGAGCCAATAACTGAGCTGCACCTTGAAATGGTTCTCCATTGCTTACTGGGTATAAAGAAATTCAAATAAAAATAGGCATCAAGAAAAGTTACATATTTCCAAAATGGGCACACGATCTGGAGTTTAGAAGCAGGGGTTATTTGCACACCTCTGAATTGGTGGGTACCCCATACTATCATGTGAATTAGAGTATTTCTCAAAATTACTTCTTTCTTACACATGGTCTTACATTTGGATAGAGTGAACACAAAAGGACAAACAAGTATGCCCTTGCTGGCTTGAGTATGAAGACAAAAAGTAAGAACGTGCTGACAATAGGCATCAATGCCCCCACCACTTGAGGAAATCACTGGGAACCTCGCAACAATGGGAGAGACGGGTCCAGCAAAAGCCCAAACAGCCCCTAACAAAGGAGTGGACTGGGGAGCTCTGGTACCAACACATGAGAGGAGGTGACCATGCACTTGCCAACTCAGCTAGTAGAAACAATCACCAACACAGATGCCTGAAGGGGAGACTCATCCATTCCCCCCTCCCACCCCACAGGTCCTCAAACGTGTAAATATCCAGCATCAAGGTGAGGGGGGCCTTCACTCCGGCTAAGTCGCGCTCCCAAGAAGGACAATAATCTCATTGCCACTGAGAGCCTTGACTATTACTGCAATCAGGGAAATCCTCCAGGTAAAGAGAGCTCGGACCAGAGTCCACTCTGCAAGTTATGTTATGTTAAGTTGCTTATATAGCGCATGGTTATCCGAAGGCCTCCAAGCGCTAAAGGACAAATCTCCATAATTATAATTACAAAACAAAATATTTTAGAACAGCTAGGTTTTTAATGCTTTCCGAAAATTAAGTTCATGACTGGTTAACCAAAGGCTACAGGGGAGGGAGTTCCACAGTTTAGCTCCAAGGTAGGCCATCGTGGTACCTCCCCATTTTTATTTTTTAACTCTAGGTATGGTGGCAAGTGCTGCTGATGCAGACCTGAGTTCTCTGGTGGGAGTATAAAAATATGCGAGGGTCTTTAGATGGAGGGGGCCTCTATTGTATAGTGACCTATGGATACAGTGCAGGGTTTTAAACGCTATGCGCTCTTCCCCTGGGAAACAATGAAGTGAGGAAAGAGCGGTTTTAACCAAGGCATGCCTCGGTATTTCTAAGAGAAGCCGGGCTGCGGCATTTTGAACCACTTGTAATTTCCTTTTAACATATTTAGGAGAACCAAGAAATAGCCCATTGCCATGGTCCAGTCGAGAAATAATGAGGGCCTGAATGATGAGTCTTTTTCCCAAAAACGGGAGTATAGCAAAAATCTTCCTCAGAAACCTCATTAAACCGAAGCAGGTGGCAGAGAATTTTTTTAGCTTGATGTTCCAGAGTAACCTGGGGATCTAGCCAAACTCCTAGACTTTAAATGGGATTCTTAGAAGCAGGCAGCTCCCCCAAGGAGATGGGCAGCTTAGGGTTCGTGCCCGGCCGGGGACACTTATCCAATATCATTACTTCTGTTTTATCTCTGTTTAATTGGAGCATACCTTCATTCATCCATCTTGACACTGCCTGTAGACAAAGACATAAGCGTTCATCAGGACCTGAATTAGAGGAAACCAAAACCACTAGCTGGGTGTCATCTGCATAGGAAACTAGGGAGAATCCGAATGGCTCCACTATCTTGGCCAGGGGAGCCATATAAATATTAAATAATGTAGGACTGAGGAAGGAGCCCTGTGGCACACCACAGTTGTATTTAAACCTGCTGCAAAGATAAGAGTGATCAAGAACCTGAAATGATCTTCCCTTCAGAAACGACGAGAGCCAGCTTAGTGCGTCTCCCTCAATTCCCATCTCCTTCATCCTCTGACACAGCAAATGGTGATCTATTGTATCTAAGGCCGCACTGAGATCAAGGAGTACAATCGCCATAAGGTGCCCCTGATCCATACGCTTCCTGGCCTCTTCCATGACAGCGATCAAGGTGGATTCAGCGTTGTGTAAAGGTCTGAAACCCATTTGGTAGGATGAAGGATGTTATTATCCTCTAGGAATGTAGAGAGTTGAGCATTAATGTGTGTCTAATATTTTAGAAGGGGATGGAAGTAACGATATAGGTCTATAATTTTTAAGCCCTGTTCCATCCATGTTCGGTTTTTTCAGCAAGGGTTTGACTATGGCATGTTTCCACTGATTAGCAACGGTGCTTCTAGCTATTGAGAGATTTAAAAGTTCAGTCAGAACAGGAACAATGACTGGACCTCCGAGGGCCATTATCGATGGAGGAGCAGAGTCCAAAGGAGATCCTGATTTGAGAGACGAAAGAAGAGAGGCGAGCTGATCCTGTGAGAGGAGAAAATTGTGAAATAGAAGCAGCACGATTGTGGCGAAAACCTGCTGCATCTTCCGGGTGAGACTTACTAGTCGACAAAACTCGAATAGATATCAAGAATATTTTGTTGAAAAAACAATGCTAGATTGTTGCTGTGTTCTTGAGAGGCTTCAACTAATTCCCCGTCAGGGGGATATTGTAAAATTGTAATGTAACAATGGGGGGCCCCCACACAGGAGAATCGTCCTCCACCTTCACACTAGGGATTGCCAGAAGGCCCAACATTACAGGACATACTGCAAGCCTTAACAGCCTCAAGGGAGGCAATAATCAAACGCCTGGTGGAGCGAGTCACCACGATGGAAAGGGACCTGGCTGAAGTATACCTGGCAATATCATTGGCAAATGAGGGCCTGGTCAGGTTGGAGGCAAAAGTCAAAAAGCTACAATTCTAAGCTTAAGATACGGAAAACAGATCACACCAAAATAATACCAGAGTGGTAGGTCTGCTAATGAAAATTGAAAACAACGTGTCATACCTGGAGAACTGGTTGCGCTCAGGGTGACACCCGAATTCCTCTCCTCACTCTACGCACTGGAAGAGGTCCACAGGGTAACAGCAAGGATGTCGCTACCGGGGGTCTTGCCATACCCACTGGTGGCATGATTGCTGCACTACAAAGACAGGGACTGTATCCTAAGTCAGGCTAGAGAGAGGGGAACCCTCGCCGTCGAAATCTGCACTGTGCGCATTTTCCCAGATTTCCCCAGAAAAGTGCTACAGCAGTGAGCTACCATCAATGAGGTGAAGAAAAAGCTCAGAGAGATAGGTATTCCTTATGCAATTCTGTTTCCAGCCTGACAGAGTAGCAGCAACGGAGGGGGCCATATTCGTTCAGACTCTGCAAGCAGTTTGGGACTGGCTAGATCAGCTGCCCCAAGCTGGGACTGAACAAGTCAACAGGGTAAACATCCTCCAAGAAACATCTCAAAACGGAGAGTGACCCGCAGCATTAGGGCTGCCCCAACCACAGCAGAAGCACACAGAAAGTGGCAAAAACGGATTGAGGCAGTTGCATCGAAAAGCTCTATGTTGGTGCCGGATTCAGACTCAGATCGGTTATCAAGTACATCTGGGAGCCTGAGCAACGAACTACCAATAGTCACACCAGGCACCTCAGAGGACATTACCTGGAAATTATGAGACTGACAGACACTGAAAGAACAGAAACTGGTACCCTCCAATGAAGCCAGAGGGCTACCTTATAACACTAGATTTCTGGGTGGGTGCACCTAGCAGGAGGCCTCAAGCAGCCTCAAACCTCAAATAGTATAGCATGTGAGTTCTCCCTACAGTGGCGATGGAGAGGCCAAATGTATTTCACCACCTACTCAGCCTTCGCTCGAGGGACCCTAATATGGATAAGTAGTCACGGGCAGGTTGGAAGGCTGAGACACAACCCTCATCAGTGTCTATGCTCCGAACACAGATTCTGGCAACACTCTCAGGGACTCTTGCTCCCTACATGGTTCACACTACACTTATGGGAGAGGACTTCATCTGCATAGCTTACCCAGACAATGACAAATCCCACCTGCCCCTTTGGGAGCTCCTTGGTAAATCGCACAGCACAGGTCTTCGAAGACCGGCATACCCGATGGGGGCTCATAGGCACATGGCAATGACTATCGCAGGCACAAAACTACTCTTTCTTCTCGAGCCTACATGAATTACACATACGACTCTATACAATCCTTTGCACACCCCATGTACATAGCCGACTGTAAAGTACCTAGCGAGAACGCTCTCCGACCATAAGCCTGTCCTACTACAGTTGTAGTGGGAGAACCCAGACCACGAATACTGTTGTAGTGACTGAAACCTGAATCACTTGTGACGTGATAGGGGAACACATACAGCAGTACTCTATCGAGTATGAAGGCACAGCACTCTGTCCCAAGGCGGAATGGGATGCATTCAAGGCAGTGATTCAAGGTAAATGCAAAGCTGAGTACATTGGGATCAGGGGTAATCTGTTGTGTGAAGTCACAGCGTTGGAGCGCGAACTGAGGCAACTGGAGAAAGATAGATCGGACATTAAGGACATCCTCAACTGCGGACTACCCGATTAGATGCTAAAGAAACATTGTCAGGGCATGCAGAGAGGCTGTTTCTTCAACTATAAAGAATATATGATGAGGACCCATGACGAGCGAGACAAAACAGGGTGCCTACTGATGTGGCTGGCGAACCCGATGAAGAGGGGCTTGCTAATAGTGGATCTCAATACTGAAGAAGGGGAGAGACAATATGTGCAAGAACAGATAAATCAGAACTTTAGGCACAACTACACCACTCTCTAAACTAGTATCACAGAATGCACAGAGTTTGAAGTACATATCTTCTTGGAAACAGTAAATAGCCCTGGACCTCAATGTAGGAAAGTGTCCCTTTTGGCATGATTACCACCCCAACCTTTTGCCTAATATTGATGCTGACTTGACAGTTTGCTGGGATTCTTCTAACCAGGCCCCAGCACCAGTGTTCTTTCCCTAAACTGTACCATTGTTCCCACAATTGGCACACCCCTGACACATAGCTAAGTCCCTTGTAAAAGTTGCCAATAGTACCAAGGCCTCTGTGACCAGGGTGACCTGTGTTCAGGCTGCAGGCATCATTGTGTTGGCCAGGAGGGGTCAACCCAGGGTGGACAAAAGGTCGGAATTGCCCTTGGGCGGGCATACATCACTGACTGAGGTTAGAGTGCTGATAAAGGGACTTGCCCGTGGGAAGACCCCTGGGATGGACAGCTTCCCCATTGAATTGTATGCCACATATGTGGATGAACTAGCCCCTAAAATAGTATAACTGTCTAAAAGCATGAGATAGGGGTGATCTACTGGAGTCCACTTGGGAGGCGTTAGTTAGTGACACCACTGCTAAAACCAGACAGACTGACCCATGACAGCGCAGCATATCAACCGTTGTCAATGCTGAATACAGATTACAAAATACTCAGTCAAATCCTAGCTACTAGACTCCTACCCGTTATGGCCAGACTAGTAAACCCTGACCAGGACGTAACACAGCTCAAAACATCGGGCACATCCCCACCTTGTTGGAAGTGGACACTTACGACCGCAGGAACACAGTAGTGTTTGTGGTCGATCTCGAGAAAGCATTTGACAGTTTAGAATGGAGATCATTATATGGGGTGCTACAACGCCTGCCACTTGGCCAAGGTTTTCTTGCTTGGACGAAGCTGCTGTACGCAGACCCCACAGTTAGAGTACGGACGGGTAAGACTATATCTAAGAGCTATAGTGTGGGGTGAGGAAGGGATGCCCACTCTCACTCCATTAGTGTTCAAACTGACTATGGAACCCTTAGCCATCCAAGCAATGACAGAATGCAGGTATAAGGGAATACGGATTGGCACTCACCCTCACCACATTGCATTCTATGAGGACAATCTGTTCATGTGCCTTAGGAACACAACGACTGACCTATGGGGAGCCAAAGACCTACTTGGGAAGTTTTACTCTTTATTGGGACTTACAGTCAAACTGGCAGAAATCAAAGCTGTTCCCAATGGCTATGGGCCAGGCCCCCCCCAAGGGATTAGACACACTTCAATGGGGGCCACGATGCCTGCCATATTCATGTGTAATGATCAATCACAACCAGACTGCCCCCCTAAAAGGGAATATAGGACTAGCCGTCAGAGCGCTGAAATCAGACAGACTTTTGGAAGACATTGCCACTATCAGTAAATGGAAGAGTGGCATTGCTCAGGATGAAGGCCTTCCCCCGATTGTTATATTATTTCATAGTCCTCCCAATCTGGATCCCCAGGGCAAAGTTCTGGGAGATGCAATGAGGGAGGCATTAGATACATTTCAATTACCAGTCAGCATAGGCGGGCTTGAAGTCCCAAACTTCGAAATGTACTATTTGGAAGCACAAATGCAGTGGTTCAAGCAGTGGCTGGCGAGTACACAGACCCCCTCCCCCAGGCAGCGAAATGGGATAGTTTGTCCCAGAGATTAGCCAACTGATTGGGGTCCTGCTGAAAACCAGCCGCTTAGTGATCACTGACCCAGGAATTCAAAGTCATGCAGAGATGTTGGTATAGACATCTCCAGAAGAGCACACAAACATTTCCTACTCTCTTCACATACCTATGACTATGCTGGGGGAACTGACTCATGGGGCTGACTGGTGGAGACTGGGCAACAGCAGGTGCAAAGACAATGGGTGACTTGTTCCAAGATGGACGGCTCCTCCCATTTAATGACTTCCAATCAGACTTTGACCTACTACAGGGCCACTTCCTCGTACACAGAGCCGTCACGATGACGCTACACAAACGTTGATGTAATGGCCTGCTAGAACCACAACCTCACAAGGCCTGTCAATATGTTGTCCTGTCCTTGGGCACAGTAAGGCAGTAACAAGCCTCTACAGGACAATACAGACTGACACTTTACTACCCCTGGAAGGAGGATATGGGGATCCACATACCTTGGGGGGACCGAGAGTCAATACTAGAGAGAACACCAAAAGTGTCAAGAAATGCCTGAATTTAATGAATCAACTACTATGTATTAAATAGGCCGTATATGACCCCAGTACGCATCAACAAGTATTCTCACACAACCGGGGCCACTTGTCCCAGGTGAAGGGAGGGAGGAGCTGAACTCCTACATATGCTATGGTCTTGCCCATCAGTATCTAAATATTGGAGGGAGGTGACTAAAATGGTAGCAGATGTTATATCGCGAGAAGTCCCCTGCTTCCCTAGCCATTGCTTATTGCACTGGTTCCCGAGCACCTCCAAGACTAAACCTACCAGTAGATTTCAGGATCTGGTATACGTATTAGCAAGGAGGTAGATTACCAGGAAACGGAAAGCCCCTCAGGGTTCTCGAATTATAGCCTGGCATAGGGAACTTGAAAGGTGGGTGAGCTATGAGGGACATGTCTTACTGCGCGAAACCAGGTGAGGACAGGAACCCAGGAAGTAGCCAGGGCCTGAAATGTATAAGTAGATTGCCAGAAGGAGTCTCTGACAAGCAATCACCACTTGGGTCATCGGGGAACTCACTTGCTGCTGCTTCATCCTAGCTAACACCGCCGCACGACCGGACTGCAGCGAGAAGGTTGCGCATCTAGTTACCATGGTCAAGAAATGGCTATAATACTATTAACAGCAACCGGCAGGAGCAAGGGGGAACAGTTTGTCCATTAAACTATTGCTATTAAAAGGGGGGCACAGCGGAGGGTGGAAGGCGGTGAATGAACTGTCACGTAGGTTCTGATTATGCTAATGAGGCTACAGGATTTGGGAGACAGTATCACATGGATTTTGGGTACTAAGTATGATTCCACACCACATGTCAGCCTAATCCGGGTTCTCCGGCTAACTAACAGTGCCTCATCTCTGGCCGAGATGATTGGGGCAACCGGGAGCATGACAAGGAAACTCCTCAGGGGAATTGTGGTTGATCAAATTCCATCCTTTTCTCTCAGTTACCAAAAGGTCCCATACAGGCAAAGACAACAGAGGCAGAATATAGTTCAATAAGGATTTATTGAAGTAGCTGCATCTTAGATAAAAAGGCATGTATTGCAATAACTAGGACGATAAAACACAATAAAAGCAAGCAGATGACTAACAGAAAAACACAAGAATAATCCTACCATACTGTCACTAAGAGTGATATATTTATATTTCTCCTACCTACACTATGTTTGACCACAGCGTAATAAGCCTAATCTGCCCTTCAGGTTCTTCCCCTTGGAGGTAAATCATCCCTCATAGCTGGAGGAAGAAGCGTGTAGTCTAGAAAGACATCATCCCCATATGGATCAGGGGTCCGGCAGTCTAGCAAGTAGCTGCAGCAAAGCAATCAGCATACAGTCACGGTCATCTGGCTGGAATCTCCCTCTAACGTGTCTAGGACAAAGTGGTGCTTTACAATAAAACAGCTGACTTTCTAAGAAATAGTCCCAACGTACAAGAGTGTGTTTTCTGTGAATGTTGGAGACACAGCATACCACATTTGTCAGCAACCCTATCTGACTGTAGCCTTGCAAAAGCACAAAGTGAAATAAATGTCCTACTAAGAACGTGATGCTTTCCTAGGCAAAAGTACAATGAGGTAAAGAAAATAAAACAGCACCACAAATGTGGCTATTGCTAGAAAAATAAAGCAATGCTGAATAAACTGGAACTGGATTAAAGTACACAGCAGCAGGCCTAGTAAGCTAAAATCCTGTGTCTAAAACATGGCTAAATTATCTATACAACAGAAACGCTACTAAGCTATGATGTCAGCTACATATGCTTGATGCATATAAAATTCAGAGATGTGAAAGTGTACGTAGAATGTTCATGTACTAAAATGTAATAAAATCGGTTTGCAAAAAATAAATAAAAATAGATACATCAAATTTTACCAAGCAAAACTGACTTTTTTTTTTTTTTGCAATGTGCCTAGCTGTGGATTTTGGGCCCTAGCTCGCTGGCCAACTTTTGGGGATACCAAGCAAACCTGTACTTTTTTTTTTTTAAACTAGACAGCTACAGGAATCCAGGATGGGTTGACTCGTGTGACTCCCACCAGGTTGATTTACCCAGAATCCCTTGCAAATCTCAAATTTGACAAAAAAAAATACATGTTCCTCATATTTCTGTGATGCAAAGTTTTGGAATCTCATGGGAGCCACAGACTGCCTTCCAATAATTCCCCTAAATCTCTTGACAAAAATGGTACCTCACTTGTGTGGGTAGGCTTAGTGCCTGTGACAAGAATTGGCCAAAACGTAACATGGATGCATCACATTTTTTTCACGCAAAACTGACCCATTGTTTGCACAGTGGGTCGCTGTGGTTTTAGGGCTCTAGATCAGCCACTACTAAGTGAAACCTAGCAAACCTCTACATTTTTTAAAACTAGACATATAGGGGAATCCAGGATGGGGTGACTTGGATGGCTCTCGCAAGGTTGTTTCACCCAGAACCCTTAGCAATCTTCAAACATTGACTAAAAACACATTTTCCTCACATTTCCTTGATGGAAACTTCTGGAATCCGCAGGGATCCACAAAATTCCTACCACCCGCTAACAAGAACAGATCAAACCAAAGACAATGGGAGTCCTTGAATGGGTACGCCTATTGACCTTGGTTGGAACTATGCCTGTCCCTGGCACCAGGCCCAGCCACACAAGTGGTGCAGCATTTTTATCAGCAGAAATAAGACACTACTGGGTCGTAGGAATTTTGTGGATTCCTGATGATTCCAGAAGTTTCCATCACAGAAACCTGGGACAAATGTGTGTTTTTAGTCAACGTTTGCAGAGCATTGTGGGTAAGGAAATGGCGTGGAATGCATGTGAAGTACACCACCCTGAAATCCCCCAGATGTCTATTTTTCAGAACTGTCTGGGTCTGGTAGGTATTTCCAAGTGGCAGCCTACCCATGCCCAAAAGGTGCAGCTGTTCACCACTGCAAGTGGGATGATACTGGGATTTAGCCATACTCTCCTGGTCCATTTGTGAAAACAACACCGAAAAGGAGGGAGGGGGAGACTGTGTCCCCATTTTTATGGGGGTGCTGGGCAGCCCCACTTTACAATTAAAACAAAAGTAATCCCTGGTGTCTAGTGGCCTTTCTGCCAACCCCCCGCCACACTGTAATAATATATTTGTATTAAGTGTGGGAACACAAGCCTTTGCTCAAGAGTCCCCCTCCCTCTCGGATAGTGGATTCCTGCTTGAGGATCGCCCTCCTGCTGCGATCTCCAAGCAGGTATCCACTGGGGAAAGGTATCATTGGAAAGGGGAGATTCTCCCCTTTCCAATGATACCTCCCCCCAAGCACTGATGCAGAGTAAAGTGAAATTAGCAGATTGGCT
The DNA here is from genome assembly GCF_031143425.1 of Pleurodeles waltl. NCBI lineage: Eukaryota > Metazoa > Chordata > Amphibia > Caudata > Salamandridae > Pleurodeles > Pleurodeles waltl. The sequence continues at coordinate 457,073,858 of NC_090448.1, forward strand.
CATTTCACTTCATTGAAATGACGTCAGCGTGCTATATACGCAGATCGTCATTTCAATAAAAAAACTATTAGCCTTGGGAGTTGGGGAAGCTCTTCCCCCGCTCCTGAGGCTATTTTCAGTTTGAAGAAATCCTTCTGGTGCCCACAACAGAGGAATTTCATGACTCATGTTCGGAGTTGGCACGGGGCCATCCTCTGAAGGGGTTAAAACTGTTGGTACTGCTTGAACTTACTACACATTTGGATGGGGACTGCCTTCTGCTGTTTGTCATAGCTCCCACAGGTTGAATAGAGATTCTCTCAGAACTGGGTTTTGATCTAACAAGTGTGGGTTTGCTTAGTTGGTAGCGGTAGCTCCATCCAAAATTAATGACCCCATTGTTAAGAGTAGTGCCTTGGATATGTAAAGCAGGTGCTTGTTTTCATAAGAGAAAAAAACTATCTCTCTTCCAGCTCTCTTATTCCTCCTCATCCAACGCCTTAAACGTAGTACATCTAGACTATTATCGTTTTCCCAACATAATTTTATTGAACCCTTCACGTCAGAAATGAAGGATGTCTGCACATAAACAAAAAAACTCTGGGCGTGGTAACTGTTTCTGTATATCTTTCTAATTGGACTAATGTGCTTAACACATGTGACTCATGTGACAAATGCCTTTAGTATAACCCTTCTTTTTGGGCATCATGTTGCGGGTAGTTTCATATGTATCAATGATGCAAGCAAAAAGCAGCACGGAATCAAATTTCAGGAGAGCCCCTAACTCTTTCTACCAGATCAACTAAAAATGTCACCTGGGGCGCAAAATACAGGTCACAATTAAAGGCAAATAAAACAAATACATATTAGAAACACTACAACAGCATGCAACACGGTAACAAAATAATTTCAAATCTTGCATCTGGTTAAGTCTGCTTTCGTAGAATAGCACAGTGCATACCATGCACACAAGTACATCTCAGAATAGCTCCTTCTTTCCATTCATATACTCCCACACTTAGGTTTCTTCCATCTATCTGCACTCCTGCTAACAGGTCAGCAACTAATTCAAAGACTCAATGCAGCAGCGTACATGAGTGTAATAGCTTGTGACTTCAGTCACAGCATCTGCTTGAGACTGATTTTGCAAATATCAACGTAAACAAAGCTTCAAACTTGATCAAACGTCCAAAAAGCTTTCACCTTTTTCCACCCTACCGGGCCAAATTCTGACACTGAGCAAATTACAATATTTAGGAGCAGCAAAGCAAATAGTTCATTCATGATGTATAGCAATATGCACCATACAATATATTAGAACATTCGAATGTTGGCATGTCCATTGAAGACAATGGACTGCTGCGGGCTTTTACAGGCCGGTAAAAGCCCGCAGCGCCAACATTCCAATGTTCGCTTTGTTCACAGCAACAGCTGTGAACAAAGCCTCACGGAGCCCGAGGGGATTTAAATCCCCTCGGGCTCCGTGAACATTTTTTTTTTTTTAATAGAACATTCTGCCCTGTGTGGCAGAATGTTCTAATAGCCTTAGAACCCGCCGTAGCGGGCTCTAACGGCTATTAAAGTCCCTCTCCCTTGTTAAATGCCCTCGCCTTCGGCTCGGGCATTTAACGCGGGGAGCGGGCCTTTAATAGCCGGTAGAGCCCACTACGGCGGGTTCTAAGGCTATAATATATACGTTGTCAGGCTTAAATTAACAAAACATGTGTCAGGCTTGAACTAACAAAACATTAAGTGCACGGTGCAACAAACAATATGCAAAATACTAAAGAGTGCAAAGTGCAATTAAAACAATCACATCTCTACCCTAAAGACACAGATATTATATATGTCAGTCAAGTATTAGGCGGAAGATAAGTGTCGGCAGCAGTTGTAAGAAAACCCGTACGCGTTCTATGCCAGGAATTCAGACACTTTCAGTAACAATTTAAGAGACCTTTAAAAAAAATATGGTTAAATCCCACAAACCACACTATGTGCTCCAACACGACTGCACGTCACTTCACATCACCTTAAAACTAGAAATCCATGTAGGCTCTCATAAAAAACATCTTTGCATTATGCAGAACTTAAAGTCATCTCAAACTAAATGACCATCAAAGATGCTTGTAATTTTTATTTTAGCTTACCAACATCTCAGGGACAACATTTTCCGGTATGAAGTTGTTCCAGAAATCCTTAAATACAAGTCTGTAACAGTATCCCTTCGATACGCGTCCAGCACGTCCTATTGAATGGAAAATATGCTACTAAAATTTCAAACAATTACAAAATCCAAATAGATTCACAAGAATATTTCAAAATGTGCTATGTCAAAGGGGGGTTCAGAAAAAAACTTATTAATTTGGGTATCACGTTAACTTTATTTTTGTTGCCATTATATAAATTCACACAAACAGCACAATATGAAACGTCAGTGCCCTAATTTCAGTTTAACAGACAAACAACAATTATCGATACAAATAATAACTGTCATCTTACCTTTCAGTCTATGCTTCAATTAAGATTTTAGCCCTTGTGGGACTCGACCCAACATACCCCGCCACCCCCACAGTAAGTGAGGCACATTAGTGCACCATACTTTATTCCAGTGGAAACAGAGAATTTAGCTTGAGCTCTACAACCAGAAACAGGAAAGGGTGTGGTAAATAGTGGGATGGAAGAGATAATTGATGATTCACTAAAGCGGGTGAATGCAGGGGAGAATTTAAGGAATGGATTTCAGAGCAGTGGGTAATGTGGCTAACAACTTGCACCTTCGCCTTTTTATCCTTACAGGCAAGGAATGTTGATGTTAATTCTCTTTGCCTGCAGAATCTGTTGAAGCGATCCCCCGCACGGATTGCTTGCGGCAGAAGGGGAATCTGGAGATGTGCTGGCCATGATGGACACAAGGCCATAGCCTACAACAACCTGTATTACAACTGTATTCGTACAAAGGTATTCAAATTGAGCAATATTTGACCATTACGGATGTGATAGACCTGAAGTTTATCCACAAACAGGAAGGAGTAAATAGTAAGAGAATATGATATTGTAATCAAATAAAGGTATAGCATTCAGGAATATGACTAGGTGGTGCTAACAAATAAAAACAATATGTTAACACAATATATATTGCAAAGGCAAGCGAAACATCAAAACTGTAGTATTATACAAGAACCATTCTAGGAAAATGAAAGAAGATTCAGACCAACAATTTTCATATATAATACAAACACTAAACATACACTTAATGCATACATTTTAAAAGTGTCACATGATCACCCTTTTCTCAACTTACTGCAGCCTACGTCCCAAGTAATCACTGTGAAAAATAAAGGGATTTGATAAAAGACTGAATTGATAAATAATTAATTTGTATAAATGGCTACATAGTACTTATATGGCCATTCTAAGCCCATGTGAAGCTATTATTTAGAAGAAGCACAGAGCTGCATGTCAAGCAAATGTGCTGTGGAAAAAATTAACAGCTACAATGACATATTTTTTGAAAATGTATAGCTCCGTATTCAAATGCTCAGTAAGGCGTCTCTTTTTCACTGGTATTATTCAATTCCATGTCCTATGGGGAGTTTAAAAAATGATGTCGAATTGCAGACTTCAGAGCAAAGACAACCAAGAAGACTGAGCACTTTGAAGATTGAGCGCATGATTCAAAGATTCTAGTCTAGACGCCAAAACAAGTGGCTAAAACCGTAATAGCTACTGAAACAGAATTGAAAAGTGCCCATTTATTACGCACCAATGGTATTTCGGATCTTTCTAGAAGAAAACCACCACATACATAGATTTATTCTGCAAAATGTGCACTTTGTAGATGACTATCAGGGGTGTGGAATTTATTAGAATATCTACTTGTCCAGTGGACAGGTTGCTTCTCAAATCTACTTGTCCTGTAAAAAGATCTACTTGTCCCTTTGGTGCCATGTAGTGTGGCGACAAATTATGGCAGCAATCTCATTATGTAAGTGCTCTGATTATAGCCTCTCTGATTATGCCAGGGCTACTACCATAGTAGGGCTTGAATACTTGCAGTTTCACTCCCTACTGTAGCAATTTCCTTATTTTGCCACCTTTCTGCAGATCTGCATACTGGGGCTGGAGGAAGCAGTAAGCAATAGTTCCAGTGCTGGAATGCCTTTGAGTCTGCAAACCTACTAACATGCATGTTTTAAAGATTTTTACCAGGTTCTCTCTAATATTTTCCCATAATAAGAAAGGTTGGACATTTACTCCTGACAGTGGCAGAATTAGAACTTCATCCAGGGTTGGGAAGAAAGTGGCTAGAGGGAAAATGAACTTGCAAATGCTCAATAGATTTTTACATAAGCAAATCTACACATTGTATTTACCCATGCTAAAATACAGTTCACAAATATTTTATAGGGCTACGACATATACCATGGGTGCACTTTTGTGACTTTCTTTAAGAATTTGGGGCCACATGTAGGTAGGTTCAGATTTGCGACCTGCAAATTGCGAGTCGCAAATCCGAATGTAGGATGGTGTCCCTGACACCATCTGTGATTCGCAAGGGCTTCGCAAATGCCCACCTCATGAATAATCATGAGGTGGGTCGCAATTTGCGACCCCCCTCGCGAATGGCGGCCCTCACAGGGATGGTGGCCTGCTGGAGACAGCAGACCACCATGTCTGTGACTGCTTTTCAATAAAGCAGTTTTTTTTTTTTTTTTGTAATGCAGCCCGTTTTCCTTAAAGGAAAACGAGATGCATAACAAAAACGAAAAATGAAACGTTTTCATTTCATTTTTTCAGAGCAGGCAGTGGTCCGCAGGACCACTGCCTGCTCTGAATTTTTTTTTACAGTGACATTCACAATGGGGAAGGGGTCCCATGGGGATCCCTTTCCTTTTGCGAAAGTGTTAGCACCCATTTGAAATGGGTGCAAACTGCGATTGGTTTGCGCCCGCGGTCACAAAACAATCCTACATTGCACTGCGAGTCGCAATTAGGAAGGGAACACCCCTTACTAATTGCGAGTCGTAAACCCGTTTTGGGATTCGATAACCAGGTTACCGAATCGCAAAACTGGGTTTGTGCATCACAATGTGCTTTTTGCATGTCGCGAACAGCGAAAGTCGCTGTTTGCAACATGCAAAAAGCTACCTGCATGTGGGTCTTGGTCCCTAATTAGGTCTGGTGTTAACAAAGACATTTTGTTTTTATTAAACTTCTATTTATCTCTCTTTCGGCTGGCTTTACTGTGAGTGATCGCATTCTGCTCTTCCACAAGGAGCATATTGCCACACAAAGTAGTTTTGTTCAGTGTCAGGAACTACAGTGGTAATCAGTGATGTAACGAAACTGGAGGGTGCCCCTTTGCAAAGAACATGGAGGAGCCCCCTCTCCAGACTCACTCAGGGCAGGTGCTGTGCTGAAGGGGCCCCCTGGAGGGCGGCTGCGAGGCCTTTGTTATGCCGCTGGTGGCAATGTGTGCTTTTAGAGTTCAAAAACTTTTTGGGGGGGTTTTGCCAGTGTTTGTTACAATGTTGAGGGCCTGGTAGCTCCCACAACAATAAAGTGTTACAAAAGCCATGTCAAAACAAGACACGCATTGATGAAACTAAAAGACTTATAAAAATATGTCAGATCAGTTGGCTTTGTCAGTGTTTGTTTGTTTTCATGCTTCCCATAATCGTGTTGAAAATGGTTACACTGATTTTCCATTAGAAATATTTTTGGGAAATACTAGCATGCATCAACACATTTTTCTAAATGACACTTCATTTGCATATAATCAGAGAGCATTCTGGGAGCATTATACTTAGCCTCATAGCCTAAACTTTTCAAACATGTGTATACACGTTTTATTTATTTGTACTGGAACCAACTTCAGTAATGAAGTGTGACCTTAAAACATTTATTTACAGCACTCACCCTAATAATGAAGGTTTTCAAATAATGAACCATAAATACAAGTTCGAACAGCATTATCTTTTGGAAACACATTACCTCAACTGCAGAGCGTTCCACTCTCTGTAAACAGGCAGCAAAAGGGTTTGTGCTACTGGGGGTTGGGCCTACTTGTCCCAAGGACAAAGTAAACATAAAAACTTGCTGCCCTTGACCCCAAACAAGATGTCCCGGGCGTCGGGCTATAGGAATTCCACATCCCTGACTATGCTGCTATTTTGAATTTAAACTACATATGCAAAGCTTTTTCTAGGCTCCTATTAACTGCTTTCTCCTTTGGCACGTGATTAGTGTAACTCAGCATTAAAAAGTTTGGTAATTTATTATAAAAGGAAAAAAAAAATCAACATGTTAGTTCTGATTCCAAACTGAATATGACGATGAATTGTTTAAAATAAATATATTAAATGTTTCCTCTCGATTTACTAGCCACGTTAGTGGTCAGTAACCACACTGCAAATTAAAAGATATGAGGAAAATTCTTCTAAATATTCAGCTTGGAATGTATTTTGTCTGACAATTTTTGTTGTTTAAACTGACTATTAACACATTTTACCAAAAGCACACCTTGCCTCTAGTGATGGCTAGGATTAGAGTTATAACAGTAAATCAGCCTGCTGAATTAATGACGTGATTCGGTAATGGCTTGGGTTGCAGGCATGGCTAAGAAAAAACTGAAAAAATACAAAAAGAAAGACTTTTCAAAATGTCTACTTTTCGAACATTTTTTCAAGGGAATATTTTAAAATTAAATGTAAAATGCATACCGGTAACAATTTCCGAGTTTGCTGGCACACTACACTGTAAACGATTTTCTTGATCTTGATCTGGAATCTAAGCCGTATACTGAATGCATATGTTGAATAAATGAAAATCAAAAACGGAGTCCCTGTTAACCAAACCCTAGTGCAACTGCTCTTTCCCTAAAAAAGATAAATACTGAATTTTAACACAATTGGTAAGGACAATATTTGTGGTACTCAGGGCATGAGTACTAGAGAGAGTCCCTAAGGTCTGCAGAATCTATTATGCTACCCTATGGCGCCCACATACACACCACATACAGATGGCCATCATAGGAAGCATGAAATAGTGATAACCATCCCAAAAACACAACATTGCACACCACTGTGTGTAATGGCTACTAGCACCGCATGTATTATATGTAAGCCACCCCTACAACTGCCACCCCTACAGCATGCTTAGAGGACTAAGGCAGGGTGCATTATATTACATGTGAGGGAACAACTGCACAAACAGATATGCCCCTTTAATACCTGGTTCCATTGCGAGGTATTGAAAGTGTCCAGGAAGCCTTTTTTTTTTTTAAAACATGCACTGGTCACTGCACACTACCCAGTTACATGATGGCCTCACTGAAGATACTGTTGTTTGGTATCTAACAACGTGTCTTAATGAATCTGTACTGATGCCAGGATCAGATTTACTCTGACGTACACCTAAATGGCACCTTAGAGGTGTTCCCTGAAACAAAACCAGTCCAGGAGTGTGCTGTCTGACTGGTGCAGTAAAGCCTGCCACCACAGATGAGTTTCTAACCCCCTGGAAGGGAGAGCCTGCACTCCCAGAGCCCAGAAACAATGTCTGCTCAGCAAACAGTGCTATACCCTCCTCCAGCAGGTTGGCTAGCAATTTAGCATATCTAAGCCAGAGGTTTCAGAGCCTCTGCTGCCTTTTGATATGCCACCCTGGCTTAGCTCGGACTTGGGGAATGCCACCCCCTGTCCTGAGGCTCATTTGACACCTGAGCGGGTGGGAAATTAGGCATGCAGAAGGTGTGACACACTTACAGGCTAGACACACCCCTAAGGTTGGGTATCTCAAGTGGACAGTTGATGCAGGGTTTCACTATCTTGATTTTGGTCAAACTAGGAATTCTGGGTCGAGGTTATGACTACTCACCATACAACGTGGTCAAATAGAGGTGTGGTCATCTCAGGGACAATTAATTGGTTACTACCTTACACTTCACCAAACACCCCTAAAGTCAGTATTTAGGGGTCCCCCTGACACTAGAAATTCAGATTTGTCTACCTGTAAACAGAAGAAGATCAAAGAAGAGCAGTCACCCCCAGAACTAAGGACTTACACCAGACTTGGTGCCAAACCGTGCCCCGCTGCTGGCACCTTGACAATTGCACCAACTCAACCAAAAGCTGTGCATCCTCCCAAACCCTTGGAGGACCGCGTCCAGCTCTTCGCCAACCAGCTACCATCTCCCTTGGGGTGGAGGAGCCATCACCCAGCAACTGCAGGCATCAACCGCAACCGCCGTGTTGATGGCCATCGCACACACTAAGGGAAAAATCACACCATGAGGAGGTTTTTGGAGCTCTAGGTCAGTCTTGTCTCTCTGATGAGCTTCAAGACACTAGACAATCCAGGAGCCCCCCCCCCCCCCCTGCACCAATAACCTGGGTACGGGAACCCTTGCATCAACCAAGGCTTGCTGAGTGTCCAGTCCCGACCTTACCACTGTCAAAATAGACCTGCACAAAGTAGGACCTCTGAACCAACGAGAACATCCCAAATGTGGCCCTGCTGTTGTGTTTTTCTTTCCCTCTGTAGGTCACACCTAAGAAGAGTGAGAGCCTCCAAACCAAGTGACTGGTCGGAGTAACACCTCTGCACTCGAGCCTCACGGCCCAGTTCCAAAAGGCACCCCGACTTGGTCTACAAGTACCCCTATGCAATAAACGTATTTTCTTCCATAGGAAACCATTACTGAGCTCGAGGCGCATGCTTCAAAAACTGGTTATTTGTTTATTTTTCATATTTTCTTTAAAAAAAAAAAACGATAACTCCAAATTAACTTGCCTTATTTTGATGATCTCAGTTTCTAAAATTATACAAAAATCTGTGTTATTTTTATAAATTGGTCTTGGATTTCTTTCTTGAGTCTGTGTACCATTTACTAACTCAGAGCGCAACAAATGCTTAACACTCCCCTCTGAAAAGAATAACCTGCTGGACCACACTACCACAAATAGAGCACTTGGCATTGTTAAGGAAAGCCCTGCAAAATCAAATAGGATTATCAACTGGGACTATAGATTCAAGCCAGTCAGTCTTGGCAGATAAAGCAGACACAAACATCAGTGACTCAAGGAATGGTCACTGGAGGTGGTAAAGCTCCCACAACCACACAGGGCTCACTAAAAATGGTCAACACATGGGGTTGGTATATTGTTGGGGTACAAAGACCACTGACTGAATAATGCACAGAGCAACAGAAGTTGAACTGCTAGGGAACATCTTATACTATAGAACTACGTCCACCAAAAATGCTAACTCGGTGGAGTACAGCGAGCATGGAAGCAAAGACTATGGTGGTATTGCACAACCTACAATAAAATGTAACAATGTGGAGAACAAAGCCAAAGCAGTTGAAATTAGGTTCACTGCCGGTCAAGTGTGGTGGCAAAAACTATGATTCAGACGCTGGGGAAGAGAGCTGGCAAAGTGATGGTATTTGAAATGTGAAAGCAGGAGGCCAATAAAACTTTAACCAATTCCCAGCATTGCATCGCGACTTCGATTATGAACTTAGGAGCTAGACTTGAGAGGTTTACTGGAGTCAAGCTGTAGGAAAGTGCCCTTTTTGGCATGGTTACGCCCTCCCCAACACACACTTTTAGCCTGATATTGATGCTGACTTGATAGAGTGTGCTGGGATCCTGCTAACCAGGCCCCAGCATAAGTGTTCTTTCCCAAAAACGTACCATTGTTCCCACAAATGGCACACCCCTGGCACACAGTTAAGTCCCTTGTAAAACATACCCATGATACCAAGGGCCCTGTGACCAGGGAAAGTCCCCAGGGCTGCAACATGTATTATGCCACCATGGGGGACCCCTGTCAAAGCACATGCACGCTGCCACTGCAGCTTGTGTGTACTGGTGGAGAGAAAAAGGCAAAGTCGACATTGCATCCCTCTCAGGGTGCCATGCTCACAAACCACTGCCAGTGGCATAGGTAAGTCGCCCCTGTAGCAGGCATTACAGCACTAAGACAGGGTGCACTATACCACAGGTGAGGGTATAGCTGCATGAACAATATTCCCCTACAGTGTCTAAGTCCATTCTTAGACACTGTAAGCGCAGTGTGGGCATAGTGAGTATATGGGCTGGGAGTTTGTCATTACGAACTCCACAGCTCCATAATGGCTTCACTGAATACTGGGAAGTTTGGTATCAAACTTCTCAGCACAATACACCCACACCAATGCCAGTGTTGGAGTTATAGAAAAATGCACCCAGAGGGCATCTTAGAGATGCCCCCTGCATTTTAGCCAAACTTCTAGTGCAGGACTGACCAGTCTGTGCCAGCCTGCCACTTCCAGACAGGTTTCTGACCACATGGGGTGAGAGTCTTGCGCTCTCTGTGGCCAGAAACAAAGCCTGTCCTGGTTGGAGGTGCTTCACACCTCCCTCCTGCAGGACCTGTAACATGTGGCTTTGAGCCTCAAAGGCTCAGGCCTCTTGTTATAGTGCCTCAGGAAACTCCAGCTAGTGGAGATGCCACCCCCTCCCCCCGGACAAAGCCCCAACTTTTGGCAGCTAGTTTGGCAAGGAAATTAGGAAAAACAAGCAGGAGTGGACACTTTAGCTAGGACCACCCCAAAGGTGCCCAGAGCTGATGTGACCCCCTCCTTGCAAAATCCTCCATCTTGGTTTGGAGGACAGGGACTAATAGGGTTAGGTCTGTGTCCACCTCCCCAAAGGGAGTGGAAACCAGAAGGATATAGTCACCCTTTGGGACAGTTGCTATTGGCTACTGCCCGCTCACCCCTGAAATGCCCCTAAATCTATGGGCTTCCCTGACCCTAGCTTTTCAGATTCCTGGCAACCTCAAGAACAAAACAAGAAGGACGAAGGAGGACTGCTAAGCTGACACCCAGCAGAGAAGAGTGAAGACACCAACTGACGTGGCCCCAGGCCTACTGGACTGTCTCCAGCTTCTGAAGCCCTGCTACAAGAAGGTATCGCATCCTGCATGACCAGCGGACCAGCAAGAGGACTGCCTGCACCCCACAGGACCAAGAACTCCCATGGACGGCAGCCCCGGTCAAAAAGAAGGACTCCAGAACCGCACAGGATCTGCGAGTCCTGACCAGTCTGCACCCGATGCCCACAGCCCGTGCCTAGGTGGCCTAACCAACTAGAGCTGGTCCCCTGGTGATCCTGACCTAGTGTCCACCCTGGGTTGACTCATCCTATCCAACACGACGATGCCTGCAGCCTAAATCCGGAGGACCCCCCACACCACATGAGAATCGGACAAAGATTCCCAACGCCAACATGTACCCCTGCACCCGCAGCCCTCTGGCCTTGGGGAATCTGACTCTCTGTGCAGAAATGTCCAGCAGTTGGCCCCCCTCCTTGTCCAGCCTTTGGTTTCCCTTCCCAGAACAGACACCGTGGACTTAAGATTGCAGCATCTTTGTGACCCCCGGGGTTCCCCTATAGGAAAGCATAGAGAGCCGGACGCTGTGCTTGCACCCTGCACCAGGCCTGACCTATTGCCCCCCTAGTTCTCCTCTAAACCCCCCAGGTCTGCCCTTCTAAGACAAGAGTACTTATCTGCAAGCAGGCCTGATTCGAAGTGCCCCCAGTCTCCATAGGAGCCCATTTAAAATCGACCTCAAATTTGACCTTTGCACCCGGCCTGCCCCGTGTTGCTGGTGGTGGACACCTAACCCCCAGAGAATGGAGCTGTAAGTCTTGTACTTACCTTGAAACTGTGTTAACTTTTCTTCCCCCAGAACTGTTCATGAAAATTGCACAGTCAACTTTTAAAACAAATTATTGCTATTTATTCGAGAACCATTTAACATGCCAAATTGAAGCAAAGTGGTATTGATACATATGTTGGATACTTCTGCAAATGTGCTGACCTGTAACTTGAATCTTGTCATTCTAGAAATGAATTAACCGCATATATTTTTGCTATATGAAAACAATTGGCCTGGAGTTCGTCATGGAGTGTGTGCTTCATTATTGCCTGCGTGTGTACAACAAATGCTTTGCACTACCCCTGATAAACCTAACTGCTTGACCACACTACCACAAAAGAGAGCATTAGTATTATCTACTTTAACCTCTGTTAAATCTCTGGAACACCCCTTGTCTCTGTGCACTAGCTCATGTTGATATGGTATATACAGAGCCAGCTTCCTACACAAGCAGTGAGAGACACTAGAAGGAATTAACTCGGGGACTTCTGAGAAATTACATAAATACTGAGAGAAGCCTCCAGCTTATAACTATGAGGAGCGCAAAGCAGATGTCAACAATAAATCTGCCTCTAGAGTGAGTCTGCTGACTCTACAGGAAGAATCACAGGAGATGGGCGACCAAGAGGATGAATGTACTATGCAAAACCCAACAACTGATAGAGAGAAAACTGGAATCTGTGATGTGTTCAGCATGTGGACAGAATATTATCAGAGAGCATCACAGTTTCGTTACTCAGACGTCAGTTGTGCAACTATTTGGGAGATAATAAAATGAGTACAAAATAAAGAAGCAATTTATACCTAGATTTGACACCATAGTAGAATTCCTGATAGTGTTATTGTAACACATTGCAGAATGCACCACTGGAAACCACTCCAAGTCAAATAAAATTATGTGACTGCATCCTCAAATACTTATTTAAATATTCTGTGATCTTATAAGCCACCTGACCTACCTTTTCGCTGATTACAGCTCGTCTTGGAAGCCCAACTCAGTCGAAGACTCTGATAATTTGTGTCCTCATCGGAAACCAGTATCCTGGTCAGACAAAAATCTATGACTAGAATTGAAAGACAAACATATAATACAGTTGTAAGCACTAAATGTAAGTTTGTTTAAATATATTTTTGACCATGTTACTTTTCATGCTTTCAAGACATATAAAACATTCCAAAAGATATTCAAGGGAGAAAGAAGACCATTTCCCTGCCTTCAAATAGTCCTTCAGAATAACAAAATGTTTAAAGCACTAAGAAGTGTAAAAATGAGGAAAACATTGTGTACCTTTTCTTATCCAGTGTTCAATCAGTTAGAGTGTTGGTTTTCTTTCTATTTGTCTCTGGAAATGAATTTGATTGATTACACAATTAGGCACAAGTAGTGTACGGAGAATAATTAGACAAGTGTTGGAAATGGCTCTTTCTGCAGGGTCCCCCCCTGTCTTTTGCCTCTGACCTCCTGTTTCTGGACTGCGTGCTGCATTTCATTTTTGCTAGCTTTAGGACTCTGGGCACTTTACCACTGCTGGCCAGTGCAAGTGCGCTCTGTCTAAATGGCATTGGTGATTGGTTTATCCATGATTGGCATATCTGCTTTATTAGTAAGTCCCTAGAGTACAGTGCACGGTGTGTGTACAGGTCTTGTCAATCAAATGCTACTGGTGCACCTGCAGCATTGATTGTGCCACCCACATGAGTAACCCTGTAAAGATGTCTCAGACCTGACATTGCAGTGTGTGTGTGTGTGCAGTTTAAACTACCATTTCGACTTGGCAAGAGCACCCACTTGCCAGGCCCAAACCTTCCTTTTTACTACATGTAAGTCCCCCCTATGGTAGGCTGAAGACAGCCCTATGGGCAGGGTGCAGTGTATTTAAAAGGTAAGATATGTACTGGTGTGTTTTACATGTTCTGATAGTGAAATACTGCTAAATTCGGTTTTCACTATTGCAAGGCCTATCCCTCCCATAGGTTAACATAGAGATTGCCTTGAAATATCTTTCAAGTGTAATTTCCCATTGGAACTCAGAGATCCTGAGTTTGGGGTCTCTGAACTCACAAATTAAAAATATATCTTTTGGTGAAGCTGTTTTTCAAATTGTAAGTTTGGAAAGGACACTTTTAGAAAGTGGGTATTTTCATGCTGAACCATTCTGTGCATCTGCCGGGCTGTGGAATTCAAGTCTGGATCAGGATGGCAGTTGGGCTGTTTATGAATACACTTAAGACAGTCGCACAAAGGGAGGTGAGGTCTGCCGTGCATAGTCTGACGTGTCCTCCTTGACTAGTGGTGTGAGGAACTGACACTTGCACCTGAATAGGGCTGGTCCTGCCCTTACACAAAGCAGTTTCCAACCCTTGTGAGTGTGTCTGGGGCCAGGGCAAGAAAGGCAGGGTCTTGGGCACCTCAGACTTTCCTTTGAAGTTTTCCTACCTCAAAGGCAGAAATGAGTACAAGTACTGGGGGGCGTGGCCAAGATGGCGATCGGAGCGGCAGCATAAACTGCAGCTCCGTCACCCAGCCCGCACAATTATCCTGCTGTTGAGCCCCCAGCCCCCTCCCCCCGTTGCAGGGTGGGGTAACCGCTTGGGGGGCCCCGGAGGACTGTATCGCCGACCGCGACTGCGACTTTGCAGCCGCCGTATTCCCGGAGGAAAACCCGTGCTCGCTTTCAAGTCCGCGCGGCCCAGCAGATCGAAGCCGCATGCTCGGTTGAACTGGAGCTGCCGCCCAGTCCCCGTCGCTACCACAAAGGTAGGAGCTCGCCGCTGCGCCTCCGCCACGCGCGCCGGGGCTGATCGTTAGCCCGCGGAGGGCTCCCCGGCGTGCGCAGGGCCGGCCGAGTCCTCCCGTACACGGCCTTGCTCAATCTCGAGCCGCGCTGGAGCGCGTCTGCTCGTGCCGCTCCTTCCCCTTGCCCAGGCACCCATCGGACGCCCGCGCGTCCCGTAGACTTGTCCCATACCTGGGACCAATTTAAATTAAGCACCGCTGCCGGCCTAAAGAACGGGGAAAGAAAAAAACAAAAGAAAAAAAAAAAAAAAACGAATGATTTAATCGGACGTCCGCATATTCGGAGGCCGCCATTTTGGGCGATTCAAAACTTTGTGGGGCCGGGATCCTATGGCTCAGGAGTGCCGAACCCATCGACAAAGGAAACCACACTGCTTAAACATCCCCCACAGACGTTTTGTCTCATATCTGGGATTAATTTAAGCCAAGCAATGCTGTCGTCCTGGAAAATTGCTCGCAAAAGGATCCCATAATCGGTGGCCGCCATTTTGGGTGCTTTAACAATTTGTGGGGCCGTGATCCTTCGGCCCAGAAATGACGAACTCGTCGGCAAAGAGCATCACACTGCTTCAGCATCCTCCCCACAAACGCTATGCACGCCTGGTGCACTGTTTGACCATATTTGTGTGATAATATCACCCCAAGCCCCACCGTGACCTCCTATGACACCAAGAAAAACAGAACCAGTAAAGTTGAATCACCCTACACAGGCAGTCCGTGCCCACACCAATTTTACCGCACTCCACTCCTTAGTAGTGAAGGGGTAGCTGCAGAACAAACTGCGTACAGATACCCGCGGCACAAGGGGCGCAGCCAATAACGCAAGGTGAGCCTCTTGGCGACACCCCTCAGATCAAAACTTCATAATACATCAAATATTCCTTTCAAAAACTCAAAAGTTCAGGCACAGACACTGCTCCTATCTAGTCTAAAAGCGCCGAATCCACGCCTCTTCAACAGTGCGGTACCTGGCTGGCACCACTAACTGCGTCCTCCTTAAGCTGTTAGTCAACGCTTCTGGCTGATCCTCCCCAAGTTATTCGTCGGACGTGTGCCCAGATCGGCTGGCTTGCCTCAACATCTGACCAAGCGGCTTTCACTGCAGGGTCTCCAAACCCAATACTAACTCACGGACACTGCTGCAGTCCTCAAATGGTGAAACCAAAGACCACCAGAGCACCTCTCACCAAAATGGATCACACTATAACACCCCCTCCAGAAGCCCACATCACTGCGCAATCAACGTTACAGAAGCTGGAGCTAACTTTACAATCATACACTTCACAATTCGAAAAAATCTTGCAAGCCATTCTAGACACTAAGACCACCTTGGAAGCCAAAATAGGTTCTGTAACAGAAGATCTCAACATCCTTCGCACGGACCAACATGCTTTGGCCGATAGAGTATCCGAACTTGAAAAAGACACGGCGTCCTTACCTGGCTCCATGAAAGACCTGCAAACACAGCTAACGCAGCTGTCAACAGAAGTTGATCTCCTGAAGCGCAGAACGGAAGATGCAGAAGGCAGGTCCCGCCGCAACAACATACGCCTGGTCGGATTCCCCGAACGCACAGAGGGCTTAAGCGCGGAACTGTTCATTGAACAATGGCTCATAGACACAATCTTTAAAAACAATATCCCGAAGTTCTTCTCGGTTGAAAGAGCACATAGGATCCCAGGCAGACCTCCAGCACCCGGCTCACAGCCACGTCCTCTTATAATAAGACTCCTCAACTACCGAGACAGAGACCTTATCCTCCAATTATTTCGGAAATTAGGTCCAGTGTGCTACGAAAATGCTACGATAACAGCCTACCCGGACTTTACAGCAGAAGTGCAAAAAAAACGCAACTCCTTCTATCGTGTTAAAACATGCCTCCGCAAACACGATATCAAATATTCACTGATGTTCCCAGCCAGACTTCGAGTACAGGATGACTCTCGCACTTTCTTTTTTACTACCCCAGAAGATGCCTGGACTTGGCTGCATGCTAAAGGCCTGGCGGACCCGCTGGATGCAAGTACTCAGGATGACACTAGATCTCTCTCTACTCTGAACCGTAAACAACGCAAGAAACAAAGAGCCGGACCCTCACCTGAGCAGGCAAAATCCGAGCGCTCTCAGCTCCTCCGGGCAACATCTAATTTTGTCAACGCTTCTACCATTGTACTACCTTTGCAAACGGAAATCGAACTGGAACAGGATACAAACTCTGACTCAACCGAGTCTACACGTGGTCCTCTCCTTACTCCACGCACGGCGGATGATATCTGCTGAAAGGTCGGACTTGCTTACTTAACGTCTAAAAGTTTTCACCACAGCTTCTTCAATGCTCTTACGCGCAGTCTTGCAGCCAACGGGTGCCCCCCCCGACTGGTGCGCTTTGATTTCTAAACCATAGGAAACCCGGGCAGGGTAAGACCGCACTCTTGCACCAACGCTAACTGCCACCCCCCTGCTCCATATGGACAAGTATCTCACACTGGATTTTTCCGGTATCGTTTTCTATATGTTAATGGTTTATTTGTTGTATGTTGTTTTAGTGTGCACCTCTATATTAGGAGTACGGATTTACAGTAGGCGGGTTAAACATAAAAAAGCGGCAAACACATATGGAACGCTTACTGTAGTAACAAATGTACAGCTGACAGCTTGTTACTTACTGGTCAGCCAATCATAGTGACTGGGTCCCATAACAATGTCAAGATCGGGTTGACAGATAATTATAATTCAGATTATATAATATACAAAAAACAACTATGGCTACTCACAAGCACCAAGGGACCCTGAAATACAAAATACTCACATGGAATGTTAAGGGTATGGCTAATCCTCGAAAACGCCAAAGAATTCATGCTTTTCTTACAAGATATCAAATACACATAGCTCTGCTGCAAGAGACACATTTCACCAAATCCATCCTGGACACTGCGCGTTCAAAATGGAAGGGTCAATTATACGGCACCTCTTCTTCGTCCTTTGCTCGCGGAGTAGCCATCTGGATAGCACCTAGTGTCCCGTTTGTACTCTCTCGCACACAATGTGATCCAAATGGTAGATATGTAATACTTGAAGGCGCCTTAGACGGGTCCCCATTAGCTCTGGTCGCACTATATTCCCCAAACGTGAACCAGCGTGACTTCTTGTCCACGCTCACTACTGGCAACCTTAGCGACCCCACACTGGAATGCATATGGGGGGGGTGATTTCAATAGTGTCCTGGACACTCAAATGGACCGCTCATTTCCCCCACTTATTGCAGCCCCCGCTAATCGCGCCTCAGAGACTTTGGCGCAGTGGGCATCAAACAATGGACTAAGAGATATATGGAGGGTGCACCACCCCACTCACCGTGAATATTCTTACTTCTCCCCAGTACATAAACTGCATACGAGGATAGATATATTCTTTGTATCCACCACTATTAATCATAAAATTTGCTTATCTGAATATTTGGCACGCACAATATCAGACCACAACCCATTATGCCTGACATTGACATGGGGACACATGCACACTCGGATACCAACATGGCGTCTGCAACCAGAAGCCCTCCTAGATCCTCCTTTTCAACAAGATATCTCCAAAAGTTTAACTGATTACTTCCTATCAAATAAAAACACAACCTCATCTCGTGCCATAGAATGGGACGCTCATAAAGTGGTGATAAGGGGTCATTGCCTTTCGGCTACGGTAGGGGTCAGGAAGGTACTCATTAAGGAATTACAAGACTTAGAAACAAAGCTCCGAAGCGCAGAGAATGCAAACGATAACACCGAACCCGCACTGGCAACACTACACCTGCTTAGGTCTACTCACAAGGAGACAGACAATAGATTGAGTAAACATGATTATAGACACTATATGACCAGACAACACGCTGAAGGTGACAGATCTGGTAGATTATTAGCTTGGCTGACTCGGCAGCCATCACAATCAACACCCATTGGCGCAATACGCGTAAACTCTGACACCATCGTTAATACCCAAGCAGGCATAAACGACGCCTTCTTCACATATTATCGCACCCTTTATACACCCCCTCCACAACCTCCAGAGCAACATCTTATTGACACACTATACCTGGTCCCCCAAAATCAACCTATCCTTGACAACTCCGCCACCCTAGACGGCCCTATCACTATTGAAGAACTGCGGCTTGCACTATCACAAATGGCACGTAATAAAACACCCGGGTCAGATGGCCTACCGATAGAATATTACAATTCCCACTCCGCCCTCTTACTACACCCACTTACAGAAGTACTCAATGAAGCACATCGTAAATTACAACTACCGGACTCAATGTGCGAAGCATTGATAGTGGTTCTTCCAAAAATGGGTCGTGACCCTCTAGATGTCAAATCATACAGGCCGCTCTCTTTGCTAAACACAGACTGCAAATTATTAGGAAAAGCACTCGCAAACAGGCTCCTCCCCTACTTACCGTCTTTAATACACCATGATCAATCAGGCTTCATTCCTGGCAGAAGCACTTTCCTGAACATTAGGAGACTCTTACATATAATACACAGCAATGCAAACTCGGAAGCAGTGGCTCTTTCCCTAGATATAGAAAAAGCATTTGATACACTCAGCTGGAATTATCTTTTACACACACTCAAAGCATTTGGTTTCGGCACTGGTTTTATTAACTGGATCAAAACGCTTTACTCCAGGCCCACTGCCCGTGTCAAAAATGGACGAGTCATCTCTGAAGCATTCCCCATAGGCAGGGGCACTAGACAAGGCTGCCCATTATCCCCATTGCTGTTCGCTATTGCCATGGAGCCACTTGCGATTAAACTACTGAGCTCCGCACATATATGGGGCATCCCGGAGTCTAATACCCACCACATCGTATCTTTGTATGCAGATGATGCCTTAATATATCTGCGTGACCATTCGGCCCACATGACGGAGGTATTGCAGTTGCTAGACTCCTTCGCCATCGCCTCTGGACTGCACGTCAACTGGTCCAAATCAAGCATATTCCCCATTTCTCCATCCCCGGTAGCTCACCATACGACACTACCGCAATATAAATTATCCTGGTCGTATATAACCTTTAAATATCTGGGAGTGCAGATCTATCACTCCATTATAGATCTAAAAGAAGGAAACATAGATAGGGTCCTTGCCTCTGTTCGGGGCTCAATATCCTTCTGGAGCTCACTCCCTCTGTCACCAATGGGCCGGGTGGCGATAGCCAAGATGCTCATCCTTCCAAGGTTTTTGTATTACTTTACAGCCCTCCCGCTGTGCTTGCCACGTTCCTTTTTTAATAAGCTACAATCAATGCTAACTGATTTACTCTGGGGTAAGGATAGACGCAGAGTGGCGTTGTTAATAACACAACACCCGCAGGAGATGGGTGGACTGGGAATGCCTAACTTCGAAAGATATTACGCAGCCGCTCAATTATCTTGGCTGTCCACATGGTTACGTGACACCCCGTCGGTTGAAAGCAAGATGTTACAGACACATACAGCACCACAGGGGCTGCTGCTCTCGATACTAACTAACGCTCCTCACACGCTTCCCAGACTAATATTACTAGAGGCAGCCCGATTCTGCTGGCGCAGATATGTCCAAAATAAGACCACATCTCTCCCCTATTCGCCCCTGTTGCCACTGCTTCAATTGCCGGGTACCCAAACCCTGTCACTACACCACGATACACGAGAAATGAATAGGCTCCAAATAGGTGATTTATACTCTAGCTCCACGATGCATACGTTCGCGGAACTGGTGACTGCAGGCATTATGCAAAATGGGGCCTTTCTAACATTTAATGCTATAAAGCTACTGCTCAACAACATCTGGGGCGTAGGAGACTCGGAACCTCCCGAATCCTCACTGCTCACCATTATCCTAACTATTGGCAGCTCAAAGGGCATTATTACCACACTATATAAAGCATTGCTTGAGGCAATATGCACAACACTGCCACATGCAAAAGCGCGTTGGGACTCTGTCCTTTCTACCCCATTACCACAGAAGACCTGGGTTACTGCCCTTGCAACAATCAAATCAATATCCCGTAACCCTCGCCTACGTTACACCCAATTTAATTATCTTCACCAATCATATCTATCACCAGCTTGCATCCAAAAAATCTACCCCAATACAACACCAACGTGTCCCAGATGCGCTACACCAGCAGCTGACTTCTATCATATGGTTTGGAGTTGCCATCCCATAAACTTGGCCTGGCAACGAGTGACGGAGATCACAGCAGAGATCTCATCTCACACCCTGGTACCCACACCTGACTCCTGTTTACTCGGCATACGTCATCGTGTCAAAAAAGATAAACATACGCACAGGTTTATAGACCTGGCATTTGTGGTGTATAAACGTTTGATAGCAACACATTGGAAAGCCCCACATACCCCCTCCCACGCGACATGGCTACGGGAGTTACATAGCCGATCTCAAGCTGAAGCACAGACGCTGCACTTGCTACAGCACAGAGGTCTCATTCTTTCGGGCCCGGAGATTTGGGACACGTTTGTGGTGGCAATAGAGGCCAGAGATGACATGTACCCCCCGTGAACAGGATACAACATACAAACAACACAGCTTGAGCTGACGCCGTTAATACTTTAGCTACACGGTACCAGTTCTGATTGTCCTTAACTGAACTCATTGCTAATATTCTCCTTCTCTCTCAAATGACACTTCCCAGCTGCACCCATTCACACCCCACGCGCTAACATAGGCATGTAACATACATTTACAACATGTAAAATATTCTTGCCCTTGTATCTGTCAATACCACAGACACTTTTTACACCCTTGAGATGTAATTCACCTCAATTACGGATGCCGTCAGAGTTTGGCCAGACCCCCTTAAGCCGCAATCATTCCCCATAATAGCTCTCACGCTAAATGCCACTGTACCCTCCTTTCACTCTGCCCTTAATTTTCTCGCACTCTTAGGATTGGTTATAAATGTTCTCCCTTTCAGTTATTCTCGTTCCCCTCTTTCTATCCCCCCTTCCCCTCTTCTCTCTTTGACATCTTACGGTGTAGCAATGCTGTGTAAAATTATACAATTGTACAAACGTATTGCAAAATGGCGAACAGCTATTGTATTGTTGTGTGAAGATTGTGTTTAATAAACAGATTTAAAAAAAAAAGTACTGCACCTCTGTGACCACAACTGTAGAATCCTTCTAGAATGAGGACATTCTGACAGAAAGAAGAGCTAAATGCTGTAGGATGGACTGCCGCTCTGCCTGTTGCTTTGCTGGTGTCTAAACTAGGGTAGTGCGCTATCTAGGGCTCGCTCCAACCAATGCATTACAAGTTCTTCAACATACATGTTTGAGACATTGGTGTGGTAAGGCACATAAGGCTGCATCCAGAGCACGCTGGTAGTGGCATTGTCATTGCATGTGTTCGAGAGTCCGGAGACTCAGTCGAGTATATCTAGTATTCTGAAAATAATCGGAGCTGTATCCATTATATTACCTTTTGCATGAACCTATGCTTGTTGATTGTCCTTGACATTATTATTGCACAGATTTGAGCTTGTTTTTTTATGCTCTCTGTAGAGGTTTCCAAAGCAGCCAGGCTTGGTGCGTCCAGACTATAAAGCCCACCACATCCAGGTGCTCACTATTCCTCCAGAGCTTTCCGGGTTTGGTCCTTCCTCTGGCTGTGGCACGCCTTCTCTCTCTGGACTTTGAGAGAGTGCTTTCTGGAGGTTGATTTGGAAGTTTATTGAAGAGTAGGTCCTGCTTTTACTGTGAGCTTTTATCTTAAGTAGATAAACAAAGGGCATTTGCTGGAGTTTGCTGGCAGTCTGCCAGATGCAATATTTATTGCTCTTTTTTTCTAAAGATATGAAGTTACATAACTAAAGGAACACTGTGATTAGAACAAAGTGTTTGCTTTTATCTGTGTATCTGTATCGCAAGGAAAATTCTGAAGAAATTATTTCTTCCATGTAAAGGATATTTTTTGTTTTGGAATGAGTATACTAACTTAAATGTTTTTAGAAGATTACTCTTTATTTAAGACAGGATATTTTAGAAATGCAGAATATTGCTGAATTATCTAGTGAATCTCAGCTTTAACAATACCTTTAGAACACTTAGCTTGGGGTGTATTTTTTTGTTTCATTTTGTTTTTTGTCATCATATTCTTGGTATGATATTCAGTGAATTGTGGTGAATTTTGAGAGAAAACAAACTAATGACCGAGAGATTATAACAGTGTTATAGTTAGTTATAAAATTACATTGCTGTGTGCATTGCGATTTCTTTTTGCAGGTCTCCGTCCCTGCAGTCCCCTTTCTAATTCCCTTCCCCTTGCCTTGCCACTCTAATACTCTGTGCTACAAAAGGTTTCCAGAGTTGGAGGTGCCTGGAGGTGGGCCTAACTTATCATCTTGTATAGATCCTTAGGAATAGGAGCTTCACTCTGACAGTGGGGCTGCTGCTTCTGTCCTAGGAGTGTAAGCACTGGCCTTTGCTTTCTGCAACCTTCTTTCCAAGGTTCTCCAAGGGTTTAAGTTGAGCTTGCCTCCTGTTTAGAAGTCTCAGGGACATCAAAGACTTCACTTGCCAGCATCTGGTCAGGGTCCTAGCTTGCCAAGTGGTGCCAACGCCAGTCCCTAGGCCCCTGGAAGTGTAAGCTGGTGACCTGAAGGATTTAGTCCTTGCACTGGCACGCTGCACCAGAAAAATCGACGCAGTGACTGTTTCGCAGCTGCAGAATCAATGCTACAAGCTCCATCAACCCAGCGTGTCTGGATTTTCCGTGCATCGTCCTCAAGGCGTCAATTTCTCATCGACCCCACACCGCAGTAAGGAACTGCAACGCATCCCCTTTCTTGCGAGGAAAGAATCGATGTATCACCTCCCCTGTGCAGTAAGGAACCAACACATTGCTTTGCTTCTTCACGTCTCACCTCCCATGTGGCCGTATTGTATTTGTTTTTGACACATCCCAGGTATGTTGTGCTAAAAATATACATTGATTCCTATTAAGACTCATTTCAGCCTTTAAAAAGTGATATCTTTACTTGTGTATAGCAAATTTTTGTTGTTTTACTCAGATAAATATTGCCTATGTTTCAAAACTGGTGTGGAGTACTTTTTTGGTGTTTTCACTGTGTTACTGTGTTACTGTGTGCTTGTGTGTGTTTACACATTGTCTCTGAGATAAGCCTGACTGCTTGTGCCAAGCTAACAAGGGGGTGAGCAGGCGTTATCTGAGCTTGGTGACTCCCTGCCTAGATTGTGAGTCCCTACTTGGACAGGGTTCAAACCACTGTCAACAAAAGACCCCATTTTTGACAACCAGCATCACTGACAGTACATAAAACAAGCTGAGTAAGCGATGCATAGCCATGTAGGACAGCTTCACACAAGAGATTATTTAAGAATTTTGGGGTAATGGATCAATAGAAGGTGGGATTTCAAAGAGCAGGAAACAGTAGAAGGCAGAGAGTATATAGAAGAAGAGAGTTCCACAACTTAAGGACAAAAGATGTGAACCGTTTGTTGCAGGTGGGTCCTACCAGTGCTCTCTTTTGGGGGACTTTTTTTTTCATCATCAGACTCAATTCATTTCATTTAACTTTATTTCGGTAAGTAAAAACATACCATAAAAGTACAGAACACATCAAGAAAATTTTAAAAACAAGGGAACACTAAAGATAAAAGCACAATGAAAAGATTAAAAAAGAATAAGAGAAAAATTTAAAAATCAAGGAAAATGAGCAACAGGATGAAGACCTCTTAATGATGAAAAAGTCCACTCAACACAAAACAGTTCCGTAAATCAATAAATAATCAATAATATAATAAACCAGTATCAGTGTCCTGCAAGATAGAGGCTAAAATCATGCATCCAATTCAATAATATACATAACTAGATCTAAAAATTGGTTACCCAGTCTTGTTCCTTACAATTACTAATCTCATCTACCAAAAAATAAATAAGATTTTTTTTTAGACTGATAAGGCTATCTGGACGGGTGAATCACGTCTTGAAGTTCTCTCAGCTTAAAAACAAAAGGCAGGTTCCATAGATCAATAAATAGTCAATAATATACTGAGCCATTATCAAAGTCCTACGAGGTGGAGACTAAAATCATACGTCCAAATTCTATAGGCATACATAAATAAAATTATGCATTAGCTACCCAGACCTGTTCCTTAAAGTTACTGATCTGAACCGGCAGATTGATTCGAGAAATTTTGCCACTGGTAAAACAATCTGGACGGATGAGTCACATTTTAAAATTCTCTCAGCATGCAAACAAGATCTGGCCCCTATTTGTTTACAAAGCGGAATGAGCCAGAGAGCTCTTTGTTTATGATAAGCATGACAATGAAAAAGAACATGTGAAACAGACTCTTCACTTTTGCAACCCATCGGGCAAAATTTAGAGCTATTGATAGAACTGGACCATTTGTACGTTAGGGAACACAGAGGGAAAGACCCAATTCTGAACCTAATAAAAAGGGCACGAGCAAATGGAGATAATGCTGCGTCCATAAAAGGCTCAAATTCATAATGGCATTTTACAGATATAAAGTTTTCAGACATAGACAGCGGGACAGAACTAGCAAATTGGCCAATCTGGACATTATGCCAAAAAGCATCCTTTAACAGCTGTGTGACATTTTTAGGAATGGAAATGGGATCCTGCCAATAGGACCCTAAGCCGAGCTGGGTGAAAGATCGTTCTACAAAGACACACCATTTGATTTTGCTAGAAGAATCGCGACCCACCAAATTAAGAAGCCCACAACGAAAAGGGGTTAGAGCATCTGTTGTCCATAATCGGATCCAAAACAGCAGAGGTCTTACAGCGGCAATCTGCGAAATTGAGAAAAGGTTTAGGTCCATTCGGATGGGCAGAGATGGTGTCCTACAGGGGACCTATAGCAGCATTTTAAGAAACTGATTTTCTACCCTTACCAAATTTGCCAAGTTGCAGTGGCCCCAAAGTTCGGCGCTGTATAGGGAATCCCCCCCCCCCCAGCTTGAGATTTGTATATTTCGAGGGCAGGGGACATTGCAAAATTAGGAGATCTCAAAGCCAATCTTGCAATGCCGCCCGCCCTTTGTTTCAGGCACAATAGAGATTTTTGGCAATGAGCATGCCAGAGATGTGAATCTTCCACTTTAATGCCTAAATAATCAAAGGTGCCCACTCTCTCCAAGAGAACACCTTCTAAATATACAGGTCTCTTCATTTTGTGCCTAGCATCCCCAAAGACCATATATTTTGTTTTTGCTGAATTGATTGACAACCCGTGATCGATACAAAATTCCATAAATCTGGAGAGCAGTCTAGAAAGGCCCATGGCGGTACGCGAGAGTAGCAGAGTATTGTCCGCAAACAAAAGACAAGGGAACTTCTGCCCACCCATGCTAGGGGCATCTCTTTGGCAATCTGAAAGGTATGGCAAACAAGCGTTAATAAACAAAAGGAACAGGGTAGGCGCTAGGACGCACCCCTGCCTCACACCACATGATGTTGGAAAAGCTGGAGTCAAATCGCCAGTCACACCCCAGCGGACTTTGGCACAGTTATCAGAGTAAAGATCCTTGATAATATTAATCATAGAACCCGGAACACCAGTAGTGCTAAGGACTTCCCAGAGCTTAGCGTGCGGGACAAGGTCGAACAAAGATTTCAGATCGACAAAGGCCACAAATAAGTGGCGCTGATCTGCGTCTACTATCTTCCACTTGATGGTAGTAAATCGGAAGATCTGATCGATGGTACTGACCTTGTCCCTAAATCCCGCCTGGAGATGACTTAAGACCTGGTTTTTCGTTATCCAGTGTTTTAATCTAGATAACAACTGGAACGAAAAGATTTTCTGCACATTATCTAATAGACTAATAGGTCTATAGTTCCCTGGGGAGCTCTTATCTCCTTTTTTGTGAATAGGGACAATGATTGCCAGCTTCCACGAGGCCGGATAGGATCGAGATGCCATGGCAGTATTCGAAACCCTGTTGATGTACCGGGTCCATACAGATAGATCTGATTTGTACAGATCCGAAGGAATGCCATCTGGGCCGGGAGCCCTGCCGGATCTTTGAGCACAAATTGCCATCTCTGTTTCTTTTAGAGTAAAAGGCGGCACATCAGGCTGGTAAGGTGCAAAATCTGTAGCAGTATCATCAGAATCCAACCGAGGACCGTACAATTCCCCGAAATGGGAGAGCCAGATTTCTGAATCAATATGACATTCGGGAGAAGATGACCGGGCAGGATCTTTACGCAAAACCAAAGTCCAAAAGAGTTTGACATCGCGAGCACTAGCTGCCTTGGCCATGCACTCCCATAAATTTTCCTCATACTTGAGTTTTTGTAACTTGCGAGTAGACGTATAGTTTTTTCTCGCATGTATAATGGCATCCCGGTTCTTTGACTTCAACGCTTTGGACAGAAGATTCTTGGCCACCCGACACTTTTTGTCGAACCATTTGCACTTAGGTGCAGAGGATTTCGATTGGATTTTAGAAGATTTAGTGAAAAGCTACATGGGAAGACATAATTTCCGAGGAAGATAGTGTAGTGACGCCATCAAAGAGCTGGTGACAGGACACCATAGCACAGAGCTTGTTGTTAAGCAGAATAGATTTAAAAAACGAGGGCCACTTTACCACACGCCTGTTAGTGGACAATTCCAACCGATCATCAGGATCAGCCGAAGCCATAGGCCGATCGTGCTCTGAAACTAGAGCTACATTGTATGCAATTTGTAAAGGGGCATGATCACTGGTACGGGGGAGACCCACCTCTACATTAGTTATAAGATGCCAAACTCGTAGATCTAAAATAACATAATCCAGAAAACTGCTGTAGCCTCCTCTAAAAAAGGTGGGCTTACCAGGTTTATCGTTTGGAAATCGACCATTTCCAAAACGAAGGCGGAATGGGAGTGCAAGGTCTATTATCTGTGACGCCCTAGGGGAAGAAATGAATGGCATAGATTGAATTGGAAGCGGGGGAACATTCCACACATCATCTTCAGCCTGAGTGGACTCGACAACGGCTGAGTCAAGATCAATTTGGACATTAAGGTCGCCTGCGATGATGACACAGTATTTAGAATGAAGATCAGATAAAAGATTGTGCAGCAAATAAATAGTATCAGACTGTTGATTAGAAGGCCCTGGTCTATTATAGATATTGATGCATAACACAGGAATACCAGAGTTTGGTCGTATTGCTATGGCTAAAATGTCACGAGTCAACAGCAATTTCCTTTACCCTGCCCATCTCAGACAGCTTGACCCAAGTACATAGGCCCCCGGTCGCCCTTCCCCTAGGAGATTGAATTGCCTTTTTGGTAAACGAACAGTAACCTTGTCTATACACACAATCCGTTGCCCAAGTTTCCTGAAACATGCAGATAGGATAAGAATCGACATAAACCCCCCACTCAGAATCAAACAGTTTACTCTTGATGCCTGCCACGTTCCAGGACAATAAATTCCCTGAAGCAGATAGAATAGGGATAGCGGATCTGGAATAATTTGAAATGGAGCTCTCACATCAACAGGTGCCACAATGCCCAGACCCTATTGGGGCACCTACCAGCAAATGACATCATGGAACCAAATATGGTACCCTCCCCCCCCCCCCCTCCCCCTTCAGTGACTGACATCTGTTTGCATCCTGTTCTCACACCTTTAGAGTTATAGATGAGACTGTGAAACCAACAGGAATTCAACAAAGAAAACACGTAACCTTATTTCCAAAAGTACAATACTAGTACTCAAAAAGGAGAATCTGGCTTCAGACTGAGTAAGAATATGGAGATAGAAAGAGTATCTACCAGAAAGACTGCTGAATAAGTGAAGTAACATGTTCTTCTAATAGGTGGTTCTAATTGCAGATTCCTCACCTCCTGAATCAATACTCAAGCAGAAATCAAAGGAGGTGTCTCATGAGACAATCAAACCAAACAAGTCTTGCAACACAGATTTAAAGATATGGCCATCCCTGCAGAGTTGAGGGTAGTAATACCTTGTGACAGGAGACAAAGAAGTCTAGGTTGCAACCTGACAGATATATGGAACAGGAACTCACAGGAAAAACTTTGAAGAAGCGGCTCCAACTACCTCAAATGGCCCCTTCATTACAATGGCGTAGCAGATCCTCAAGCAGAGAATGATCCATCAGCAAACTGTCCAGTTCAGAATTGTCTTACTCTTCTTCGAACTGATGTAACCCTTAAGATATGATTAGTTAGGCAACAATCCAACGTCTAGTCAATGTAAAAATAGAAACCCCTACTAACATCCAGATGCTTCAGTCTATCTTCCTCCTTGGTAAGGTGAAAGACTGACCAACATCGAACAAAGATATCACTTCAGAAAGAAGGAAGGAAGGAAACACATGTCCAAAGTAGAGGCTTAGCTGAGAAGAATATAGTAATAGGATGAAATAAAGTCTGCAGTTCACTGACATAAGCCACAATGAAAAACAGTGGGATAAACAACTGTGCATGGACTCAAATGAGGAACCATCAGAAAAGTAAGCAACAGCTTCAGGGACAACTGAGGCATAACTAAAGGAAAAGGAACATTTGGAACTGCCACTTCAAGAAATGAATCCGAAGCAGTGGCTTGACCAAGGACTACTAATCCAAAAGCAGTCAACAGAGCAGTCTCACAGCCTTAAACAGTGCACAAATCAAAGCTCTGCTGTGCTTAAAAAGGCTCATGGTGCATTACTTTGGACAAATGCACGCTGAGGAAATTACACCTTCCTCAGCGCATCATGACCCAAAACTTGACCATCAACCAGAATACACATATTTAGTGAAGGGTGACACATTGCAAAGATGACGTCCACCACCTCCAGGAGCAAGTAAGAGGTACTTAAAAATTGCCCGGCTCAATCACCAGGCATTAAGTTGGAGGTTCAAATTAAAAACCTAACTCTTCCACTGAAACAGGTCTGTTTTTAGCAGATGAAGAGGGGGTATATAGAGAGAGACCTAGCAGGCCTAAATATTACACCCTGCTCAGCCAGTCTCATGCAATCAAAATCTGCTTGCACTCCTGACATAGCTTCGTGAAAGCACAAGAAATCAAATGAATGGAGGTAATGTGTATTCAAACTCAAGTCCCACATCAGGCTGAATGCAAATTCCAAAACACCCTGAACTGGAAATTGGAGAGCTAAGGACAGCCGGCAGTGAGCATATTCATGAGTGGCAAAAAGGCCCACCAGAAGGTGCTCCAGATGGTAAAGATAGAGCAAGACATCTCTGAATGACTGACAACTGGCCAAATAAATGAATGTCAGTCAAAAATCGTGAGGCCCAGCATTATAGCTTCAACTCTACCCAACCATGGAGGACGTAAGACCACAACTCCTTGCTTGTGGTGTATCACATCACAATTGTATTGTCCATGAAGACATGATTGGATTATCTGCTAACAGAAGGAAGACTGCCTTGAGAGCCAGACATATCCCTCAAAGCTAAAGAAGGTTTCTATGGAGTCATTGCTCCACAATCAGCCACAAGCTTAGGACTGCAATGGCATCAAAATGAATGCCTCAACCAAGAGAAAGCTCACAGGGTCAGGAGCATCTCCAACCCCAACAATCTGATGCTGGGCCCACTAAATACAGAGTCCCCACTTGCTTGTGCCACTGAGCATGGGGGACAAGCAAGATGCTGCACACAAGAGAAGATGAGCACACTCCAGAAACATCAGAATTCAATCTTAAACTCCCCACATTCTTTTACGAGCTGGTAAGGCTTTGAGGTTGAGTATATCAAGCTGAGCCCCATAAAGATGCAGCCTTGTACGGACTGCTGGTGTGACTTAGGGTAACCAACATTAAAACCCACGTCAAGGAGCAACAAGACAATGACCTGAGATGGTCCAATATCATCTGTGGTAAGCCTAACTTCGGCCGCAGTCCCAGACCTGCGAAAATGTTTTGGAACCAGCAACATGACCTTTGTGAAGACACGAAGGGCCAACTTTAGGTCAAAGGATAGGGCTACAAACTAATAGTGAGTGAACACATTGCAAATCACAGGAAATAGCTGTGTGACTGGCATATTAAAAGACACTCTCTGCAGGTCAAGTAATGCTATCCAGTGCCAGGAACAAGAAGAGTTACGCAAGAGACAGAATCCTAAATTTCTCCACGTCAAGAAAGGAATTCGGGACCCAAAAGTCCAGAATGGGACAGTGGCCCTTAACATTCTTGAAGACCAGAAAGTAATGGGGTTAACACACTTTCCAGATCTCAGCATCCAATAAGCCTCTTCTCTCAGAAGGAAGAGAACTTTACACTGGATAATGAAAGTATGGTCTGCAGACTGATCAGAAAAGAGGAGGCATGAGGGGAGGTGAATGATAATTTGAAGTATCCAAAAGTCCAAAGTAATGGACTGCCAGGGTGTCAGAAAGGACAGCACCCATCTTCCAGAAGTTAGCAATCTTTTCCCTCAATGGTGGGCTAAAGTAGTTGGCATAAGCAGATGAGGAGTGGCAAGAAGTCTGTTTCTTGTGTACTTGGCATACATGGAGCCATCACACCCTCTGTAGCAACTGGTCTGGCTGCTGCTTAAGCTGGGAATAGTGGCACTTCCAGTAACGTAGGCCCTGAAATACCCTCTAAATTGCCTGCACTACTGATGAAAGTGTCAGCTGGGAAAGTCAAATCCAGCGAACATACTGTGGTGTAGTCAAGTTTAAGACATTCCTGGACCAAGTTGGCCTTTACACCAAACGGGCAAGAGTGGTTGAGGTTTAGCTGGACATCCCCAAAAAAACACAGTGACACCGAATAACACATAACCCTGTCGACTGAACCTGCTGAGTCAAGGTCAAAGTAGAGAATCAGTTTGGAGGCATCTTGCTCTGCGTGGACCACTGTAGCAATCTGGTAATGAAGGAGGTTCACCTGACTGAGAACCACTAGTTGGACCATCTCACAAAATGAATGGGTATAGCAGGTCAACAGAAATGCAGCATTGAAGAAATGAAGAACCGGACATTCATAAGTAAATGCTTTCTTGCCCACGTCCTCCCTTCATTTCAACCCCCAATTCAGACAAGTAGAGGAAAATGGGGTGCCATTAAGAGGAAGATTATGCCACCAGGCTCTCTGGTGAAGGGTGAGCAGATAGAACTTAGGCCCCGATTTTAGATTTCATGGACACTATTTCATCTGTCAGGATGGCGGAGGACAGTACCTCCACCATCCTGACAAACTACCACCGTTTAAATTTAGGCATGACTACTTGCCAAGTAGTTATCTTTGCATCATAAAGGGAACCACCATGACAGCATTTCCTTTCAAGATACAGAAAGTTTGGTGGAAAGCTGGCATATGATTTTTAATCAATACTGTGGGCTGTGTAATGCCCTTCTCCTGACAGCCTGAACTTAGGCCATCAGAAGAAGCTTTCCATCAACAGAGACAACTAGGTTTCTATCAACAAAAACCTTACAGTCTGCCCATCTCCAAGTCAAGAAGGTGGATCAGTCTTTTGTCTCACAGGGAACTCTATTCCAAGAAACTTAGAATACTGTGATATGAACTGAGAATGCAAGGTAATCCCAGTAGCCTTCCAGGAAGCCAAGGACTGTAGCAGCACTCTGCCACAGAGTGTGTAGCGCAACCAGGCTGCTGATGCAGGATCACTCAGGGGCACTGAAACGATACATCCTGATCTCATGGGGTCACTGGTGGTTGGGGCCCCATCACACAGAGGCAAGATGATTTCCTACCTGGAACCCAGAGTGCCATCAAAGGGATTTCATAGTGGTAACTGTGACTCGTAAGAGCATAGTGCGGCTGGTGTGACTGAGTAGGTGTGCAAAGTGAGCTCCTGGAAGAACAATGTGGGTGCATAGATAGTGCTATATGTGCAGGATGAGAGATGCATGATATTGAGCAAAGCAAGAATTGGACTGCACCAGTGGGGGGGGAAGTGCTTACTTCAATTTGTAACACCAGTGGTGCACCCACCCCCTTTGACACCATCTACATGATACTTTGGCAGCTGTCGGGTGAGTGAATGTGGTGGCCATCAACTGGGGCTGAACACAAGATGGACTGATGGACACATAGGCCTTAACTGTATAGCTCTAATGAACAGGAGTGTCTGCAGTCAGGTGTGCTGCAATCAAAGGGGAGCGCTGCAAACTGAAAATACTTCTGCCACACTGAATTGCAGGCAGTAGGGCTGCAGGACGGGATATGGAAATAAGCATCCTGCATGTCCAGTACCACCAACCAGTCTCCAGGGTCTAGGAGAGACAATACCACGGCTACCATGAGCATCTTAAATTGGTACTTTAGCAGGAAGGTGTTGGCACAAGGAAGTAGTGAGACTGACACCCAATTTCTACTTTTGTAGTCTGAACCCTCTCTATGGCACCTTTTGCCAAAAGGGGCTTTACTTCTTGCTGCAAAACAGACTGATGGACCCCTATCATCCACTCTAGTGGTGGTGGAAGTTGAGACAGGATAGAAAGAAATGGGAGGGGACAGCCACTTTTCTGATGTGATGGCTGCCACCCCTGGAGGAAATATCAAATCCTGCCTACGACAGGATGACTGTGTGCCACTCAACACACACAAAAGCAATTTTGAGGCTGCAGATACTGAGGGGCAGAGGACTGAGCTGCAAGATGTCCTCGTTATGGGAAGGCTGAAAGGCTGCTGAGCAGGCTGAGGACTCTGGAGTTGACAAAAACGATTGTAGCCATGGAGGGTGTGAAATTATTGTTGGAATTATGTGGTGAGAGCAGAAAAACCCAACAAACTTGCTGTGGCCCTCCTCTCTTTAAATCATTTCATGGCAGAGTCCACATTTGTCACCAAAGAAGCAAGAGCAGTCAAATAATATAACAATAAGGGAGGCTTGGACATCATCAGAGAAACAAATAGCCTTTAACAAGGCTTGATGTCAAAGTGCTGCACTTATGTCCATTACCTTGCCAAAGAAGCCAGGCATATTCAAGTCAGAACATGTTCCAGATTTTGCTGTATTACGAGTATCTAGCTTGAGAAATGGACGTGCAAAAGTTGTCTCATTGTTTCACTAAGGGTATTAGAGTAGCAGCATAAAGACAGCTGGCACCTTCAGAGCAAGGCACATAGAAGAGAAAATCCTATACTGGTAAACTCTGGTATCTGATGTTGTGTAAGAAAGGCTGGGTTACTTTTTGTATTTCATTGCAAGAGGTACACCCACGTATGGGTACCCATGTTCACAGAGCTACTGGAACCAAGCTGCACCCTATAGAAGAGGCCGGAATATACTGAAACTGGTCTCGGGTTGCTTGAGTTCTGGTTTTGAGGGGATCTGGCTTGGCAGTTCGGACAAAAGGTTGATATGATATTGCTTGTTTCTGTCTGAGGTGTCATGGTAAACAAAAAGGCAATGAACTGGGATGCAGTCCAAATTAATCACCAGTACCCTAAATGAATTGAAGCATTCCACCTTTCACTTTTCTTGTGTTTCTAAGAACGAAAACCGAGACCGCTTTTGCATCCCAACTGCCAATGTGGGTCCTATCTGGCTCTGCAGATTTGGAGACATAGGTGGACATGGCTAGTGGCAGGAGTCGCCGTGCTGGATGACTTCTTAATCAGCGACTCATTTTATACCTAATGCTGTATACCAACCAGACGGTTCCTGGTGTTTAGCACATAATTGACCTGTTTTACGATGTAGAGGGGTACCAAATATGCTGTACTGCAGATACATGCAGTTTTGGCAACAACTTTGTCACGAAGGAACGTAGGTGATTGTTGAAATAGCAGTAAATGTACTTTCGAACAAGGCCAAAATGTCCTTGTCATCTTGCAAGATACATGGACTGCTAACATAAATGATGTGCTGATGGATGAGGACTGGTTACATATAGTGGGATACCCATGTCAGATTTCCAGAAATGCCTGATTTTAGTGGATTCTGCACAAGACGGAACCTTATCTCGCACCAAGATGCTTACATATTCATAGGTGACTGTTGTGTCTTCTAAATCTCACACAAAGCCGGCTGTATTGTTGCATGTGTTGGTTTTTTGCCCTTTTGTGAGAGAAGGCCTCCTTTTGACATGGTTAGCCCCCACCTTTTTCCTGAGATATGATGTAGCATAGAAGCTGTTAGTGCCCAAGGCCTTTACTAACCAGGTTCCCTGAATCAGAGCTCTTTTCCTAAACTGTTGTGATGAACTGTCACAATTCGAGACACCTTTAGCTGCCCCCGTAAGTCCCTAGTAAATGGTACTTAGGTACCCAGGGTAGGAGGTACTAAGAATAGACCCCTGTCTATGCACTGATTGTGCCACCCTCTAGGACCATGCATTAGTGAGTGAAGAGAGAAGCCATTTTAATACATGTGCTGGACACTGGTCAATACAAGTTTCACAGCTACATGATGGCCACTCTGAACCCTGAGTTATTTGGTATCAAACAACTCAGAATGATAAAATCCAAACTGGTACCAGTATTGGATTAATAACCAAATGTACCCAGGGGTCACCTTAGAGGTGCCCTTTGCAAAAGCGAACTACCCTGGAATGGTTGCTGCCGGTCATGTTCAGCCTGCCACCTCCAGACACAAATCTGCACTCCTGGGGTGAGGGTCTCTGCCATCTGGGATGCAGAACAAAGCCTTTCTGGGTGGAGGTGCTAACACCCCCTCCCTCAGGAATGCGTACTGTCCTGTTGGCACGCTTCAAAAGGGCTTATCGCCTTTGAAATTCGAACCTCCAGGCCTGTTGCTAGCAGCACATTGTCGCCCCCATTGCAAACCCTCTCTTTTGGCAGACGCAAGGGTGGGAAACTCAAACAACGTACAGGGGGAGAGACCCCACCTGGCATGCACCACCCCTAAGGTGTTGCATGCAAGGTGAACTCTCCATTTCATTTTCCTCCATCTTGCATAGAAGGAAAATAGCCAATCAGGTGTAGGGAAGTGACCGCTACCCACCGGAAGTGGTCACTTAGTGGGTGTAGCCACCCTACGGTAGATGACCCATTGGTCCCTACCGGGTTCCCCCTAAAACCTTGACTAAATACAGTATTTAATGGACATCCCTAGATCAAGAAATCCGATTCGACGGACAGAAGAAGATCAGCAACAAGAAGATCGAAAGGCGCGAGAACTATGGACCTGATGCACTAAGAAAAGGTGTCAAACCCTGCCTGCTGCACCCTGACAATCGCCGCTAAGGAGCTGCTGGACACCTGGAAAAACTAAGAAGAACCCCAGAGGACCTCTAGGCTTTGCACACTGCCAGAGAACTCCCTCCAGAATGGAGGTACCGCTCTAAACCAACTAGGAACCACCAAGCCAGTAAGGTCCACCTCAATGGTTGGATGCTAACTCCTGAACCGGATGCAGCAGCCAGACCAAACTTCACACCAACGACCGCGAGGCCAAACCATGACAGTGTGTCAAGTCTGGTGGCACTGTGCTCTCTAGCAACTGAATCGTACCAATACCCTGGATATTGGTCACCTGGCTTCAGACACCAAGAACTACAGCCTACCAGGGACAGTAAAAGGACCAGGAGGAAACCCCAGCTGAGGGACTTCCGAAACAACCTGGACCTCCCGCCAGTGTCCATGATGTCCTACAATCGACCCGTGAACAGGGCTACCTTCTGCTTCCGAGGGCATCCTTACGCACAGCTCCTGGCTCACCAAAAAGACGATTTTTTTAAACTTCATCTTGAAAAGTACTCAATCAATTTTGATGATCTGGGTTTTAAAAATTACATAAAAATCCTAACTATTTTTATAAACTGGTCTCGAGTTATTCCTTTGAGTGTGTGAGTTGCAAAATTGAGGCTGTGAGTACAACAAATGCTTTGCCCTTCTCCAAGATTGGGCTAACTTCTCGACCAAGATACATTAAAAATTAGAGCATTAGGGAGGCTAGTATTTACCCCTGTAAACCAATGTCTGGTTGCCTGGACCCCTGCACAGTGCGCCTAGCTTTGCACACTACATAGAGGGCCAGCCTACCATACCTTTATAATGCCTCAGTGGGCAGAAGTCCTTGTTTTCAGAAATCGCCTAATGTGTAAATGAATGTGCCACAACACAAAGACCTGCATTTTAGAACTAATGAAAAGCTCTCGAAAGATTAAGTTGGTCTACTGAGTTATGGACCTCGTTCTTACACTGACAAAGTAACCTGGCTATGTTGTGGAAATCTAATTATCCAGCACAAATGTGGGATGGGAAGTGCCTCTTGTTACGTCAGCAGGGGACAAAAAACATGGTTATGACTGGCTATCGCAGAATTATGGAGCAAGTCCACAGACAACTGAAATGAATGTAATACTTATTAGGCTGGCTAAAAGTTTACACCATGCTCCCTTGAATAGAAGCATTTTAACACACAAAAGCACTGACGTTATTGTTGGGACTGCTTGTGAAAGACACCATTAGCAATGGTTTGGAATTAACTCAATGTCTGGTACTGGGCTGTGGCTTACAGTATACCTAACTAATGTGATGAAGGTGCAAGAACAGTTTGTCGACTGGCCAACAGCCTTTTGTCCTAGATTTGATGCACAAGACTTTGAGCCACTTGCAATATCTAAGAAGCATCAATAACCCTTCTAAAGGATTGCTAAACTTCTGAACATCACGTATTATTATTTTTAATGACCAGGTGATGTGGAAGGTCCGGTGCAAACAAGGGTTGTCAAAATTAGCTCTTTTTTACAGATCGATTACTTGGAATTTAGAGACAATTTTGTGGACTGAAAGAATGTGAAAGCATAAAGAGGGTGATTTCACCGTAAGTCACAAAATTTAAGATTAAGTAAAAAAATAGGAAATTCCCCTTGGGCCTCCGAAATAAATAGCAAACTCAACCAGAAAGATGTATTCCAAGAAAAAGGTTGCCCCCACCTCCCTCCCAAACAACCGGGATGCAGAGCTGTCTGCTTGGGGCACAGGGAGTGTGTCACCCTAAAGGCTGATCAGTGCTGCCATCAGCATCTGCCCGATTTCTTTGGGAGCTATGTTAAGCTCTCTGATGCTCAACGACTGTGCGCACTGCAAAAAAAGAAAACAGCCTGCTGTAATCTCTGTGGACTTTTAACTACGCTCACATCACGCCCCTCACTTTCATTGGTTTCAGGGCTTGCCATTAAAAATTTGCTTGATTTAATTTGTAAAAGGCATGCATATGTCATGCCTTTTCTGGTGTTTAGCCTTCCTCGAGCGCACAGACCAACTACTGAAAACATTACGAGATTCCTTGTTTTCCGCATGTTTTCTGGACTACTTTTTAGGTCGAGCATTGCACCGCCATGGCTATCGCCCCTGTTACATGCATAATTGCACGTTTGCCGATAACTGATTGTGAGGTAACTTATTTTTCCTTTTGTCTCTCTCTTCCCGCAAACAGCGGCAATTTGAATCGGCGCGCTTATGTCAATTGTTTTACTTTTTATTTTCAGTCTGTGTGGAAAGAAAGTTCCAGTTAGAAATTTACAACGCTAATAGCTCTAACTCGAGCAAATGCTTGTCATTGTTTTCGTGCTGTAATATGAACCAGCAGACATCTGATATAATCTGCCTAATTAACTGCTGCTACTGCCCCCCCCATACTACTGCTCACAGTCGCTCTTCAGCTTCCACCATTTACTTGTTTGTCTGATTTTTAAGGCTGGATGGCACAGAGTACAACAAGCGAGAACAAACGTTGCTTTAATCTTTTTCTTGAAAACGTACATTTCACTTTGCAGGCAAAAAAATCAAAGTCGTTTTTTTCGTCGATGCAGATCAGTGTGTAAAATGTGATTCCTTTGGATCTTGTGTAGTTAGCATTCACAATAGCCTTATTCATAGGAAATGGAGATGTTTGTCTTGCTTTAACAAAATATAATTTTGTAGCCAATTACGAGTCGCTGTGGAGTTATCATCCTAGCTTGTGCTTATTTTAATTCTGTTATTTTAAGTACTGAGCTTCAAAACAAGACTATCACATTAATAACAATTGTTATTATATATTTTGTGCCCTCTTCTATGGAAGAGGGGCGACCCTGGTTGCAGCTAGTGTTACTTGTGACGAGATAGGGAGACAATGTATGTGATTTACGTGGTAGATGGGCTGAGGTATTAGGGTTTATATTTGGTCATGTTTTTGTTTTTATTGGGCACCATGTCTGTTCGTGTTCAGCAGTAAGCATCCTACATTAAACAGTCTGAAAACTTAATCTGATGGGTATTATGAAAAAACACAAAATGTAAAAAAAATATAATAAACAATGGCAATACTTAATTTTTTAGCTGCAGATAAAGGAAGAAGGTAAATGGAAGAGCTTTATTTATATGCAGGGCCACTGGAATTATTATGCAACATGGTTGACCAATTTATGTGGCAAGAAAAGTCCAGTTATGCATTTACAACACCAATAGCTCTAACTCAAGCAAATGCGAGACCTATTGCATTGTAAATGCTTGTTCTTTTTATTTCCTACACAGCACGATCTCGCTGGGCAGTAGTTGAGCGCTTTGCATGACATCGACCCTGTTACATGGATAATTGCATAACTGCCAATACATTTGACTGCAAGCCAACTTCTGTTTCCTTTTGTGTCTCCTTCACGCTCGTGCAGTGGCGCTTTAAATCAGTTCCCTTATGTAAAACTGTATTACTTTTCATTTTTATTTATTTTCTGCCTCTGCTGCTTTTTGTCTCATGTAAATTAAAAACTAATTACAATAGCATGTCCCGTGCTCTGCATTCATAACAAGCGGGGAATAGGAGGAAGAGACCGCCGACCACTTTGCAAAGATGCTGGGATTAAAGCAGCTCTAACTTGGATATTGTTTGTATGTGCACTGGATGGGACTGTGTCGTGTTTCTGAAGATGTGATAGTGTGTGACTTGGCAGCAAACGCCTGTGAAACTGCTCAGTGGGTTAGTGTGCCTACTACGGAGATGTCAGTGTATCCTACAAGATACAGGACTGAACCCCATATGAACAAGGTAGTCTTTCACCCTTGTGACGCACAAACGCAGTGGCTTGCAGATGGGTGTGGATAATACGCTATCAAAGAGCCTGAATGTTTCATTGCTTTAGCACTATTCAAAAACTTTCTCATCCCTTGCAGTGCTGTTTTTTAAAAATGTGTGTTTGTACCTCAATTTATAGTGCACAATGTTCTATGGAATATATGCACAAGAAATGACGCATTCAATTCAAATTAAGATTTTTTACTTTTGCAGTAGTTGGTTTAACCATCAATGGATCAAGGGGAAGTGGGGCTAGAAAGTTTTCTCTGAAGAGGGAATCTGGCTAGAGGAGAAGAAACCAGAGGTGTGGAGATAG
This sequence comes from Pleurodeles waltl, assembly GCF_031143425.1. NCBI lineage: Eukaryota > Metazoa > Chordata > Amphibia > Caudata > Salamandridae > Pleurodeles > Pleurodeles waltl. The sequence continues at coordinate 457,113,688 of NC_090448.1, forward strand.
TACTGCACCCCATCTTCACAGTACAATGTTTGCTCAGTTAGATTTTTTTAACATGTGATTTTAGCATTCCCTTCTCAAAATGATCGAGGAATCACCGGTATTAACTTAATTGGTCTCACGCAGATGTGCAGCCCAGGATGTTTAACAACCAGGGCAGTATCTATCCATCTATCTATCTATCTATCTATCTATCTATCTATCTATCTATCTATCTATCTCTCTCTCTCTCTATCTATCTCTCTCTCTCTCTATCTCTCTATCTATCTCTCTATCTCTCTATCTATCTCTCTATCTATCTATCTCTCTCTCTATCTCTCTCTCTATCTATCTATCTCTCTCTCTATCTATCTATCTCTCTCTCTATCTATCTCTCTCTCTCTCTCTCTCTATCTATCTATCTCTCTCTCTATCTCTCTCTCTCTATCTCTCTCTATCTCTCTCTCTCTATCTCTCTCTATCTCTCTCTCTCTATCTCTCTCTCTCTATCTCTCTCTCTCTATCTCTCTCTATCTATCTCTCTCTATCTATCTATCTCTCTCTCTCTCTCTCTCTCTCTCTCTCTCTCTATCTCTCTCTCTATCTCTCTCTCTATATCTATCTATCTATTCTCGGACATTGTACATATCAGTCTGGGACCGAACTCGTGTAAAGTCCTTCTCACCGCACCTCTGTGGGGAGGGCTGGCTCAGACTGATGCAGCAGGAGCGTGCCAGCTGCACTGGCACATCCCAAGATGCCTAAGGTTTAGGCTTCTAGAGAGCCGGGTGGCATGGTCTGCGTACTGCTGTACATCGACCTGGTGCTGGCACTGATCATTAATGCAGTAGCGTCAGAAGGGTGCATGTTAAACAGAGGCCTGTATGAAAAACATGTCGGTGCGAGAATATGTTTAGAATCAGTAGAAGTTGGATTTGTCTGGGCAGCTAGGCAGAAGCGGAGAAAAGATTTCTGAATCGTGAAGGCCTGGGTCAGTCCAACTGGGATTTGTACACATAATAGCAGATTGTACATGAGAGAGCGTAGTTTAAATATTACATATATTAGATGTGAAATGCTTATACCTAACAATGCTGCATACAAAACGATCATACAATATTATTTGCTTAAATGAATTTTAACATGATTATAAGTGTGAGGTTACTATTGTTCACATAAACCAATGTTGATTGTAAGAAATATATGGCTTGCATTATGATTAATTGGAAATGTTAACACTTACGAAAATCTCATTAGAACCCATAGGCCTTAAATTAGCGTGAGTTGAAGTTTAGCTGTGTAGCTCTCATATTAAAGCATATTTTTCCGTTTTCCAGTGTGCTGATTCGTAAAAGGCAATGACCCAGCATGTATTCTTTTCCTTTGTTTTATGTTGCAAGTGATGCCTTATTCCCATCCGCATACTAGCTGCTTTAGTATAAGTTTTATACGTTTTGCAACAAATATGGAAACATTCAAGGACGTTTGCCATGGAAAAGAGAACTTTTGACCTGAAGAACGTGCCAAGGAATGAAGTAACCCCGGATGTGCCACCTACAAAGACGTCAATTATGAAGACCAATCAAAACGTTATTAATTATCGTGGGGTGAGAATTTGGATTACCTAATGTATAATTTGATAGGCTAAAGATAGTGGGGTATAGCGATTATCCAATAGAATTTTGGGGGAATGTATTGTGAAAAAGGGATAAAAACTCATGACACAGAACAGTCGGTAGTATTAGGTAGGGAATGATATTGATTGCATCCAGAAACTCTGTCACTCTGTTTGGTGATTTGAGACTTAGACAAAAACCATATTCACCCATAGACTGCCCCTTTACACTTCTCCTCCTTATGAGGGAAGTGTCCCCTGTCCCTTTAGATGAAATAAACTGTTGGTGATCTAACTGATGTCCTGAAGACAAAGACTGATCCTGTATGCTGACTTATTCCGAGGAGGGTAATTATGACAATGTTATTGTAATTTGTCTGTTTGCTTTTCCTTTCTAGGTACCAACTGCTGTATTTTTGATTAGAGACGTTAGTCAGATGTTTTCCAAATTAGTGTAAAAAATTATTTTGCATGAAGCCCAACATGCTGATGCTAATTCGTGGGTAAGCTAGGTGATCACTTTGACTGACGCAAAACGTGACTGACGTTATGTTATGCTGAACTGAGACGTATATGCTATTCTATGCACTCTGACCTATGCAAATTCTTATGTTGGCGCTTTTATGTTTGTAATCTTTGCTCCATTGAAGTCTTATCACAGTGTCGTGTTGTGAATTTGCTCATATGCTTCTTGGTTTTGAGATTGACGCTTTTATTATTAGATTGTAATCAATAGGGAATAAAATTCACAAAAACTTAAATGAAGGTGTGGTTATTCATGGCTGAAATGTCATGGTTGCGCCGATAGTTTAATGTCTTCATCCAAAGTAAAGTATATTGTAGTGATATACGTTGATAACGTCTGACATAATGCTTGACATATTGATTAGTTATCTCGTTCTACGGTGTCTCACCACTGGGTCAAAAGATTCATCGGCCTAAAACGAGTCCTAATGTGTATAAAATTGACATAAAGGGACGCATTAACATACACATTGGTTTGTTGCAAGTGTTTTAACCCAATGTGGAGTTCTACTGGCTTGTTTGCACTGATGTAGTCTGACACAGGAATCACTGTGTTTGAAATAACTTATTCATTCAGTCAGTAATGCAGGCTAGTCATTTGGGAAAGGCAGGTGAAGCAGAGAATTATGCAAACCTCCAGTTCATCTACTATAATCCCACATGGCTGACTGATTCTTTCATCCTACCAAGGTCAATAGAGAGTGGGCATCTGATTTGGGTAACACCAGCACCTCCTACGTGCACTCAGAGATAACTGGGAGATATGCTGTACATTGTACAAATGTTTCTAGATATCATACACATGCATCTTCCTGATTCATGAAAGCTTTGATTGTACAACTAGGCAAAAATCGAGAAACTTAATAAAGCATGTTTCATAGTATAAAAACATCCTCATCAAACCCCAAAATGGCAATCAATGCAATCCCAAAAGAGCGCTCTGCCGAACCACCAGAGGTGTTGTAATAGTTTTCAGATAGTGCTGAATATCTTGAACCAGGGTATTAAAGTAAGCATGGTACTTTGGTGAACTAGCACAAATTCCACCTCATAACTCAAGAGAGAGTTATTCTATTGTGGCATTCCATTGAGTAGTTTTTTTTTTCAAACGGATCCTACTGGCAGATATTGCAGAAACACTTAAGTGTGGCTTCAGGGTCCGAGAATCATGTTAGAGAACCATACGATGGAATGTTGGTTAGGGCGGTCGGATTGTGTTTTAATTTAAAGTATGTTTTGGCAAATTGTAGACAGTAATTATACATTCCCAATGATGGAGCTTCATGCACGATGATTCAACTATGTCTATCAGCAGCCTTTGACACCACTGATCACATCTTAAACCAAACACTTAGAGATCTCATAGTTAAAGGAGAAAACGTTCTAAGCTGGTTTCACTCATAACACAGAACCCAAATGCAGCAGATCAAAATTGGTTGCTCATTCTTAACATCAATTCTTGCCTTTCAAGGCTCCATTCCAACACCCTCACTCGTTGACCTATGTGTGACCTTCTTAAGAACCCTGGTACATTATATCACAATTATGTGGATGACAATTATAACTCCGTGCCTACTCTCCTGATGATATCTTCCACTTAGCTCAGATTCTAAACAATTTTCAAGCCTGAAAGACTTTATCACTGAAAATTCAACTGCTGCAAAACAGAGTTTCTACCCACCTCTACAACTTTCATAGCTGTTCAAACTGTTTGGAATCCAGAAACAATCTAAAATGTAAACCGACCATCTTTGAAAGCTCCAACTTCTTGGCTTTACTGTCAACAAACATCTAGACGTATGTAAACGCATTAACAAAATAGAAATTGTCACTGGAGACTCCCCAAATCCATCTTTACCATATGAAGTAACCCAACACAATTATACCCACTGGTTTCTGGAACCAGGTGGTTTGAACACATCACTGCAATGTTCGCTTCATTGTGATGGTTTCCACAGATGGCAAATGTAGCTAGAAATAGGACTGGTTGGTTCGCAGTGTCCTACTCCGACTTCTCATGACCGGCTAGAAATCGATCTGGCCCTTATGTATTTTTGTCGCTCATCTCTTGGAGTCCTGTGCTCCATTAAAACACCTAGCCTGTTATAATCATTCTCTAGACACACACACACATCTTGCAGAACTCTATTCCTGCCCCAGTCTGCACTATACCCTCCCTTCCTTTAAAGGAAGATTTCAAACACCCACTATTGAATTGACGCCACCTCTCTGGCCTGTTTGTCCCTTACTCCTGCCAAGCAGAGTTCTGACCTAGTTCTGGATTGGCTCTTTCTTCTTCCCATCTCTATTGAAGAATTGCTTTCACACCAGGGTTGAATCTACTACTGTTATACTCATTGTATAGATTCATATTTGCGTTGTTCTATCTTTGAGTCATGGTCTATGCATTTATACATTTATAACAGTCCAATGATGTGTTCACTGTTGAGTCCATACTGTTATGATTTATATGTGCTACATTTACTGTCTTACAATTTATTGTTTGTTAACTTCTAATATACTGATGTTGGAGTTTAAATGTATTTGTACTGTGGAATTAAGTTTTTCCCAATAGGTCCTTGTGATTGTGATTTATATGTTTATGCGTATTACTCACTATCCAACGTGTTCTTATCTTTAAAGAGACCTGGTGCCAGATGTAAGAAGCATTTTTAAGGTCGCAGACGGCGCAATTCTCAGAAGCGGGATGTTAGCGTCCTCTAAATTGTTTTTTGGTATGTCCAAACACCAAACTGTGACTCTACAGAATCACAGTTTGTGTTTGCGAATCAGTAGTTGGAAGGGGTGTGTTTAGGGGGTACCTTCCACCGCCCAATTCACAGGAGTATGTTTTAATCTTTTCTGACTGAAATATGGTCACAAAACATTCATTTTTTACCAAATACTGAAAGATAGTGGTAACCGTTTGCAAAATCGGAAGTTGTCCCTACAGGACCCCTTTCCCTTTGAGAACGTTAAAAAAACAAATTTAAGAGCAGGCAATGGCCCCTCAGACCACTGCCTCTTAAACAATGAAACTTTTTAAACGTTTCATTTTTTTCTTTTGAAACACATCTTGTTTCCTTTCTGCTAAATGGACTGTGGTTAAAAAAAATTGCTTTATTGAAAAGAAATCATGTACATGGTGGTCGGCTGACCCGAGCAGGCCACCAACCCTGTGATAGCTAGCATTCCTATGGGGTCCCAAATTGTGACCTAACTCATTAATATTCATGAGTTAGGTCGATTTGCGGCCCACCAGAAATCACTATTTAAAAAAATAAAATAAATCATACATGAGGAATGGTGATTTCCTTATGGCGGTTTTCAGAAAATCGCTATGAGGAATGGTGATTTCCTTATAGCGGTTTTCAGAAAATCGCAACTAGAAAATCCCTATTTCTAATGTTAATACATCTGGCCCTGAATGGCCTATGGTCTTTCATGCCCTAAACAAAACTGTAAAATAAATAAATTTAAATATCTGGCTATATTTGTAGATGAAAACTTGAGGGCGCCTAGGGGAGGGGATCTGTGGAGAGAGATTCAATTCTGCTGGGGATCTCCATTCATAAACGGCACTGTTAGCAACTAACATACTGTGCACTAGTCTTCATTTGTGATTTTTATGTGCATAGCATGATGAAGTGTTATTCTGAACACATTGAATAAACTGGGAAGGATTACAGCACAGAATGTCGCCACACCTTCAAAAGAGGTTATGCTTAACACTGCCCCCTCATACATTTGGCTATTTCATCACCTTAGGAAGGATGAAAGACTGAGCAGATACTGGCATCATTCGGGACTAGATGCTTTAAATGCTATAGGTCAGTCTTTGCCAACAAGTAGCTCGTTAGCTACTGGTAACTCTCCAAGTACCTGTAAGTTGCCCTCCTGTGAGAAGCTGAGCCTAATAAATTAGAAAATTTGCATTGTCAAATTAATGTATGTACACCCAAATTCAATGTGTATTTCACACGAAAATGTGTGTGTTTTCACAACTCATAAGCTGATGGTTGGAGAAAAAGGGTTGCCAGGGGCATTACATGGGTGTGCCTTTCAAAAATAATTTTTTAGCATTGGTAAATGCTTTACTTTTGTACCTCTTTGGGGCAGTTTTGTTACCACCTTGGCCATCATTCCGGTTACATGGATAACTGCACGTTTGCCGATACCTTTAGACTGCAAAATAACTTATTTTTCCTTCTGTGTCTCTCCTTCGCGCTCATGCTCATGGCGGCCATGGCACCCTAAATCAGCTTGCCTATGTCAACTGTTTTACTTTTGATTTCCAATTTATGTGACAAGAAAAGTCCAGTTAGGAATTTGCAACGCTAACAGTTCTAACTCGAGCAAATGTGAGACCCATTGCATTGCAAATGCTTGTTTAAATTATTCTTTACTTTTTATTTTTATAAGTCAACACATGCCATTTTACCTAATACAGTAATCAGTTCTCACCAGTGTGCAAAGGCAGTATAATTTACAAATGCACTTTTCAGTGAGCCACTGTTATAACTCAAACAGTTAATCATGTTTGCTTACCCACATCACCCACACTGTTCATCGCCTATGCTCCCTGTCACAATTCTATATATATATATAATTGTGCTATAGATATATATATATATATATATATCTATAGCACAATTACCTGTCCAGGGAATGGACCAGTTGGAAATCTGTCTTCCAATGGTGTCTCCTACAAATGATCATCCTTTTGATAAATACCAGCAAACCTATATACTACTAATCATCTTGTCGACCATCAATGGTTTCTACATAGGTTTGTTACACTTCATCAATATCCAAACTATCAGTACAGTATCAAACTAGGACTGTTTTTGCACCATTCTCATTATAGCAGCCATTTGAACATTAACAAAAATATGATTGTTGTGCTGTAGAACACACGGTTGGCAAATAAAGTGTATTAAAAAACTTCAATATAAACTCTCCTTAAAGTCTCTCCAAAGCACCACTTTCATGTTCTTGGTTTCTTTATTATTATTTAGCCCTTTTCCAGCACCTTTCTAGTATATGGTGACTGTAGATTCAGGAACATTATTTTTTTAATCTAGTTCTAGATACTCAGCACCCCAGGGAAATGAGAATGAGTGTTTAAGTAGTAATTACACCTTATGCATGCTCCTTAATCTCCCTCCAGGGTAATTCCACCCTTTCTGCCAATGCTGTCCCACAGTAAACCCACCTGCCTAAGAAAAAGAGAAGGACTGAGTCTGTACACACCTACCTACTCCGCTGCATCTTCCTGACTCCATGACAGACTGGTTCATGTAAAGTGTATCTACCTAGGACCTGACCCCTCAGATTCTCACTTTTCACTCTTAGGTTATTCTTTCTGAAAAACGTGCCCCCCCCCACTTCTGCCCACTTTGCACTAGGTGAAAGACTCCCTAAACTCTATTCTAATAAGTAATGCGATTACAAAAAAAAAGAATGCAGAGATGCTAATACAACCCCGCATTCTGCATTAAGACAAACACCTCAGGATGAGATAGACGTTTCCCAGTGTAGAAAAGAACTGAAATCTTTTGTAGACAATGATTTTTTTTTTTTTTCAACAAAATGTAGCCTATGAATCACAGAGACATCTTCCTTTCAAACTTGTGTCTAAATTCTGGAAGATTGTGCATAAACCTTCAATATTGTCTAATTAAAGCTGTGTAGTTAACGTGAGTACATTATTCATCTAATCTACGTCATTCTCAAATTAACCGAAGTACACCCATGTTTCAATGATTGCCTGGTATTTTATTTTAGAGATTAATAAATGCTATCAAAGAAAGACAGAACAATAAGGCCCACAGTCTGGATGGCGTTCCGATTAATCTTTATAAAATTAACTTTAATCCGTCGGCTTTCCTTACTAACACTTGTCAATTTCTGATTCTTGGAAAATAAATGCAATTGTTAATAGGGACTATATGGAAGATTTCAAGTGCACTAGCCTAATTTCCATTACAGTCAAGGAGCTTAATAGCATTCTTCTCTCACGTCTTCAAGAATGGAATTGAGACTGGGGCATTTGGTAGATAGCAATGAGGCTTTAGACAGGGTGTGGGCAGTTAAAAAACAAAGCCACAATACATTGGCCTCCTGTGAAATATGGGAAACAGAAAACAGACGCATCTCCTTCTATGCCAGGATCAGAACCAATGCATTGCCTCAGCTGCACTCTCGATGTCAACGCAACCGGGATCAAAATACTTTTGTTCAGCGGGCATAAGTGGGTCCCTGTAACCAGCCCTGCGTTCCATCGCAGTCAGCCTGAACTCTTGACTGTCCTGGTCGGCGCGCCCAGATATCCCTGGTTGGCGCTTTTTGTTTCAAAGTGCTTTTCTACAGCTTATTCTTTAAAAGTTCATAACTCAAGTTCCACTTACTGGGTATTAGTTGTTTTAATCTTATTTTATTTATTAAATTAAGGTGTATTTTTCTAATCAAGTGCAGTATTTGTTGTATGGTATTTTCACTGTTTTAGTGTTGCACAAATACTTTACACATTGCCTCTAAATTAAGCCTGACTGCTCTGTGCCAAGCTACCAGAGGGTGAGCAGAGGTTAATTTAGGGTGTGTTTGCGACGTACCCTGACTAGAATTGTGGTTCCTGCTTGATCAGGGTGCATACCTCTGTCAACCAGAAACCCAATTTCTAACACAATTCTATTAACCCCTTGACCGCTACGGATGGTTACGTTCGTGGCTGCGCCTAATCATTACGTCTGTGTACCGGCCCTCAGGGGAAGTGATAGCGCTCTCCCCAAGGGCCGCCCCCCACCCCTCCAGGTCAGGGCTGGAAGGGGAATCGCTTCCCCACTGAACACCAGTGATATAGTCTTTTATGTTTAGGGAGCAACCCCTTCAGCAAGGATTGCTCCCTGGGGGGCCAAATTGTTTCTAGGCCATTTCTGCCCCCCCCGATCTGCCCCCAGGGGGACATGAAACCACTAGACACCAGGGATATTGAAAATGTCACTTACCCAGTGTACATCTGTTCGTGGCATCAGTCGCAGTAGATTCGCATGTTCTGCAATAGCTCGCCATCTGGTGTTGGGCCGGAGTGTTACAAGTTGTTTTTCTTCGAAGAAGTCTTTCGAGTCACGGGACCGAGTGACTCCTCCTTTTGTCTCCATTGCGCATGGGCGTCGACTCCATCTTCGATTGTTTTTTTTCCGCCATCTGATATATATATTTTTTTTTAACTTCTACTTACGTATAAGGGAAGCGGGCCCTTGGTAAGGGCCGCTCCCCAGGGGGGACAATTAATTTTTAGGCCATTTCTGCCTCCCCGGGGGCAGATCAGCCTAATATATTTTGTCCGATGCGCGGGGGGCAGAAACCTCTAGACACCAGGGATATATTTATATTTACTTTATGTATGAGGAGTGAACCCCTGGGGGGGAAATTTTATTTAGGCCATTTCTGCCCCTTAGGGGCAGATCAGCCTATTTTTGTTAGGCCTATCTGCCCCCAGAGGGTACAGAAATCACTAGACACCAGGGATTGGTGCGTGTATCCGTGTGTTTTGGTTTGGGGGCTGCCCCTTGGGCAAGGGTCGCTCCCCATGGGGGTACATTAATCGGCCTATTTTTGGAAGGCCCATCTGCCCCCAAGGGGGGCAGAAAGCCCACCAGGGAAGATTTGTTTTTCAAAATAAGAGGGTGGGGGTATGGCCATATGGGTGGGGGGGGGGGGGAGGGGTCAGAAAGTCTACTAGGTGGCATAGAATTTAAAAAAAAAAAAAACAACAAAAGAAATAGTGGGATTGTGGCTACCATAAGTATGGGCTTGGTTATGCCCCCACCCCAACTAAAGGGGGTAGCAGTCTCATCTCTCCCCCGCACTCTAAAACATCCTATCCCACAGCAAGCAAGAAGACATTTGATTATTTTGGGTTTTGGTTTTACATTTGGGCCATGAGAGCTTGGTAACTCTCAAAATCGCCCCACTTGGAATGGTGAGGGCTGCAGTTTTTTTAGTTTGGGACGCTGCCATGTAGAAAATTCCACAAGACCTAGACACATCTGAAAACTAAACATCTGGTTGATTTCAGTGTGGTGTGTTTCACATGTACCCGCAACATTTTCTTACCCACAAATTTGGTGTGGGTAGCTTATGTGGACAAAACGTTATGAGGGCCTAAGCGCGAACTGCCCCAAATAGCCCAAAAAAAAAAAAAAGGCTTTGCTCCTGAGGGGGAAAAGGCCTGGCAGCGAAGGGGTTAAGGAAACACACAAACTCAACAAAGACTATATTTTTTCACAAATGAGGGGGAAGCTGATAAATGGTGGCCTATACATGTAAATTAGTGGAAGGAAACTAAAGCTATCACAATTGTCATTACTCCACAATTATAACCAAATTCTTCCTAGGGGCTTATTACTTGGGCCCACGCTGCACAGGATGGGCTGGGGTGCCCCACCAGGTGCCTGCGAGACTCAGTTTGTGGCCTTGGTTTGCCCCTAAGAGCCCTGAGAGACGCTGCCCCTAGATTAAAGGATTTGTTTTGTTGGCATTTCGAACGTGGGCCCTATGTGCCTTGGAAAGCAGGAGCCCTTTGACTGTCCAGTGCATCCTCCATCCCGACTGCACTACATTTGGCCTGCCCATATCTAGTACCCCACAGATTCCTCACTGGCCATGAATCTTTGACCTGCTCATATGCCCTTCATTGTGGTTGGCGACCAGCATGCCCCAGCTATCGAATGCTGTGGGGCACCTTTAACATCGCAATCTGGGCCATGGTTAACTGCACATCGTATCATATATTCACCTGTCCTGTTTTTGCATTTAACACACCACCTCTGGGGCCTCAGAAGCACAAACTTATTGAGACCTGGCCCCACTACGGGCAGAGACGATTGTGGTGTTGGGGTCTAATGTGGGATCGTGCTTAACTCTCGCCCCCAGAAGTGTTTTATGGGTGGGGATTTTAATCTCATCCATGACTGAGATATGGAATGTTCTAATTCCAAATCGAGGATCCCCCATACTGTGGCAAAGCACTGCGCAATTTGATGAATACTAATTATTTACTCAATCTTTGGAGAGTTCGCCACCCTGGGATCAGAGAGGGTACATATTTCAACAGGATCATGAATCCTCGGCTAGACAGGATTACTGGTTGGGCAATCGCGATGTTTGTAGCTGGGTTGCTGGTTGACAATAGAGCATTTGCCTAGAACCACTCCCCAATAGTACTCACTCTTGCCCTCTCCGCCCGCAAACACACTGCATTTGCGTGGAGAACTTTCTCCCCAGGCACCATTAGACCCGGTCTTTTGATCAGGTATCCAAAGCGATATAACTCAATTCTTTGAGACTAATGAGGGCTTGGTGAAGTTTGGGGGCACGGTATAGAAAACATAAAATGTGTACATTATGGGGATTTGTGTGTCCAAATGATTCTCGATCCGAAAAGCCCTTCGGCGTTCGCTGGTGCTGTCTCCGACAGTTGCAGCATAACAGAGGCAGCCTATCAACCGTGTCTGGTTACAGAGCTTTAGACGACCCTCACGGGTTATAATGCCCTGGCTGTCAGCAAGTGCAAACACCTGCACCAATATAATGCAGCATGTGCATATGGGGAGAGCAATAAGTCATTGGCACAAGTACTGCAACAGCGGGGACCCTCATTTGTTACCCAACTGACCCTAGCTGATGGCACGATGATACTTGATGCTGAAGATATCATGAACGAGTTTGTAGAATATTTTAATCATTTATATATCCCCTGCCAAACAGCTACAACAGCAGTGTATACTGCCTACCTTGGTCGACTTACTTTGTCCTGACTGGAGTGACCCCAAAGGGCGTTCCTGGCTGAGCCTATAATTGTAAAAGAGATCACTGCAGCTATAAGTGGGTTGCCTACCTGCAAACCCTCAGGACGGGATGGCCTTACATCTGAATTCTATATGGCCTTCTCAGCCATCCTTGTTCCTCAATTCTTGCAGGTACATGAAGAGGCATTACAAATAGGCATCGTGCTTCCTTCCTTACAGGAAAGTATTCTAATAATGCTTCTCAAACCAGACAGACCCTCCGAATGTCCAGAATCCTACCAGACCCTCTCATTAATACATACTGATGCTATAAATACTCACTAAAGTATTGTCTAACAGGCTGACTATTCTACTCCCAGACTTCATCCTGCTTGACCAAGCTGGGTTCATACCCAGCTGTTCCACCTTTCAATCAAAGGACACTTTTCCACCAACTCGTCCACCAACTAAGATCAGATGAATAAGTGGTGGCTGTCTTTCCTGGACGCCACTTAAGCTTTTAATTCTCTTTAGTGGCCCTTTCTCTTTGGGGACCTGAATAAAATTGGGATCCCTGATCCCTGTTTGCACTTTATTTAGCTACCCTACATGTCCCCCTCGACAGGCATCCGCATTTATGGATTATGATTAGACCCCATCCCAATTGGGAAAGGCACTCGTCAGGGCTGCCCCTTGTCACCATACTTTGCCGACTGAACCATTAGCCTCAGCTGTTTGTCAGCTTCATGGATAATAGGTGCTTGACATTCTTGCCACACAATCTTGTAATATTGCTTTATGCAAATAATATTACTCTTTATATGAGTAACCCAGGAGTTAATCTAGACCCTGTCATATGTGAGTTTTTGCTGTTCTGGGTGGTGTCAGGCATAGCAATTTACTTGCCCAAGCCCTCCATCGTATCCTGCTATTACAATTAACTCAGTTTGACCACCCCTATGTTTGGGTAACTAACTTCCTAAAATATTTTGGGATTTGAGTCAGTGCTAACAAGCAGGAAGTAATTCTTGAGAATTTTGGAGTAGCGATTAACACGCTGGAAAAGCATATCTGATGGTGAATTAAATTGACACTCTCTTTGATTGAGCGTGTGACTATCATGAAGATGGTCATCATCCCAAGGCTGCTTGATTTTTTATGGACATATCTATCCAGGGAATCATTTTTTTCATACACTGAGCACCCATAAGGTGGGTCATGTTTGAGGAGGGGGACAACCAGAACTCCGCTGGGAATTCCTGATTCTCCCCTATGATCTTGGCGGTCTCGCAGCCCAGAATTTTGAGCTTTATTACCTTTGCACATAAGCCTCATTTGCTCAGTACTGGCTTCCGCTTCCCCTTTATCTGACCCACTTTGCGCCTAAGCATGACCAGGTACATCCTACCCGTCTTCCAGCTCTGACTGGAGAGGCCCCACAACAATCTTGTAGTGAAATCGACAGTTGCATGTACACAACTGTGGTAGATGTCAAGTCTCTTTGACATCTTATTAGATGGTAGAATGTAAGGGATTTCACTCCTGAGGCAGATGTCATACATGACATCATATTAGACTCTTGTGGGGAGGAATGTTCTAGCTAGAGCTTATGGAGAGCTGATGGAGAGAGATGGATGTCTTCGGTTGAATGTGGATAAGATACTCCTAATAAAGAACCTACTCGTCATATTTGAACATCTCATCTTTATTACATTTGGCGACAAGCTTATGGAGACTTTGGGAGTATCTTAACACAGTTTCAAGTAAGTAATCGGTTGGATCTCCTGTTTAGGAACACTATTTCTCCATCTTTCTAAAGAAGATTTTAAAGGAAAACCTGTTTATTCATCGCCTTTATTCTACATGCCGGTGAGCCTGACTTTATTTCCATTGCGAACCTTTAAATATTACTTTTTACCCTTGAAAACATTATTATTTGAAAATCAGCTCACCGCTTGTGGTTTGGAGTTGCGCGCCTTCACAATAAGAAGGATTCCAGGCTGCGCCTTTGCGTGCGTGTGTTCGCTCTCTTTTGGTGCCGAGAAGAACTGCACGCGTGCTGCGCGTTGGTCTTACCTGCTTATCTGCCGAGGGCATTCAGTTGTGAGCTATGAGCTGTGAGTCACCAAGGAAGAGAACGAAGTCTCTGCATTTACGAGGGCATTCAACCTGGGGTTCGCAGAAGAAGTAAAGGAAGTTCTTCAGTAATTACCTCACGGAGTGTACAAGGGAGATTTTCTTTAGAAAACAATCCGAATGCTTTTCTATTTTACAACATCATAGACCGCAATAGATAAAGGAAATGTTTGTTAGAGCACCGACCTTTTGCCACATAATATGTCTATAAGGTTGTAATTAGACATATTTTATCCACCGCATCCATATTTGTTTTTTTTATCCTTTTCTTCTTTGAGGAGCAAACAGTGCAGTTGCACAATTACATATTAGTGAATTTCATAATGCAGAATATATCACCTCCACCCTTTTTCTGGACCATACCTGGAGAACCACCCATAAAATGGTCTAAATGGAAAAAGATATTTCTTCACTATTCCAGAATATGTGGAACTAATTTATCTAATGAAAGAAAGACGGCTTTGCTTATGCATTGGTTAGGGTGTGAAGGACAAGAATTTTTTTTAATCCTACCTGACACAGGTGATGAAGGAATGGATTTAAATGAGTTTGAAATATGTTTGAAAAAACTAGACCTGCATTTTTTACCAGAAATTAGTACCATTTTGGAGCGGTACCATTTTGGCATGAGAGAGCAAAAACCTGGGGAAAGTATTGAAGAATACATCCCTGCTTTAAGGAAGTTGGCATCTACATGTAAGTTTGGAGCTACTATTGATGAACGCATTAGAGATCATTTTATGGTAAGGTGTTCTAGCGATAAAATCAGACAAGAATTTTGGAGCAAGCATGATCCATCCTTACATGAGGTGATCATCCTAGCTAAGGGTGTGGAACACACTTTAACTTGTGTAGAGGAATTAGAAAGAGGAAAAAATTCAGCAATAAATAAAATTACTACAACAAAGGAACATTTAAGGAAAGAAGTAGATAGTGATAAAGAAGAGAATAAAATTATTCAAGGACAGTGGACCAGGTTCAAAGACACAAGGTGTTTCTGTTGTGGGAATATTGGTCATTATGCCTCATATAAGAAATGTCCTGCCATCAATATGACTTGCAAACTGTGCAAACAAGAGGGTCATTTTGCCAAGAGTTGCTAGTCTACCAAAAGTCAAACGTCTGTGAAAGTTGTTGAAGACTGCATTCTATTGGTTTCTATGTGCACTCAGAAGAAAAGACACCCAAAAGATATTGTTACTATTTTAGGTGTTGAGAGTGAAGTACTGTTTGACTCAGGAGCATGGTTAACTTTGTTATCAAATGATGTATTTGACAAACATTTAAGTCACAAAGTTAACGTGAAAGATCCTGATGTTACTCCCGGTGCGTATGGTGGGCAAATCATTGAACTGAGAGGTTACTTTGAGTCTGAAATTTCTTTCAAAACGAACACAATTTTCGGTAAAATGTATGTTCCGGTTAAAGGGGACAGTGTTTTGAGTTGGCCGCACCAGAGGGAGATGAATATTATTCTGGATCCCAATTCATCCACCCCTGTTATGATCAAGAATGAGTTTATTGAAAAGTTGCAAAGGGTTTGTGAACTTTCAGTGCAAGATGGAAAAGGAGAAGTTCCACCAGAGTTTGTTAAAGATTATAAGGAAGTGTTCAGTGATAGATTAGGTTGTCTAAAAAAGTACATTCATCGCATAAAGATTAAAAAGGGGTCTGTTCCTGTGGCTGCCAAAGTGCGTCCCATTCCCACCTCTATGAAGGATGATGTTGAGAAAGAAATATGTAGATTATGTGATGAAGGGATAATTGAGCCAGTAGAATCGTCTGAATGGATTTCTCCCATAGTAGTCATACGCAAACAAATGGGAGAAAATAGATTATGCGTGGATTTGAGAAATCTTAATAAGTGTTTGGTCAGTGATCAATTTCCGCTACCTAACAAAACTGAGATGGTCGCGTTATTACACGGGTCTAAATATTTCAGCAAGTTAGATTTGACCTCAGCATATCATCAAGTTATGTTACAAGATGACTCAAAAGACACTACCAAGTTCATCACGCCCTTTGGAACTTTTAGATTCAGAAGAATGCCTTTTGGGCTGGTGTCTGCTGCAGCGTATTTCAACGTATGATGTACAACTTGTTCGTGTCAGAACCTGGAGCAAAATGTTTCCAGGATTACATTTTAATACATGGACAAACTGAAGCAGAACATGAGACAAAAGTTAGGAGGGTTCTTACCATTTTGAAAGATCATGGTTTGACCCACAAACTTAAGAAGTGCTCTTTCTGCAAAACTGAAATTGAATATCTGGGCCATAAAATCACTTCAAAGGGTTTGTGTCCAAAGGAAGATCTTGTCACGAACATTTTGAAACTTTGTAATCCAGAAAAGAAAGAGGAACTGTTGTCTTTTCTTAGAATGGTAGAATTCCATGCCAAATTCTTACCAAATCTAGCATCTAAAACAGTTCACATACATGCGTAAACTGCTAAAAAAAAAGGGGATTGAATTTGCGTGGGATGATAAATGTAAGGAGGAATTTGAAATTATAAAAAAGGAATTGTCAACTGTTGAGAGTTTGAACTCGTTTGATCCGGATAAGAAATGTGTGATCATGACAGATGAAAGCATGAGAGGTCTAGGGGCTGTTTTGTTACAGGATATGGGTGAAGGTGATCTCAAGCCCATAGTGTACTGTTCTAGGACTTTACCAGGTGCTGAAATGAATTATTCTACGATTGAGAAGGAAGCCTTGAGTGTATTTTGGGCAGTCAACAAATTTAAGAATTTTGTGTGGGGAAGAGAATTTCAGATTGTCACTGACCATAAACCTCTGGTGGAGGTTTTCATGAAAAAAGGTCTAGATATGATTTCAAGTAAGATTAGTAGGTGGATTGTCGGACTACAGGACTTCTGTTTCAGGGTGTTCTATGTTCCAGGACCCAATAACAGGATTGTTGATTGTTTATCAAGGCTTAGTTCTGAAACAGAAGAATGTTTCGGAAAGGATCAGGAAAATGAAGTTTGTGTGTGTAGTATAACAGGAGGAATTGTGGAAAAAGATGAATGGTTGAGAGCTGTGGTGGAAGATTCTTTGTTACAGTGTGTGTGCAAAGGACTTAGTAATGGGTGGGGGTTGAATGTGAAGCGTGATGAGGAGTTGTCTATGGAGAAAGGCCTACTTTTGCGTGGTTTAAGATTAGTTGTTCCTGCTGCTCTGAGGGACAAAATTATAGAATTGGGACATGAAAGACATCAGGTAATGAGTAAGACAAAAGCTAGAACTCGTCTTAACTATTGGTGGCCAGGTATGGACCTCATGATTGAAAGGAAGGTTAGAGAATGTCCAGATTGCTGCAATAGTGACAAAATGTACAAAACTAGAGTACCACCTATGTGTGTTAGAGATGTTCCAAACAAACCTTGGGATGTAGTAGCTGTTGATGTAGTTGGACCTATTCACGGGAAAGGTGGATCCAACTATATCCTGGTTTTGGTGGATCAGTTTTCCAGGTGGGCTGAAATAGGTATCAGTGGTAGCATGGAAACTAAGAAAATAATGTAATTCTTTAGTGAAATTTTCAGTCGTGAAGGTTTGCCGAATACTATTGTGACTGATAATGGGCCGCAGTTTCTGTCTTTTGAAATGGAGGAATACTTTAGGTGCAGAGGCATTGAACATAGAAAGTGTTCTTCATATCATCCCGAAGGAAATGGTACAGTGGAGAGATTTAATAAATGTACAAAGGAATGTATACAATTGGAAGTTGCAGCAAGCAGTAATTGGAAGGCTGGTCTTAAAAGGTTTCTTCATGCTTACAGGTTCTCTCCTCACTCTATCACTGGTAAAGTTCCTTTTGAACTTTTTAAAGGTCGGAGAGCTAACACGCAGTTGGCACCAGGTTGGGTATGTTGGGGGAAAAATGACAGTGTATCTTGGCGGAACATGAGAGGGGAAAATGATTGTGAGAAGAAATGTATACAAAGAAGGAAAGAATATTTTGATAAAAGAAAGAACACATGTAACATTGAAGTGAAGGTGGGGGATGAAATTCTAGTTAGGAAACCAACCTTATGTAAAAGTTTAAGTAAGTTTATGGGTCCATTCGAAGTCATCAAACTATTCAGGAACGCTGTTAAGATTAAGGAAGGAAGGGTATGGAATCTCAATCGGGTTGTCATTTCAAATAATATGTCATGTCTCTAAGTACAGGTACATAGTTTTTCTATAGTTTCCTTTGTTTCTATCCTTTTGTTGTGTTTTGTTTTTAATATGTTAACCATGTATATGGTCTTTAAGGGGGAAGGTGTGTGGTAGATGTCAAGTCTCTGACATCTTATTAGATGGTAGAATGTAAGGGATTTCACTCCTGTGGCAGATGTCATACATGACATCATATTAGATTCTTGGGGGGAGGAATGTTCTAGCTAGAGCTTATGGAGAGCTGATGGAAAGAGATGGATGTCTTCGGTTGTATGTGGATAATATATTCCTAATAAAGAACCTACGCATCATATTTGAATATCTCATCTTTATTACAACAACAAGCTTTGTTGTGTTTACAGATTGTGCGTGGTCATCAGACATTATGCTCTCCTAAGCAGCTGATACTTCACTTCCTATTGCATTTTATTTTTTACACAGAGATTAGCTGCCCTGAGAGTACCGGTTTGGGAAGTGGTGGAGTTGGATGGTCTTTTCTCTGTTGGACAATTCTGCAAGAGATTGGTACTGGCAAATCCGCTTGACTTGCTAGACCTCTTCACTTTTTTCATATCCAGGCAAAGGTCTGGGCATGTTACCCAGAGTTCCCAGCAGCCCTAGCTGAATGTAACTCTCCTCCTCACAGTGTTCTCCTCCGGACATCTCCTATCTCGCCTCTATGATTCTGCACAATCTGAGATGCTCCTGGGCTTGCAACATGCCAAGACCTTATGGGAAGCGGCCTTGGGCAATACGATCTCTGACAAAGAGTGGACAGGCACATGTGGTCTGACGCAGTTCTTGCCCCAGACGGCGAGCTTCACCTTAGCATTTTTCTATTCCTTCATCAGACATATTACACTCGGTCTAAACTGAATAAGTGACTGGCCATCCTGTGTCTCCCAACGGAGCTGCCATATGACAACAAACATTTTCTTGCCCTGGCTGTGCTCCTCGATAAATCCCGTGTATAGGGCTAAAGACGTGTGCCCTCCACTCAAGAACAGTTGCTGGATATGGAGTATTGTCAAGAATAGTTAGAGCTATATTATTCAATGCTCCTCCACTCTAGTAGGACCAGGACCATTTGGGGGTGCTTTCGGGGATATCTCCTCGCATAGACACTGGACTTATTGTCCCAATATCCTGAAAACTTAATTGATCCATTAATCTGTTTATGGGTTTACCTGTGCTGAAAAGTTCTTGCTAAGATCTACACCTCCATCATGAATTTCTGTATATGTCTTACCACTGTATACTATGTTATGTATGAATTGCAACTTGATAATTTTTTACTCCCCAAGGTGGCACCTAACTGATTCCATATTAATGATTGTAGTATGAGTGGGGGATGCAGCTATTTCTTATTGTTGTAATGGATAATTGTTATGAAATGATAAATAAAAATACTAATCGTGGTATGGGATTACCATATTTTATTTTTATAAACACCATACACAATTCATAATTCAACCACATCTTTGATGGTTCCATAATACTGAAGAAAATCTCTAAGATATAATTCTTGTATGAAAATTACAAATATTAAATTTTGGAAATCACAGGTTAATGTGGGGATTTTCTTTTCACATGATCTAGAATTTTATATGTCTTTCTCTCTCACAGGCTTACAAAATAGGTTTGGCTTGAAAAATCTTAAATTCATTGCAATGCTACTCCTGGAACATATTCAAATCTGTTACCAGACTTTCTTAATTAGAACTCTGTCTAAGCTTAATTAATATTTCTGGTGAGACTGCTAAATAAGTGTGTAAGACATCCAACTACAAATGTATCAAATCTACTACATGTCAACAAATTCTGAAACGGTGAACTCTCTCAGTCTTTATCCTGGGATGATTGATAAAGAATATGCTCATTTATTACCCAGGCTAGCCACGTGTTTTTTCTGTACCAATCACTAAAGCATAAAGATACTAAAAACATATTATTAATTGCTCTATTTTCAAATTTTATTCTGATGTATGTGACCGAATTATTACTAGGGAAGTGGCTATGGTTTCTATCACCTAACTTTCTAAGTCGTAGTTGAAGCATCACTTATCTTGGAAACCACTGTACATATATTTTTCCTATTGCTCTGGATAATTTACTATAGTTGCATACTTTGATCTTGACCACTATTATACATATACATTTTTGTTGTATCTCCCATAACCGTAATATTTAAATATTGCCTATGTCATCTTTGGAAAAACATTCTATATACATAGTATAGGGTCAAACCACTGGTTTCTGACTGGCCTGGTCTCTTTTCCTGTGCAGTACAGTCATGTCGTAAGTCCTCTTATGTCCTCTTACAGGTGCTCTACATAAAAGCATTCTTGGTCCACCCTGAAACTATTGCTACTGAAATCCTCCTGAAGCCATGTATATTAAACATTACCAATTCACACCAGCAAACCTGGCCTATGTTTTGGGCTCAGGCTTCTACATAAAACCTAAATATCGAGGCATACGGCATGAAGAGGTTGCGTTTAAGTGTTTAGTAGAAATTTTCAATTAAAGTCCACTCAGGAGGACAATGTTGAAATGCTTGCTCATTAGTCACCAAATTTGTGGTATGATTGTAGTGCATATTCTACACCACAAACTAACCTGCATTTCGATAAAGTGAGATATATTTCGTAGAAGTGAGTGAAAGTTCAACAGTTGTTTTTTTTTTGCTCCTTTATTCATGCACATTTCTGCAAGTCTTCCTGGGTTAGGGAAACCAGCACGAGATGTGTACCCCTAGATAACAGCAACATAAATTCAACCAATTAGAAAGTGCTGAACAATATAATGCAGTTTTCATAATCACCTACCATACTTCACATCTGGAACAGTTACTGAGCTCTCTGCGATGTTAGTAGACAAAATGATCTGGTACAAACAGAACAAAAATCAGTTAGGACGATTTTTTTTTAAAGCTGTCATTTAAATGTATACAGTCATGGATAAGCATGGTCTGAATCACACAAGTCGAACACTCATTCAGCAGATCTGCTAAATCAGTCTGGAATAACAAAACAAATCTGAGGCCCTTCATGCAGTACAAGGAGAGAAGGCAAGATGAATGAAGAATTAAATGGGAGGAGACAGGGACGAAACCGCATGAGGACAATACTTTGATGTTAATGTTACACTTCTGTCCACTTTTTTTTTCCTATCAGGGCAACAGACCATACTACAGAAGAGTCCACAGTCTCATCTCTCCCCTTCAATGCTTTTCGCAACCAATTCTGCGTCATTTTGGCAAAAAACTATTACAAAGAAAAACTCGTAGACCGACAAAAAATAAAGATTGACATTTTAAGATGGACACATCTTTTGCCTTAAATTAACTGACGACACCCATTAACGAGAAGCACTTCTACGAATTAGATTTAATTGAATCACAACGCACTTTGGATGCTTATGGAAAAAAACAAAAAAGGTTTTAACAGAGGCTCAGTATTATTGCTAGTGACCCAGATTAATTCACGTTTACGATCTATCCTATTCTGTTTTTCTCTGTACAAGTCTACAATACCTTGTTTACTGTGTCCTTATATTTTTTTTGTGAAAGAGTGACAATACCAAAGTGCATTTTACATCCCTAAACATAGGATGTACATCATTGACTTGGACTTAACAACTTTGAAACATTTCTCCATGCAGGAGAGGAGGTGGGTTGTTGATGGGTGTTTTCAGGTTGTGAAAGCCTGAGAAACCATGGAGTCACAACAGAGGGGTCATGGACTTGAACGGGGTACAGCTTTGTGCTTGAGCAACCAGACCTACTGTTCCCAAAAATACAAAAAAAGGCTTCTGAATTAACCTCCTGTGTTTTGGATTGGTGTAATGGATTTTAGGTTTGTACAGCTTCTAAACCAGATCTGGAAATCTGCTCTGTGTAGGATTTCTCTAGATCACCTTGTGGTTATCAGCTTTTTAAGAGGTGGCAAATGCTTATGATATGTGACACACAGTGGCACTAAATATGCTATCAGACCTGGTGACATGTAGGACCCCAAAGCTCAATCTGTCCAAAACCTAGCATGCTCTAATTTCTCTAGATTTGTGCTCATTCCTTTACTCAAGATAATGCTGGTATTTTGTAAACATCTACCACAGACTTGCATTGATAACTTATTAAACTGGACTTGACAATTCTCATATCCTCCAATTTCATTCAGTATAATCTTGTCTGCTTCAGATAGTGTTACATTTCTGATTACTTTTTTGCAGCTGTTTCAAAGACATTGTTAACCAATTCTTTAAAACACACAGTGCGGACATAGGCTCCTCCACCCAAAGGAGTACTGCTCTTGCACCATACGATATTGCCTGCTTGGTGTTCAATTCTACCTGAACTATGGGTTTGCTTCCATTGCAATGTGCAAATTGCATTATCTTCAGCAGGCGGCAAGGACTATTTGGTAAAGGCAAAGGTCATCTTGAAAGAATACTGACAAAATCAACTCACTGTGCATGTTAACAAAGTACACATTTGAAGTACCTTCTAGAGCAGTACTTTAATGCAGCATAACACTAGTCAGGGAGAATTTGTTTTGCAAAAAATACTATAATATAAATACCAAAGTAATTAATTTATTGAAAATTCTCACTTATCCTCTATTATAGTGCTTTTAAAATGAAATACTTAATGTATATGACTAGAGTGTGCTTTTTTGTTTTTATATGGGGCTTGGGGTCAACCATTGTTTCTTTTTAAAAGGACTAAGGGTTAGCCATTGCTTATTTCAGGTGTCACCTGCCACCCCATGGATCCTTCAGCATCTTTTCACTGAGCTCTAGATTCCCCAGCCCTGGTATGACACACCACAGCTTCTGTTGTAAATGAATATTTGATTTCAAGGTCTGGGTTTTCACAGAAAAGCTGTCAAACAGACCTACTACTTACAATGTATGAAGAGTGGACTTTGGGTGCGCCCCTTTCAATGACTGGCTTCCTTTCTTCCACCTCGCTCTTTCAACCACTAGACTGAGACACTGACATTCACTTCTTTGCTTGTCCCAGGGAATTATTTGTCTCAAACCTAAAGCTAGAAGTAAGTCTGTATGTATCCTTCCACCTCCACTCCAGTGCCTGCATTGAACTACATGTCAGACTACTTTTCAACTATATCTCTCTCCAACTGCTCCTACTGGCTCTACGGTGTGCTGCGCCTAGCATGCTAACACTGTATGCATTAGCATTTTGAACCCAGACCTACAGGCAATGCTAATTATGTTTTTTTAGCTGTGAGTATATTAGTCTGCTGTGTGCTCTGTTCTCAAACTTCACTGAATCCTGCTTACTTCACACACTTATCTGTCATGATTTGAGACAGCGAAATGACACCATAATGAGGATACTTTCCAGATGGGTTCCTTTTCTTATTCACCTAAGCAGCCATGTACCTTGCAGTGGTTCTTTTACCAGTGCGTCCTGACAGTTGTCATTAGGAAATGTTATACTTTGACATCTATGGCAGTAAGCACACATGTAATCGTAAATTGTATTTATACAGCTCTTACTACCCTTGATGAGATTAGTTGTATAGGTTTTTTTTCCCCTTTTGCATTAGTTGCATTAGGTTTGTGTTCTTCATTTCTTGTGTATTTAGTAGAGTTTAGAGTAGGGATAAAGTAGGGATAGAATAATGTTAATGGATTTGAAGGGGGACGTAGGCAGTTATTTTCTAAGTAGTGTTCTTCTGTTAGTTGGGTGTCATTGGTACAAATAAAGGGAACTTTAAGAAGGAAGTTTGGGAGTTCATAGTAGTTAGCAAGGTTTGGGTCAGATAAAGGAGGGATGGTCGGCACATATAGATAGAATGTTTTTAAAAATTGGAGCAGGACAAGGGACAAAGAGGAAGCTTGTTGGCTTGCTTGCTTTGACAAGGATCCAGAAATGCAATGAAGCTGTACACGCTGTACCCTGGAAGGTTTTGTTAGAAACAGGCTGCAGCTGTTTAAATAAGAATCCAAAATATTTGCTTTAGTTGTGTAATGGTTAGCCAGCTTATTACAAACTTCTTGAGACATGGGGAGCGTAGCATCTGATTTTTCGGTTATGGAATTCTGCAAGTACTTTATAGAACTCTTTGTTGGCACACTTGCATTGTGGATTCCATTGAAACAGTACATATACGGAAAATGTCACTTACCTAGTGTACATCTGTTTGTGGCATGTAGTGCTGCAGAGTCACATGCTGTGCATAGTCCGCCATCTAGTGTTGGGCTCGGAGTGTTACAAGTTGTTTTTCTTCAAAGAAGCTTTTCCGAGTCACAATATCAATGGACTCCTCCTCTGGGTGATCGTGTGCATGGGCATCGAGTCTTTTGATAAACTGTTTTCCTGCAGGAGGGTGAAGTAAGGAGTAAAGAGTTGTATATGTACACACACATATATATATATATATATATATATATATATATATATATATATATATATATATATATATATATATAGTGAGTTAAGAAGATGTCCATGCGGTGTATATACATATTTACTTAATAGAGTACCACAATGGCTACAGGCTTCCGGGGAGGAAGGAGGGTGCATGTGAATATGCAGCACTGCATGCTGCAAACAAATGTACACTAGCTAAGTGACATTTTCCGTTCAATGGCATGTGTAGCTGCAGATACACATGCTGTGCATAGATTGAAAAGCAGTCCCCTCCTAAAATAAGCGGTGGCTAGCCTGTAGGAGTTGTAGTAGTCTGAAATATTGTTTTAAGCACTGCTTGACCAACATTTGCTTGTTGGCAAGAGAAAACGTCCACACAAAAGTATTTTGTAAATGTGTGTGGTGTAGACCATGTGGCTGCTTTGCATATGTCTGCTATAGGTATATTTCCTGAGAATACCATCAAAGCTCCTTTCTTCCTAGTAGAATGTGATTTAGGAGTTACTAATAGTTGTCTTATAGCTTTAAGACACGTTTGAATACACTTTACTATCCATCTGGCTAATCCTTGTTTGGAAATGGGATTACCTTTATGAGGCTGTTGAAAAGTCACAAAAAGTTGTTTAGATTTTCTAAAATATTTTGTTCTGTCTATATAATGTATTAGAGCTCTTTTGAAATCAAGAGCGTGGAGAGCTCTTTCAGCAACTGAATCTGGCTGTGGAGAGGAGACTGGCAATTCCACTGACTGATTTATGTGAAATTGTGAGACCACTTTGGGTAGGAAGTTGGATTTGTCCTAAGTACTATTTTGTGTTTGTGAATTTGGAAGAAGGGCTCTTCTAAAGTGAATGCTTGAATTTCACTTACTCTCCTTAAGGAAGTAATTGCTACTAGGAAAGCAACTTTCCATGAGAGAAACTGAAGTGCGCAAGAATGCATGGGTTCAAATTGTGGACCCATATGCCTATCGAGCACAATGTTAAGATTACAGGCTGGAGATGGTGGAGCTGTAGGTGAAATAACAATTTTAAGGCCTTCCATAAAAGCTTTAATGACAGGAATTCTAAACAGAGAGATATGCTGTTTGTTTTGGAAGTAGGCTGATATTGCAGTTAAATGAATTTTAACAGATGAATATGCAATACTTGCTTTATGTAAGTAAAGCAAATAGCATACAATATCCTGTACGGATGCCTAAGTAGATTAATGTTTTTGGGTTGATAGTAATACACATAACATTTCCATTTAGATGCATAGCACTGCCTAGTTGTAGGTTTACTTGCTTCCCTTAGAATGTCCATACATTATGATGGAAGCTGTAGATATCCAAACTCCACGACCTCAGGAGCCAAATTGCTAGGTTGAGCATATTGGGATTGGGATGTCTGATTTGACCTTTGTTTTGACGCAACAGGTCTGGTCTGTTTGGGAGCTTGTGATGTGGTGCTACAGATAGATCCAATAGTGTTGTGTACCAGTGTTGACGTGCCCACCTGGGAACTATGAGTATTATAGTGAGGGAAGAGTTCCGGATCTTGCTGACCAGAAATGGAATTAGAGGGAGAGGGGGAAAAGCGTAAGCAAATATCCCTGACCAGTTGATCGATAGAGCATTGCCCTTGGATTGAGGGTGTGGGTACTGGATGCGAAGTCTGGGCATTTTGCGTTTTCACGTGTTGCAAAAATGTCTACGTTTGGTGTTCCCCACATGTAAAAGTAATGTCAGATTACATGTGGGTGAATCTCCCATTCGTGTATTTGTTGCTGCATCCTGCTTAAGAGGTTCACTAGTTGGTTGGGTATCCCTGGGATGTGCTCTGCTAGTAGGTGAATGAGATTGTGAATTGCCCACTTCCAAATTGTTTGTGCTAGAAGGGATGATTGGGATGAGTGTGTCACCCACTGCTTTTTCAGATAGTACGTTGTTGTCATGTTGTCTGTCCTTAGTAAGACTGTCTTGTGTGTGATCTGTGGCTGGAATACTTTGATTGCTAAGAATACTGCCAGCAATTCCAAGTGGTTTATTTGGTAAATCTGCTGGATTGAGTCCCATCGTCCCTGTATTGTAAGATTGTCAAGATGGGCTCCCCAACCAGTCATTGATGCATCTGTGGTGATTATGGTCTGTGGCACAGAGTCTTGAAATGGCTGCCCATTTGATAAGTTGGTGTGATTCCACCATTGCAGAGAGGTGTAAGTCTGGCAACCCAACAACACTAGATCGTGAAGTTGACCCCGTGCCTGAGACCACTGCTGTGAGAGACACTGTTGTAGGCATCTCATATTTAGGCGTGCATTGGGTACTACCAATAAGCAGGATGCCATCATTCCCAAGACTTTCATGGTAAATCTTACTTTGTAAGATTGATTGTATTTTAGTTGAGATATGGGACTTTGGAACACTTGAATTCTTTGTGGGTTTGAATAAGCTAATGCTGAGTGTTCAGAATTGCTCCCAGATATGCTTTTGTTTGTCCTGGATGAAGGTGAGACTTCTGGTAATCGATTGTGAACCCTGAACTATGTAGGGTATTAATTGTGTATTGTGTGTGTCGTTGACAAGTTTGAATGGTACTGGCTTTCATTAGCCAGTCATCTAGATAGGAAAAGATGTGTATGCACTGTCTTCTGAGGTATGCTGTAACCACTGCTGTGCATTTGGTAAATATTCTTGGTGCTGTTGTTACTCCAAAGGGTAGAACGTTGAACTGGTGGTGCTTGTCTGCTATTACAAACCTTAGGTACTTGCGGTATGCTGGATGTATAGGAATATGGAAGTAAGCACCTTTTAGATCTAATGCTGTCATGAAGTCTTGTTTTTGTAACAAAGGGATGACATCCTGAAGAGTGAACATGTGGAAATGCTCTGAAAGAATATATTGATTGAGAAGCCTGAGATCAAGGATTGGTCTGAGTGCGCCATCCTTATTTGTATGAGGAAGTATAAAGAATATACTCCTGTTCCTTATTGATTGATAGGTACTACCTCTATAGCACCTTTGAGTAGAATAGATTCTACCTCTTGTTTTAACAGAACAAAGTGTTCAGGAGAAAGCCTGTGTGAACGAGGGGGAAATGTTTGGTGGAGTGGAGATGAGTTCTAGGCAATAACCATTGTGGATAATTGACAGTACCCATTGATCTGATGTAATTTGTTGTAAATGACGGTGGAAATATTGCAGTCTTCCTCCCACAGGAGATGTGTGCTGTGTGGGGATGCAGAGAAAGTCACTGCTTTGATGAGGTGGAGGCATGTCTTGTGGCAGTGGATTTGCCCCTTGTTAGAAATGGGGTCTTTGGTTGACAGTCAGGTTACCCCCTGTTCAAGCAAGGACCCTCACTCTAGTCAGGGTAAAAGAGAATCACCCTCAGCTAACCCCTGCTTACCCCTTTGGTAGTTTGGCAGAGCAGTAGGCTTAACTTCAGAGTGCTAGGTGTAAAGTATTTGTACCAACACACACAGTAACTTAATGAAAACACTACAAAATGACAACACCGGTTTAGAAACATAGGAAATATTTATCTAAACAAAACAAGACAAAAACGACAAAAATCCGACATACACAAGTCAATTTATGAATTTTTTAGGGATTAAACTCAAAAATTGCGCTTAGAAACAAAAATGCTTCGATGAGATGTTAATACGGCGTTGTGACAGAGTCGTTCCCAACAAGCCGACACCAGCGGCGCCGGACACGGAGTCGTGTAGACCCCCAAGTACAGTACCTTTGGTGAAGAGTGAAAACAAGCCGATGCGCGAAGTCGGGAATCGCGGCGTCTGTGCGAAACGTTGAATCCGTGCACTTCGAGCGGCGTCGGTCACGACGTGGTGCGGCGACTTCCACGGAGTCGTGGACTTCAGCGGGGCTGCTGCAGCGTCGTGCCTGCGAAGAGCATCGCGTTCTAGCGAGGGTCACGCCGTCAGGTGCAGGCGGCGTTACCGGATTCAGCAGCGGCGTCGGTCCGAAGTCATCCGAAGTTGATTTCCTTGGATTCCACCAGCTTTCCTTTCAAGGGCCCAGGGACTGGATAGGGCACCACTTGTCGGGGCAGGAGTCTCTCCAGAGACTCCAGGTGCTGGCAGAGAGAAGTCTTTGCTGTCCCTGAGACTTCAAACAACAGGAGGCAAGCTCTAACTCAAGCCCTTGGAGATTTCTTCACAAGATGGAAGGCACACAAAGTCCAGTCTTTTCCCTCTTACTCTGGCAGAAGCAGCACTGCAGGAAAGCTCCACAAAGCACAGTCACAGGCAGGGCAGCACTTCTTCCTCAGCTATCAGCTCTTCTCCAGGCAGAGGCTCCTCTTGGTTCCAGAAGTGTTTCTAAAGTCTGTAGATTTGGGTGCCCTTCTTATACCCATTTTAGTCTTTGAAGTCACCTTTCTTCAAAGGGGACTCACACCTACCTGTGAAATCCTGCCTTGCCCAGGCAAGGCCTCAGACAGACACCAGGGGGTTGGAGCCGGCATTGTCCGAGGCAGGCACAGTCCTTTCAGATGAGAGTGACCACTCCACCCCTCCTTCCTAGCAGAGATGGCTACTCAGGAAATGCAGGTTACACCCCAGCCCCCTTTGTGTCACTGTCTAGTGCGAGGTGAAAAACAACCCAACTGTCAAACTGACCCAGACAGGGAATCCACAAACACGGCAGAGTCACAGAATGGTTTAAGCAAGAAAATGATCACTTTCTAAAAGTGGCATTTTCAAACGCACAATCTCAAAATCAACTTTACTAAAAGATGTATTTTTAAATTGTGAGTTCAGGGACCCCAAACTCCACATGTCCATCTACTCTCTAGGGGAATCTACACTTTAATAATTTTTAAAGGTAGCCCCCATGTTATCCTATGAGAGAGACATACCTTGCAACAGTGAAAAACGAAGTTGGCAGTATTTCACTGTCAGGACATATAAACCACATTACTATATGTCCTAACTTATCCATACACTGCACCCTGCCCTTGGGGCTACGTAGGGCCTACCTTAGGGGTGCCTTACATGTAAGAAAAGGGAAGGTTTAGGCCTGGCAAGTGGGTACACTTGCCAAGTCGAATTTATAGTGTAAAAATACACACACACACAGACACTGCAGTGGCAGGTCTGAGACATGATTACAAAGTTACTTGTGTGGGTGGCACAACCAGTGCTGCAGGCCCACTAGTAACATTTGATTTACAGGCCCTGGGCACCTCTAGTGCACTTTACTAGGGACTTAACAGTAAAACAAATATGCCAATCATGGATAAACCAATTACATACAATTTACAGGGAGAGCATATGCACTCTAGCACTGGTTAGCAGTGGTAAAGTGCTCAGAGTTGAAAAGCCAACAGCAACAGGTCAGAAAAAAAATAGGAGGCAGGAGGCAAAAAGACTGGGGATGACCCTGCATAAGCAAAAGTCCAACACCCCTACTTCTGAAATTGTGTCCTCTATAGGAATCCTTGTACGATCCCCTGGAACAATATTGTTGTCCTGTTTCTGTTAGGACGTAGAGGCCTCTGATGTTTGGGGTTTAAACCTCCTCTGAATTGAGGCTTACGAAAAGTGCCCCAAAAAGGTGTTGTGTAAAGGGCACCCATGGCCTTTGCTGTATCAGGGTCCTTTTTTAATTTTTCAAAGATGGTATCCACCTCAGGTCCAAATAGTTGCTGTTTATTAAAAGGCATATCAAGGACCACTTGCTATATTTCAGGTTTGAATCCTGAGGACAGTAACCAAGCATGCGTTCTAAACATAACATTAGTATTAATTCACCTAGATGCAGTGTCAGCTGCGTCTAGTGCGGATTTAATCTGAATGTTGGCAATAGCTTTTGCTGCTGTGCCCTTTTTTTGTGTTCTGTGGGGAGATATTGAAGTAACTCCTGCATTTCGTGCCAATGGGCCCTGTCATACCTGGCTAAAAGAGCTTGGGAGCTGGCAATCCTCCAGTGATTTGCAGCTTGAGTTGCCACTCTCTTGCCTGTTGCAAGGAATTCGCGGCTTTCTTTATTGGAGGAGGAGCATACCCTGTGGACTGACTGTTCGCCCTTTTCCTAGCTGCACTGACCACAATGGAATCAGGTGGCAATTGTTGTGATGTAAAAATTGGACCTGATGGTGCAGCTTTATATTTTTTATCCACCCCAGGTGTTATTACCTACCATTTGCCGGATTTTTAAAAATTTTGTCACAGTGTTTTAACATGCCTGGTAACATTGGCAAACATAGTAATGCTTATGTGTAGAAAAAAGGGTGATGAATAGGAAGTCATCCTCAATGGGCTTAGAGTGCATTTGCACATTATGGTATGTGGTTGCTCTGGCAACGACCTGATTATAGGCTGTAGTGTCTTCAGGTGGAGATGGCCTTGTGAGATACAGATCAGGGTCGTTAGATAGAATTGGATCATAATCGTACATATCCCATGAGTCCGTATTATAAGGATTATCACCCATATAATCCCTGTGTGAGGAGACAGGAGATTGTGCTGTAAACTGTGTGGGTGAAGGTGGTGGAGAGAGAGGTGGTGGAGAAGTGGAAAGGAAAGGCGAATGCGGTGGAGAGGGCTGATACACTGTCTTTGGCTTCTCTTTGTGTTTAAATATTTTAGCCGGTGAAGGGCCAGGTGCCAAACTTTCTTGGAATAGGAAAAGGACAGGTAATAATTTTCCCCGTATCCTTTTGAATCTGTATTTTCCTCTGCTTATGGTCCATGACCTCAAGAATGGGTCTAATGGTCTGTTGAGTCCTCAGGAATTGGAACCTGTTTAATTCCCACAAATGAGTGCTCCGAAAGCTTGGTGATAGACTGATTTAAATGGGCTGAAAATGTGGTTTCAGAGAGATGGAAGTTTTTCCGGCTCCGAAGAAGAGCTTGAATGTTTCAGCTCCAAAGAGGAGGTTGTATGTTTCGGTTCAGAGGTGGTATGTAGCAGTCTCGGTCCCGATGTGGAGGCTTCCATCTTACAACTCTATCTCGAAACAGGCGTGGCAGTCTGTTTGGCGGACTGCTTTTTGGCCTTTTTCGACACCGAACCCGAGGGTCGGTCGACGAGATGTAGTTTTCGGGTCTGACCATGCCCGGCAAGCAGTGGTGGACCCAAGGCCTTCCATCACTTCTTAAACTGTGTTTGGTGATGGGAAGGGGCATGTGTACTCACATAGTGTGCCGCAGAAATAACTTGACTGTCCCCATCTGAGTCACAGTCTGAGTCTGCGATGGAGACTGCAGTTTGCGCCTGTTCCTCACCGAAAATGTTGTGCATTTGTTCTGTTGACTTCGGTGCCACCTCTAGCTGTCTTGCTCTTCGATCCTGTAAAGTCTTCTTGGATTGGAAGGATCGGCACGCCTCGCAGGTTTCTTCCTTATGATCTGGATAGAGGCACAGGTTACACACTGACTATTGGTTGGTGCAAGGGAACTTGGTGTGGCACCAAGGACAGAGTCAAAATGGAGTCCGATCCATAAGCCTGTGTCGCAGTAGGCCCGAGAAGGGCGTGGGTGCCCGAAAGGGTGTTTAATCGATCCCGACACTACAACTGGATCGAGTGTAGTCAGAAAACACGTTCAAAAATAAAACTGACGTTAAAGAAAAAGAGAAAACAATCAATGCCCATGCGCACTATCACCAAGCGGAGGAGTCACCCTAACTTGTGACTCGAAGAAAGCTTCTTCAAAGAAAACCAACTTGTAACACTCCGAGCCCAACACTAGATGGCGAACTAAGCACAGCATTTGTATCTGCAGCTACACATGCCATCGAACACATACATACATATATATGTATATATATATATGGAAAATGTCACTTATCCAGTGTACATCTGTTCGTGGCATGAGACGCTGCAGATTCACATGCTGTGCATTATCCTGCCATCTAGTGTTGGGCTCGGAGTGTTACAAGTTGTTTTTCTAGAAGAAGTCATTCGAGTCACGAGACCGAGGGACTGCTCCCTTTCGGCTCCATTGTGCATGGGCGTCTACTCCATCTTAGATTGTTTTCCCCGCAGAGTGTGAGGTAGGAGTTTTGTATATACTTAAAATGCCCATGCAATGGAGTGAGTATGTATGTACATAATGTGTATAAAAAAATATTATATATTTAAAAATGTATAAATGTACAAGTTTCATCAACTTATAATGGCTACAGGCTCCCCAGGAGGGCGCATGTGAATCTGCAGCGTCTCATGCCACGAACAGATGTACACTGGGTAAGTGACGTTTTCCGTTCGATGGCATGTGTAGCTGCAGATACACATGCTGTGCATGGACTAGTAAGCAGTTATCTCCCCAAAAGCGGTGGTTTAGCCTGTAGGAGTTGATGTTGTTTGAAATAATGTTCGTAATACAGCCTGTCCTACTGTGGCTTGTTGTGTTGTTAACACATATACACAGTAATGTTTTGTGAATGTATGAGGCGTAGAGCATGTGGCTGCCTTACAGATTTCTGTCATAGGTATATTTCCTAGAAAGGCCATTGTGGCGCCTTTCTTCCTAGTGGAGTGCGCCTTTAGCGTAATAGGCAGATCTCTTTTTGCTTTAACATAGCAGGTCTGAATACATTTCACTATCCATCTGGCAATGCCTTGTTTGGATATTGGATTTCCTGCATGAGGTTTTTGAAAGGCTACAAATAATTGTTTTGTTCTATCAATGTAATACATTAATGCTCTTTTGATGTCTAGCTTATGTAAGGCTCTTTCAGCTACTGAGTCTGGTTGTGGAAAAAAGACTGGGAGTTCCACTGTTTGGTTTAGGTGGAACAGTGATATAACTTTTGGTAAGAACTTTGGATTTGTCCGGAGAACCACTTTATGTTCATGTATTTGCATAAAGGGTTCTTGTATAGTGAATGCTTGAATTTCACTTACCCTTCTAAGAGATGTGATAGCTATTAGTAAGGCTACTTTCCAGGTTAAGTATTGCATCTCACAAGAGTGCATGGGTTCAAATGGTGGACCCATGAGTCGTGTTAATACAATATTGAGGTTCCACGAGGGAACTGGTGGTGTTCTTGGGGGTATGATTCTCTTTAGACCCTCCATAAATGCTTTGATGACTGGGATTCTAACGAGTGATGTTGAATGTGTAATCTGTAGATAGGCAGATATTGATGTGAGATGTATTTTGATAGAAGAAAAGGCAAGGTTTGATTTTTGTAAGAGTAATAAATAGCTTATGATGTTTTTCGCCGAAGCGTGTAGTGGTTGGATTTGATTATGATGGCAATAATAAACAAATCTTTTCCATTTGTTTGTGTAACAATGTCTTGTAGTAGGTTTTCTAGCTTGCTTATTGACCTCCATACATTCTTGTGCAAGGGCTAAATGTCCAAACTCTAAGACTTCAGGAGCCAGATTGCAAGATTGAGCGATGCTGGATTCGGGTGTCTGATCTGTTGCTTGTGTTGAGTTAACAGATCTGGTCTGTTTGGTAGTTTGATATGAGGTACTACTGACAGGTCTAGTAGTGTTGTGTACCTTGGTTGGCGAGCCCAGGTTGGTGCTATCAGTATTAGTTTGAGTCTGTTTTGACTCAATTTGTTTACAAGATAAGGAAGGAGTGGAAGAGGGGGAAAAGCGTAGGCAAATATCCCTGACCAACTCATCCATAACGCATTGCCCTTGGACTGAGGGTGTGGATACGTGGACGCGAAGTTTTGGCATTTTGCGTTTTCTTTTGTTGCGAATAGGTCTATTTCTGGTATTCCCCAGCGAAGAAGGTACGTTTGTAGTATCTGGGGATGAATATCCCATTCGTGTGGTTGTTGGTGATTTCTACTGAGATTGTCGGCTAACTGGTTTTGAATCCCTGGGATGTACTGTGCTATTAGGCGAATGTGAATCGCCCAATGCCAAATGTTTTGTGCTAAGAGACATAGTTGTGATGAGTGTGTCCCTCCCTGTTTGTTTAGGTAATACATTGTTGTTATGTTGTCTGTTTTGACAAGAATGTGTTTGTGGGCTATTAGCGGTTGAAATGCTTTCAATGCTAGAAACACTGCTAACAACTCTAGATGATTTATATGCAGTTGCCTTTGTTGACCGTCCCATTGTCCCTGTATACTGTGCTTGTTGAGGTGTGCTCCCAACCCTATCATGGAAGCATCTATTGTGATCACGTATTGAGGCACTGGGTCTTGGAATGGCTGCCCTTGGTTTAAATTTATAGGATTCCACTATTGAAGCAAGGAGTGTGTTTGGCGGTATATCAACACTAGATCTTGAAGTTGACCCTGTGCTTGTGTCCATTGTGTTGCTAGGCATTGTTGTAAGGGACGCATGTGTAGTCTTGCGTTTGGGACAATGGCTATGCATGAAGACATCATGCCTAGGAGTTTCATTACAAACCTCACTTGATAGTGTTGGTTTGGGTGCATGGTTAGTATTACATTTTGGAAGGCTTGTACCCTTTGTGGACTTGGAGTGGCAATCCCTTTTTGTGTGTTGATTGTTGCTCCTAAGTATTGTTGTATCTGACACGTTTGTAGATGTGATTTTTGGTAGTTTATAGAGAACCCTAGTTTATGAAGGGTTTCTATGACGTATTTTGTGTGTAGAAGACACTGTTGCTGAGTGCTGGTTTTTATTAACCTATCGTCTAAGTAAGGGAATACGTGCATGTGCTGCCTCCTGATGTGAGCAGCTACTACTGCAAGGCATTTTGTGAATACTCTTGGGGCTGTTGTTATGCCGAACGGTAACACTTTGAATTGGTAATGCACGCCTTGGATTACAAACCTCAAGTATTTCCTGTGGGAAGGATGTATGGGTATGTGGAAATAAGCATCCTTAAGATCTAATGTTGACATGTAGTCCTGTTGTCTGAGCAAGGGAATCACGTCTTGAAGTGTCACCATGTGAAAGTGATCTGATATGATGTAAAGATTTAGTGTTCTGAGGTCTAATATGGGTCTCAGTGTTTTGTCCTTTTTTTGGAATTAGGAAATACAGGGAGTAAACACCTGTTCCTTTTTGATGGTTGGGTACTAGTTCTATTGCTTCTTTTCGTAACAATGCTTGAACTTCTAGTTGTAACAGATCTAAGTGTTGTTTGGACATGTTGTGCGCTCTTGGAGGCACATCTGGTGGCAAATGTAGGAATTCTATGCAATAACCATGTTGGATGATGGCTAGGACCCACGCGTCCGTAGTTATGTGTTCCCAGTTGTGGTAATAATCTGTGAGTCTCCCCCCCCACTGGTGTTGTGTGGTGGGGGTTTGTGACGTTGAAGTCATTGTTTAGTTTGTGGGGTTTTTGGGCTCTGGAATTTCCCTCTTGTTTTAGGGAACTGTCCACCCCTATATTGTCCTCGAAAACCACCTCTCTGATATTGGCCCTGATATGTGGGTCTGACTTGTGAGGTGGAAGGCTCTGTGGTCTGGGCCCGAAACCCCCCTCTAAAGTGCGGCTTCCTAAAAGTGCCTCTGCTCTGTGGGGAGTAGAGCGCGCCCATGGCTTTGGCCATGTCAGTGTCTTTCTTCAGTTTGTCTATTGCTGTAGCCACCTCCGGCCCAAACAATTGTTGTCCGTTGAAAGGCATATTCAGCACAGCCTGCTGGATTTCTGACTTAAATCCGGAGGTCCGTAGCCACGCGTGTCTCCGAATGGTTACCGCTGTGTTTACTGTCCTGACCACCGTGTCTGCTGAGTCCAAAGCCGACCTTATTTGGTTGTTGGAGATAGTTTGGCCCTCCTCGACAACCTGTTGGGCACGTTTCTGGAACTCTTTGGGAAGGTGTTGAATGAGATGTTGCATTCCATCCCAATGTGCCCTGTCATATCTTGCCAGTAGAGCTTGCGAATTGGCAATTCGCCATTGATTGGCTGCCTGTGCTGCCACCCTCTTGCCTGCTGCATCGAATTTCCGACTTTGTCGGGCAGTGGTGCATCTCCAGAAGTTTGTGAGTTTGCCCTTTCCCGGGCTGCTCCTTCTACCACCGAATCAGGAGTTAACTGTTGTGTGATGTACACAGGGTCAGTAGGGGGAGGCTTATATTTCTTTTCCACCCTAGGCGTGATGGGTCTGCCTTTGACTGGGTCCTAAAAAACCTGTTTGGCGTGTTTTAACATGCCTGGCAGCATTGGCAAGCTTTGGTATTGGCTGTGCGTAGATGACAGGGTGTTGAACAAGAAGTCATCTTCTATGGGCTCTGCATGCAATGCTACATTATGAAATGTGGCTGCCCTGGAAACCACCTGCATGTAAGCAGTACTGTCTTCAGGTGGTGAAGGTCTTGCCGGGTAGCAATCAGGACTATTGTCAGAGACTGGTGCATCATACAAATCCCATGCATCCGGGTCATCTTGGCTCATCCCTGTGTGCGTTGGTGACTGCATCATTGGGGGTGTTGCTACCGGGGACAGATGTGGCGACTGTATTGGTGATTGTTGTGGCGAAAATTGTGGTAGTGTTTTCTCTTTTGCCACTTTCGCCTTTGGCTGCATTTCCAACTCTTGGAATGCGAGCTGCCGCTTCATTTTGATTGGAGGAAGAGTTCTGATTTTCCCTGTGTCCTTTTGGATATGGAGCCTCCTTTGGGTATGGTCAGGCTCTCCCATGCCCAGCTCTTGTTCAAATCTGTGGCCTTGTAAGTGTGTGGAAAGGCCTCGTTCCTCTGTATAAGAGCTTTGTTTCGGCTCCGAGGATGCATGTTTCGGCACCGAAATCTTTGACAGTCTTTTTCGGCTCCGAGGAAACCTTTTTGACTTTCGGTGTGCCGAACTCTCGGTGTCAAGTCTGTTCGGAGCCGGTATTTCGACCGGAGTCTGATGTTTTCGGCTGCTGGGAGGCCTTTTTCGGTGCCGATGTTTGGTCACTGTGTTTTCGGGTAAAGCCATGGCCTGTCGGCGGTGGCGTCCCCTTAGCCTTCATGATTTTCGAGTGAGTTTTTGCCGGGGCTGGTTTACTCACGGTTTGCCGCGTCTTCGGCTGCTCACTCTCGGACTCGTCCGAGTCCGAATCTCAAATGGAGAATGTCTCCTCTTCTTCGACGTCGGTGTGTCCGGCCGGTGTCGACGCCATCTGAAGTCTTCTGGCTCTACGATCCTGCAGTGTCTTCTTGGATCAAAATGCCAGACAGGCCTCGCAAGTATCCTCTTTGTGTTCGGGGGACAAACACAGATTACAGACCAAGTGTTGGTCTGTATAAGGATAGTTAGCGTGGCAGAAGCGGAAGGGGGTCCGTTCCATGAGCTTTGAAGATGGACGCAGTCGGGCCGACCAGGCCCCGCCGAGGAGTGGAAGCCCCGAAGGGCTGCCGGAGCTCTTCTTTCTTCGGTGTCGATGTGCTAGCACTAACCCGGTACCAAGCGCAAAAAATACTGTTGAATTTTCCGATGGATAACTATCTTTTCCGAACCGAAACACGGAGCGAAGAGGAACACGTCCGAACCCGATGGCGGAAAGAAAACAATCTAAGATGGAGTCGACGCCCATGCGCAATGGAGCCGAAAGGGAGGAGTCCCTCGGTCTTGTGACTCGAAAATACTTTTTTCGAAGAAAAACAACTTGTAACACTCCGAGCCCAACACTAGATGGCAGGATAATGAACAGCATGTGTATCTGCAGCTACACATGCCATCGAACATATATATATATTTATTTTCTTTGGCCTGATTATAGATTCATTCAAATAAGCAGTCATTGACTTTGCATCGGTTCTTCTACCACCCAGTCCTCACAAGTGTCATGAGGAAAAGTTATACTTGGTCACTGTTAGATCTGGCAGCCTTATGTTGGTCTTCCTCCCAACCTTTTGCCTTCCTCCCATAGGATAGGCCCTGGACAGTGGAGAGGGAAGGGTGCAATGCACTCAAAACGTAGGACATGTACTTTTTAGTTTTACATGGCCTGGTAGTAAAACCTCTTAAATTTGTTTATCACTACTGCAAGGCATATCTCTCCCACAGTATAATATTGGAGATGCCTAATTGCATTTTCTAAATCTAAAATGACTCTAAGTTTGGTGTCTCTGGAATTACAATTTAAAATCCTAACTTACAGTGATGTTGGATTTTTAATTGCAATTCTGAAAATACTACTTGTAGAAAGTTGTAATTTCCTATCCTTACTCTCTTGGTGCCTGGAGTCTGTCAAGTCGCATGACTTTTTGTAGTTGGCAGTTTTTTTTTTTTTTTTTTTTTTTTTGTACCCCCCTCCCCAGGCAGCCACAAACAATGGGAGCTTAGGTGCGACTTGATAAGCCATCTGCGGCAGGATGTGTACGGGGAGCTGTATACAGCCTCACTTACACCTGAATAGGCTGTGTCCTGTCCACACTAAATGGGATTTAACAATCCTGTATTGTCGCTCCAGCCAGTTGGGAGGCAGCGCAGGCAAGGAATAATTTGCACTTCAAAGCCACGTTTAGACGTTTCTCTCACTTTCCAGAACCATGGCAACAAGGTATAAATACTGGAGATTGGACACCACCACTACAGTACACTTCTGGACCTGTTGATACTCTGCCAGAAAGAAGGACTGTTGTGCTGCTGAAGGACTGCCACTCCTGCTTTGCTGTTATGACATGCTCCCCCTCTAGCTTTGGTGAGAAGGACTGTACCTGCAACTCTTGAACCCACAGTGACTCCAAGGGCTAGTTGGCTTTCCTGATCTGATATCTCAGGCACATAACATACTTCTAACCACTCTGCTTCTGTACCTTAACTCTGCCATTTGTATGTCCCCTCTGCCAAGTGGTGTCACACCAGTCCTGGACCCTTGGAAGTGGGCCTAAAATGCTTCTTCAGTCAAACCCATGCATCCTCATCAGAACAGGTGCATCATCACCTTTGCGTGGATCGGAACCAGCGCATCCTGGTCGTTGCATGGAGCGGGTCCGGCAGAACCAACTCATCCTATCTGCTGAACGAGACATCCCGAGCAGAACCGACAGCACCTTCGGAACCATCACTGCACAACGCTTCACTGGAGCAGATCCTTGCATCTTTAGTCAATGTCAGCCTTGACAATGACCCTCCGCACTGCAGCTATGCCGCTCTTCAGAATCGAAATCTGTGCCTCGCATCCCTGATGCTGGAATTTGCACCACAACCCCATTTGACACGATCCTCGATTTCAACAAAACAGGAACTTGCACCAGTGTCACCGCATTGCGGAACTGATGCATCTTCAAGGTCGAACCACGCAACGCTACACAACTAGGATTTCAAGAATTTTACTCAGTGGGCCTAAATGGGTAGCTGGCCCACCTTCCATCGTGGTCGGCCTGAACTTGTGATTTAATCCTGGTATGGTGCGACCATATATCCCCAATAGCACTTTGTGTATTTGGAGCTTTTTTACTTAATTTTTTTTAAATTCAATATCTCTGGTTCTACTAATTGGATGTTTGTGGTCTTGGTCTTGTTTTATTTATTAAAAACAACTATTTTCTTGACTCTGTTGTGGCCTCTTTTTGTGGTGTGTTTTCACCGTTATTGCTTAAGTGTTGCATAAATACTTTACACATTGCCTTTATGTTAAGCCTGACTGCTCTGTGCTAAGCTACCAGGGGATTGTACACAGGTTAAGTTGGAGTTTGCATGTCCAAGACGCTGTCCTGACAAGGATTGTGGTTGCTGTTTGACCACGGCTCACATCCCAGTCAACCATCAGCCCAATTCTACAAAGTACTTGCAGAACTCCATAATCCAAAAATTAGATGCTAAGTCCCCCATTTCTTAAGAATTTTGTAATAAACTGGCAACCGAACTGCTAACCAATGTCTATGGCAGAGAGCACAAATGCAAGTTTAATTTTAAACAAAAAAGCTTTGTTAAGGCACTTCATTCGACATAACAGAAGTGCCTTTCTCACATTTTTGCACGCATTTTTAATTCATTAATCATTAGACATTCAATATTGTTTCAATATGAACTGTTAGTGTAGAGTCTAAATTACAAAATAATATCAGTTTTATCCCTGATATGGGATTTAATTCAAATACCACTTAAGTCAGACTCTGAAATAAAAAACAAATGCACATTTAAAATGCGTGCCAGTGCAGCTCTACATTTTACTATTTATACTTTGATTAACATAAGGCATAAGGCATAAACTGTCACATTCTGATGACCTTTGTGACATGAGGGGCTCTACTATAATTTAGACTACATCAGTACCCCCTACTTTGATGGCAACTCTGACATCAAAAAATATTCCCACTATCATTTTCAATGAGACAGCCCAAAATGTATTTCAGAGGTTTATTTCAGGTAAATTCTTCTGAAATTCTCCAACTGCTTGGCGTTACAGTAACAGAGGCTTCTCCTAGTCTCCATTTCTATCTCTTTTTTTTCTCTGTCTACTCTTGGCTCTTTTTTCCTTCAGTTTCTTGTACACCTTGTAAAATCCAACTACAACTAGGGCAGTCAAGACCATGATAAATAGGGCCTAAAAATGGATCCCATTATACCTCTACCCTTATTTCCAAACCATCTACAAATTGCTGTAAAACCATTACCTATAGCTTCCTATACACCCGTAGCTTCCGTTGCAAGTAATATGTCTAAAGCAAGACAATTTTGATCTCATAGCTATCACCTCTGTGCCCATTAACAATATGCCACCTGTGATGTTGGTAGATAACTTATCTACTATTGTTGACAGCTTTACAATCTTAAGGTCATTCACGTATACACCTAGTGATGGAAAGGTGGCACCAAAAATATCTCCTACAATCTCTGATCCACTTGTTCCTCTTGACTTTGGAGTTTGATTCCTCATTCCAAACTGGATCATAAAAATGGTCCACAAAAGAAATATTTAGAAATACTATTTCCAGGTAACACGTAGCATACCAGCCTTTCCACAGCTTGTAATAGGCATTTTTCCCACATATGAATTGAACATCTGGTATGGCGGGATCTTGACTATTCAGCATGAAATTCCAAACACTCAAACAAAAATACATGTCTACAGTCACTAGTATCTACAAAGTGTGTGTCAGTCTTTGATCTCTCTCTCTCTCTCTCTATATATATATATATATATATATGGAAAATGTCACTTACCCAGTGTACATCTGTTTGTGGCATGTTTCGCTGCAGATTCACATGCTATGCATATTCTGCCATCTAGTGTTGGGCTCGGAGTGTTACAAGTTGTTTTTCTTCGAAGAAGTATTTTCGAGTCACGGGATCAAATGACTCTTCCTCTTCAGCTCCACAGCGCATGGGCATCGACGCCATGTTAGATTGTTTTCCCGCAGAGGGTAAGGTAGGAGTGATAGAGTATAAAGAAAAGAGATGTTCATGCAAATGGAATATATATATATATATATATATATATATATATATATATATATATATATATATATATATATATATATATATACATACATACACACACACACACACACACACACACACACACGCACACGTACAAGTGAATGTTGAACTTAAACGTCTACAGGCTCCCGGGGAGGTGGGAGGGTGCATGTGAATCTGCAGCAGAACATGCCACGAACAGATGTACACTGGGTAAGTGACATTTTCCGTTCGATGGCATGTGTAGCTGTAGATACACATGCTATGCATAGATTACAAAGCATTTTTACCTCCCATAAGCGGTGGTCAGCCTGTAGGAGTTAAAGATGTTTGAAATATTGTTCTTAGTACAGCCTGTCCTACTGTGGCCTGTTGTGTTGCGAACACATCTACACAGTAATGCTTGGTAAATTTATGTGGTGTTGACCAAGTGGCTGCTTTACAAGTTTCGGCCATTGGTATGTTTCCTAAAAAAGCCATTGTAGCCCCTTTTTTCCGGATGGAATGTGCTTTAGGTGCAAACTAATAGCTGCCTTTTAGCTTTTAGGTAACATGTTTGGATACATTTTACTATCCATCTAGCTAGCCCTTGTTTTGAATTAGGGTTACCAGTATGTGGTTTTTGGAACGCCACAAATAATTGTTTGGTTTTCCTAAATGATTTAGTTCTATCTATGTAATACACTAGAGCTCTTTTAATGTCTAATGTATGCAGGGCTCTTTCTGCTACA
Organism: Pleurodeles waltl; assembly: GCF_031143425.1. Classification (NCBI taxonomy): domain Eukaryota; kingdom Metazoa; phylum Chordata; class Amphibia; order Caudata; family Salamandridae; genus Pleurodeles; species Pleurodeles waltl. The sequence continues at coordinate 457,156,288 of NC_090448.1, forward strand.
GAGTCTGGCTGTGGGAAGAAGACTGGTAGTTCCACTGTTTGATATGAAACGGTGATATAACCTTTGGGAGAAATTTTGGGTTTGTTCGAGGTACAATTTTATGTTTGTGTACTTGTATGAACGGTTCTTGAATAGTGAAAGCTTGGATTTCACTAACTCTTCTTAATGAAGTAATTGCAATTAGGAAGGCAACTTTCCATGTTAAATATTGAATCTGACATGAATGCATAGGTTCAAATGGTGGACCCATGAGTCGTGTGAGCACTATGTTTAGATTCCACGAAGGCACTGGGGGTGTTCTAGGTGGAATGATGCATTTTAATCCTTCCATGAAGGCTTTGATAACATGGACTCTAAATAAAGAGCTGTGTTGTATATTTTGCAAATACGCAGAGATTGCTGTGAGATGTATTTTAATGGACGAAAAGGCTAAATTTGCTTTTTGTAAATGAAGCAAATAACTTACAATGTCTTGTATTGACGCTGAAAGGGGGGCAATTTTTTTAGATTGACAGTAATACACAAACCTTTTCCATTTGTTTGCATAACACTGCCTGGTAGTGGATTTTCGTGCCTGTTTAATTAGTTCCATACATTCAGTTGGTAGTTGTAGATATCCAAACTCTATGACTTCAGGAGCCAAATCGCTAGATTGAGTATTTTGGGATCTGGATGCCTAATCAGTTGTTTGTTTTGCATTAACAGATCTGGTCTGTTGGGGAGTTTGATATGCAGTACCACTTACAGATCTAACAGTGTGGTGTATCAGGGTTGACGTGCCCACGTTGGTGCTATAAGTATGGGTTTGAGTTTGTTTTGACGCAGTTTGTTGACTAGAAATGGAATGAGCGGGAGAGGGGGAAAGCGTAAGCGAATATCCCTGACCAATTCATCCATAGAGCATTGCCCTTGGATAGAGGATGTGGGTACCTCGATGCGAAATTTTGGAATTTTGTGTTTTCGCTGGTGGCAAATAGGTCTATGTTTGGCGTTCCCCAGTGGTGAAAGTATGTCTGAAGCACTTGGTGTTGAATTTCCCACTCGTGTGTTTCTCGGCTGAGAACATCTGCCAATTGGTTGTGTATTCCTGGAATGTATTGTGCTACCAGGTGAATGTTGTTGTGGATTGCCCAATGCCAAATCTTTTGGCCTAGGAGGGACAGTTGAGATGAATGGGTCCCTCCTTGTTTGTTTAGGTAATTAATACATTGTTGTCATGTTGTCTGTTTTGATAAGGATGTTCTTGTGAGTGAGAAGAGGCTGAAAAGCTTTGAGTGCTAGGAATACGGCTAGCAATTCTGGGTGATTTATATGAAACTGTTTGCGCTTGGCGTCCCATTGTCTTTGAATGTTGTGATTGTTGAGGTGTGCCCTCCATCCAATCATTGATGCATCTGTTGTAAGTATGGTCTGAGGCACCGGCTCTTGAAAATGTCGCCCTTTGTTTAGGTTTGTTGAATTCCACCACTGAAGTGATATGCATGTTTGGCGGTCTACCAACACTAGATCGTGAAGTTGACCCTGTACCTGCGACCATTGCTGTGCAAGGCATTGTTGTAAAGGCTGCATGTTTAATCTTGCATCTGGGACAGCGGCGATGCATGATGCCATCATTCCCAAAAGTTTCATTACAAATTTGACTGTGTACTGTTGGCTAGGCTGAATTTTTGCTAATACATTGTGAAATGCTTGCACTCTTTGTGGACTTGGGCTTGCAAGTGCTGTTTGTGTATTTAGTGTGGCACCTAAATACGGGTGAATTTGCGCAGGTTGTAGGTGGGATTTTTGGTAGTTTATGGAGAACCCCAGGGTGTGTAGGGTTTGTATTACATAATGTGTATGGTTTTGACACTGTGTATGACTGTTGGATTTTATTAGCCAATCGTCGAGATATGGGAAGACATGAATGTGTTGTCTTCTTAGGTAGGCAGCTACTACTGCTAAGCATTTTGTAAATACTCTGGGAGCTGTTGTTATCCCGAAGGGTAACATTTTGTACTGGTAATGTTTTCCCTGAATTACAAACCTGAGATATTTTCTGTGCGCTGGATGGATGGATGAGAAATGTGAAAATACGCATCCTTGAGGTCTAATGTTCCCATGAAATCTTGCTGCTGTAGCAGTGGGACCACATCCTGTAGTGTTACCATGTAAAAATGTTCTGACAGGATGTAAAGATTGAGAGTCCTGAGATCTAATATTGGTCTTAAGGTTCCGTCTTTTTTGGGAATAAGGAAGTACAGTGAGTAAACCCATGTTCCTATATGATCTTGTGGTACAAGCTCTATCGCTTGTCTGAGTAATAGCGATTTTACTTCTTCTTGCAACATTGAGATATGTTGGGAGAAGAGATTGGTGTCTTCTGGAGGTATATTTGAGGGAATTTGTGCCAATTCTACGCAATAACCATTGCGGATAATAGATAATACCCAGTTGTCTGGTGTAATGGGTAGCCAATTGGCCGCTGCAATTACTTTTAAACCCACCTCGTTGGTATTGAGGTTGGTAGGTTGACTTTGATTGTGAGGTGGGTGCCTCAGGTGTTTGTGCTCTAAAACCACCTCTGTATTGAGGTTTCCGAAAGGATCCCCTGTATTGTGTCGTACAAAGCACCCATGGCTATAGCGGTGTCTGAGTCTTTCTTCATTTTCTCAATAGCCGTATCTACTTCAGGGCCAAAAAGCTATTTTTGATTAAACGGCATATTAAGGACCGCCTGTTGAATTTCAGGCTTAAACCCTGAAGACCTAAGCCATGCGCGTCTTCGTATAGTAACAGCAGTATTAATTGTTCTAGATGCTGTGTCTGCAGAATCTAGGACTGATTTAATTTGGTTATTGGTAATAGCCTGCCCTTCCTCGACTATTTGTTGTGCCCTTTTCTGTTGGTCTTTGGGGAGATGTTGTATGATATCTTATCTCGTTCCAGTGGGCCCTATCATACCTAGCCAATAGTGCTTGGGAGTTGGCTATCCCTCATTGGTTGGCTGCCTGCGATGCTACCCTTTTGCCCGCAGCATCTAATGTTCTGCTCTCCTTGTCTGGGGATGGTTCATCCCCGGATGACTGGGAGCTGGCTCTCTTTCTGGTCGCGCTTACAACTACAGAATCAGGAGGCAGTTGTTGTGTAATGAATGCCGGATCAGAGGGAGGTGGTTTATACTTTTTCTCCACTCTGGGAGTAATTATTCTGGCTTTGAAATATCTGTTGTGCATGCTTTACCATGCCTGGAAGCATGGGAAGGGACTGGTAGGTAGTGTGTGTAGAGGATAATGTGTTAAACAGAAAATCATCCTCTAAGGGATCAGTGTGCATGGTGACATTGTGGTAGGATGCCGCCCTAGCTAAAACCTGAGTATATCCGGTGCTATCCTCCGGTGGTGATGGTTTGGAGGGATAGCAGTCTGGGCTGTTATCGGGAATGGAATCTGGATCATAGAGATCCCATGGATCCACATTGTCTTGTTGTGAATCTAAAGAATGTACAGAAGACAGTACAGGTGGGGATGTAGTAGGTGGAGAGACAAGCAGGTGAGGAGCATGAGGAGGAGACTGAGGAGGAGAAAATTGTGGAGGTGGAGATTTTTGTTTAGTCTTTGGCACTTTAGCTGGTGGCTGAGCAGTGTCCAATTATTCCTGAAAGGCCAGCTTCCTCTTAGGCTTCAGAGGAGGTGCAGTTATGATCTTGCCAGTGTCCTTGTGAATGTGAATTCTAGCTTGCCTTTCATCTATGTCCTCCATTTGTGTGTTCCTCCGAAAATGTATGGCTTTCCTTAAGTCAGGGATGTGGAATTCCTATCGCCCGACACATCTTGTTTGGGGTTAAGGGCAACAAGTTTTTATGTTTACTTTGTCCTTGGGACAAGTAGGCCCAACCCCCGCACAAACACTTTGGCTGCCTGTTTACAGAGAGTGGAACTCTCTGCAGTTGAGGTAATGTGTTTCCAAAAGATAAAGCTGTTCGAACTTGTATTTATGGTTCATTATTTGAAAGCCTTCATTATTAGGGTGAGTGCTGTAAATAAATGTTTTAAGGTCACACTTCACTACTGACGTTGGTTCCAGTACAAAAAAGAAAAACGTGTATACACATGTTTGAAAAGTTTAGGCTATGAGGCTAAGTATAATGCTCCCAGAATGCTCTCTGATTATATGCAAATTAAGTGTCATATAGTAAAATGTGTTGATGCATGCTAGTATTTCACAAAAATATTTCTAATGGAAAATCAGTGTAACCATTTTCAACACAATTATGGGAAGCATGAAAATTAACAAACACTGACAAAGCCAACTGATCTGACATATTTTTATAAGTCTTTTAGTTTCATCAATGCGTGTCTTGTTTTGACATGGCTTTTGTAACACTTTATTGTTGTGGAAGCTACCAGGCCCTCAACATTGTAACAAACACTGGCAAACACCCCCCCCCCCCCAAAAAAAAGTTTTTGAACTCTAAAAGCACATGTTGCCACCAGCGGCATAGCAAAGGCCCCACAGCCCCCCTCCAGGGGGCCCCTTCAGCACAGCAC